>NC_062566.1:7540000-7866250 GCF_022837055.1 Prionailurus viverrinus
TTGCCCCACATCAGCTTATTGTGACTGTTTAAAAGCTGCCATTTCTGTTCTTATCTTTAGATGTCAAAGGATGCCTTGCCCTCAGCTCTCCATTTGCTGTGTCCTCTCTTTCTCTGCCTTCAGACCGTTAGCATCACTTGCACTTGGGTCATGTAGAAAGCCACATGCGTGGGAGGAGCTGGTGTTGTGAAGACAAGAGAAAGAAAAGCCCACCCTTCTTTTGTTCAGTGGTTCTTGTTGTGGAAACACTTGTCCTGAAAGCTGCCAAGAAACAAAAATGGCGGGGGGAGAAGACAGGAGACAGGGAGGAGGCTGATCCCCTGAACAATACAGGAAAATGGTCAGCCACAGGAGAAGGAAAGGAATAAAAAAATTCCTGGGGTGTGGAATTTGTGGGGGGAAGGGACTGACCCAGATGTGGTTGGCTGGGGTAAGCCTCAGGGAAGCAGGAAGAGATGGAGGGAATTTTCCACAGTCAACAATGGCCTTTCTTGTGAGGGGTGAGGTAGGGATTACCTGGTTTATTGCCCAGGTCTCTGGGCTTAGTGGTGGTCGACAAGAAGGAAAGATCAGTGATAGACCTTACACGGGGGTTTCTTAGTCTTGGCTGAACACTTGACTAACTTGGGGAACTGAAAACAATTCCTGGGCTCTCCTCCCAGACCAGTGCTTCTTGAACTCTACTGTGCATTAGAATGATCTGAAACTCTTGTTGAAATACAGATTCTGGTGAGTTAGGTCACAGGTAGGGCTGAAATCCTGTATGTCGAACAAGCACCCAGTGATGCTGTTGCTGCTGGCTCAAGCATCGTACTTTGAGCAGCAAGGATCCAGAACAATTAAATCATAATTTCTTGGGGGTGGGTCCCAGCCATGGATGTTTTTAAAATTCCCCAGATTTTCAGGGTTGAGACCCATTGCTCTGGAGCCTAATAAAAGAAAAGAAAGCAAGGACTTGGAGGGGCGGCCATGATGAAAGTTGGCCTTTCTGTGAGGATGTGGCAGATAGAGAGTGAGTTAGAAGGATCTGGCAGCTGGCTCGGAGGAGCCACAGATAATTCATCACAGCAGGTGGCAGTGGCTTCAGGGTACTTGTGGGTTCAGGGTACTCTCAGCTAAGTCCGCGTCGAGGACTTCTGACACGAGTGTGTCTCTTGGTGGTGGGAGAGTGAGTCACGAAGCTTCCTGAGTTCTGGTCCTATTACTCTGGTTCTTTTTTAGAGACAACCCCAAGGGCTTTTTTTTTTTTTTAAACTTCAAAGACTTCACCTCAATCCTCAAAATGGCCCTGTTAGGTCTCAGTCGTATGTTTGGAGTGGTTTTTACCTGATGGAAGAAGAAACCATACCTAGAGCTGTCAACTTAGAACTTAGACTCGAAGCAGAATTGAAATGAAAACACTTTGGAGGGAGAAGGAAGTAAAGACAAAACTGAAAACTGAACAGATATGGCTATTTGGGGGGTCATTTTGTAGCCCATCAAATGTCCACCTAACTTCTTGGTCTGTCATCTATTTCCGGGCTGCTATTGGCCTTGCACACCTATTGCTTTCTTCAAGCGATTGAAACAACTGGCTTGGATATTATTTGACTTGCTGCGTGGGCCCTACTGTCCCTCCTCTGGAAGCCAGAATTTACCCGCCTTCCAGCATATCCTTGGGCCCTATAACTCATTTTGATTTTGATTGCCCTGTTGTTCTGTGACTTTGGATAATAGGCCATTATTCTAGGAATTGCCATTATATTCTATTAATAAGAGCCGGGAGAATTTATAGCAGCGAAACGTGGCAAGATTTGCAAGTGGAGCCCTCGTATGTCTTGTAAAATATGACTCCGTCGGCCATCCAACGTGATAGATGAAGACAGCGCACGCTTCCTTCCTGCCTCCCTCCCTGACCGGCCAGACCTTGGTCCTGGGGACCTTTGACCGAGCCTGGCTCGGGGCCTCCCTGCAGGGGACGTGTGTGGGATGGGCGTGTGACACACAGGACTTCGAGTGGCGTGGCCACTCACACCTGCTGCTGGGATCATGGTCAAAACTCCAAGCAAGGGCCTCTGAAGGAGAAGGCTATAGACATCTCTCAATATTTTTCATGGCGTTGCCCCTGATGATCCAGAAAATAGCTGCTTCTCATCACAGACGTCTTTGGGACGTCGTGAAAAGGGAAGAGTTAAAGACATGTGCTATTTAGAGGCAATCCCAAAGCTCACATGTTGGCACATTTCCTCTCGGTTTATATTCTTGTGAAGCTTTTTTTCTTTATATAGTTACGTTCATTCTATCTACACGATTCTGTAGGCTCTTCTGCTTCGTATGGCATTGCACGAACCCAAATCATTAACCCTTCCTAAATAGCATTTTAGGCAGCTGCGTTAGTGTGCTAGCATCTAGTTAAGTAATGCTTTACTTACCCCTGTGCATAGTCGCCATCTGTCAGGAGGGACCTGTTCCCCGAAAGCACTGTGTTCGGGGAAACTCCCATCAGTCACCTGGGTCAGACTTCGGCTCTAGATTTGTGGCCAAATCCCCCATGTAGTTGTGGGTAACATGGGACTCATATAATTAGTGATGCCGAGTGGCTGTATTTTTGAAAGAAGATCATTGCCAGAAGGCATCGGCACACAGTAAGTGCTTTTTAAATCCGAACAAATCCATGGCACCAGAATTGTGTCTTCGCGTTTGCTGTTCCCTCTATGTGGAACGCTTCCCCCCGTGGGAATCTGCTTAGAAATGTACTTCGGTTTTCTGTATTAGAAAAGCTTCTCAGGACACTCAATACACAGAGATAATGACCCCCTCATTCCTACTTCTGCTTTGCTTTTTGTCGTAAACCTTACCACCACCTGGTATGTTATCTGCAGATTTATCCAGCTATGTCTCTCCACTCCAGAGTGGGAGTGCCATGACAGCAGTGGACTTGAGGACTTTGCTTGCTGCTGTATCCCCAGCATCTAGGATGCTGCCGGCCTGTAGTAAGTGCTCAATAAACAGATGTGTAATGAATGAATACATTGCTTGGGCACGGAGGGTGAAAATGCAAACTCTGGGCCTCACACAAGCCTTGTCTCTGGGAACGTGAGTCCCAAATCTGTTTTTAAGATCCACCCCCAGCCTCAGTCGGTTAAGCGTCCGACTTCGGCTCAGGTCATGATCTCGTGGTTCGTGGGTTCGAGCCCCGCCTCAGGCTCTGTGCTGACAGCTCGGAGCCTGGAGCCTACTTCGGATTCTGTGTCTCCCTCTCTCTCTGACCCTACCCTGCTCTCACTCTGTCTCTCGCTCTCTCTCCTTTCTCTCTCTCAAAAAAAAATTGAATGTCCACCCCCAGAGGTGTTTCTGCCCTCCGAAATCTGAGCCCCTCTTTCTTGAACTATAGTTCTGTCCCCAGCTTCTTTCAGTGAAACAATGTTCACGCAATCTGGCTTCATTTTCCTGTTCTTTCAAAACCTACTTGACTCCAAATAGGTAACAATAATTTAAATGACCTCAATAATATTCCTCGCTGCAACATGTTGAGTACCTTGTCATATTTCCTACTCAGAGGCATTTGCTTCAAAGATCACAGTGACAAGGCGTGCCTGGGTGGCTCAGTCAGTTAAACATCAGGCTCTTGATTTTGGCTCAGGTCGTGATCTCACAGTTGGTGGGTTTGAGACCCGCATCGGGCTCTGTGTTGACCGCTTGGAGCCTGGAGCCTGCTTCGGATTCTGTGTCTCCCTCTCCCTCTCTCTGTCCATTTCCCACACACTCTCTATCTCTCTCTCAAAATAAAGAAATACAATAAACATTCTAAGATCGCAGTGACAAGATAGCCAGTTTTTAGCAGAGAGCGGGACGTATGTGGGTTCGTTCAGTGCAGTTATTCTGCGTGGCCACCTTGCTTGGACTCTACAAAGGAGAGAAAAACGAGGTATTCTTTTGTGTGTTTTATGCAAAGCTCTTATCTCTCCTCCACTTGGCCCTCATTCCCTGACTGGCCCCTTCCTCCTTCCTCACCCTTGGTAACAGCACTGCATCCAATGTGTTTTACTTTTTTTTGTTGTTGTTGAGTTTTTATTTATTTATTTTGAGAGAGAGAGAGAGAGAGAGAGCAAGAGAGAGAGGCAGAGAGAGAGGCAGTGAGAGAATCCCCAGCAGGCTCTGCACTGTCAGAGCGGAACTTGATTCGGGGCTCAAACTTGTGAGCCCTGAGACCGTGACCTGAGCTGAAGTCCGATGCTTAACCGACTGAGCCACCCAGGTGCCCCTCGACGTGTTTACTTTCTCACACTGTCAGAGCGGCTAAGACTCCAGGCCCCAAGCTGTGTGGACCCAGGCTGGGTGGTCCACACTGCATTCACACGGGAGGTGTGGAGCCCAGGGGTGGAGGGACTGCCATGTTGCTGAGCAGAGCTGGGCTCCCTTTTTCCTCCCTCCCTTCACAGCCTGTTGCCTCTCCCTGCATTTGTAAACAGGGGGCAACTAAGAGAATGTTCCTCATAGGTTGTCCTGAGGCCTGAATGAGACAAAACAACTAAAAAGCCTAACTCAGTGTCTGCTCAGCAGAAAACGTGCAATGAAAGAGAACGAGTCCCGTTTTCAAAACGTGGTGACGCGAATTCCTTTTCTTTCATCTTCTGGAACGATCCAGCATGGAGGTCGCTTGGTTTCTGTGACTACTAACATGCACTGGGGTCTTCTTTGGGAGAAGCATTGCGCTAGGTGCCGCGGGTACAAAGATAATACCTCAGTCCCCGTTATGGGACATCGTAGAATTTTAATACAATGTATCATAAGGTTCTCTATTTCTCTGGTATTAGGTTTTGCATGAAGAGTTACATCTTTCCATTTTGGGCGAAACCTGGGAAGGGCCGATCTGAACGACAGCGTATTTCAGAATAGTCTCATTACTTGACGCATCATAGGAAGCTCGGTACCTGCAGATTTGAATTAAATTGAACTTAATCTTCCTCAAATACACACTGTAGTTGGAACTAGGTTAACAAGTGGTATCTGATAAAGAGATCCTTGGTGAGAACCGGTCAGAATGACTATAATTAGTGATTGTTTATCATTGTCAGTTTAAGTCCTAAAGGACTTAGAGGGACTTAAAAACTGTTTGCCCTCTTAAGAGGCTTTTACACCCTTCTCCCTACAATCTTGTTCACACAGTTAATTAACAGAACAATAGCTACAACCCGCTTTCTTCTCAAGTTGTGCTGGGGGAAACCTCAGTCACAGCACAATTACTTCCAACATTCGAGTGTGTGAAATGAAGGTGAGCGGGTGTGGTTCGGGTTCCTAATGAGCTGCAAAAAAAAAAAAATTGACTCCAGGCATCCCCCGCCCCCACCCTCCAACCCAGTTCTGCCCAGTGATTTTCTTGTTCCAAATGTTTCAGAGTTCTCAATTTTTTCCACGCAACTGCTTTTACTTGTAATACCTCTTGACATGGTGATCTCCATTCTCAAATGAACCATTAACTAGGGGAGCTATGATTTTTTTTTTTTTTTTTTTTTTTTTTTTTTTTTTTTTTTTTGGTGGCCACTGTTCCTGACAAGGAAGGCAGTTATGAGCGTCAGATCTGTGGATCGGGAGTTCAAAATATAAACAAACCTCACAGGCTGAAAATATTAATTATCTGGGTGGAACCAGCTGTAAATGATGCAAAATCTGTACGTTTTGTTCCTACACACCCGAAGGTGCATTACAGATAACGTGCGGCTTTGTTCACAGCGGTTTTTGTTGATAGAAGCTGAAGGGAGACGAAAGGATGGGGGGGTGGGCAGGGGGTTTTTAATGGACGGTGGGGTGTCTGAAAGTGTGGCCCTGGAATCTTCTGGAAATCTCCAGGTCTGTGGGGAGGCCTGTTTCTCTCCAGGCAGCATTGCATGCTTCTCTCTCTTCTGGACCTGAGTCACATGTGCTGGGATTGAAGTCGGCCTGCCAGACCCCTTTGCCACTTGGCTGTCAATATATTTGGAGGCTTTGCCAGCCCCCTGGGGAGACACTGGGCTTTGCCACAGCTGGGCTCTCTCCGTCAGCAGGGCAGGGGGAGGAAGGAGGCCCTTCTTACAGCTTGGGACAAACACTGGGTTCTAACTATATAAATATAGCCCTTGTATAAAAACTTAAGAAAGAAAAAGGAAAGAAAAATAGAAAAGATCGTTGGCAGATGAAAAGTGGGTTTGAATTGACTTTGACTTTCCCCTGCCCCGCATGCATCCAATGGCCAGGAGGTACTAGAAGGGAAACCCCTGGCAGTGGTCCTCAGGTGCGGTCCCGAACTTACAGCATCAGCATCGTCTAGATCTTGACAGTAATGCACATCCTTGGCCCCTCCCCGGAACCTATGGCATTAGATGCTCCTCGGTGATGCAGATGTAGTAGATGTTTGTGAACCCCTGGTGTAAATTTGTTTAATGTTTTTATTTATTTTTGAAAGAGGGAGAGCATGAGTGGGGGAGGGTGAGAGAGAGGAAGACAGGGATCCGAAGCGGGCTCTGTGCTGACAGCAGCAAACCGGATGCAGGGCTTGAACTCACGAACTGTGAGATCGTGATCTGAGCCGAAGTCGGACGCTCACCCATCTGAGCCACCCAGGCGCCCCTGCGAATCCCTGTTTTAGAAGAGTATTAACATCTGGGTTTGAATATTCTTCTGTTACATTCGAGCAGTGGCGTGTTTGTTTTAAGAGTCTCAGTGTTCTTGCTACAAGGTGGAGGTGAAACCCACCATCCCTTTATTCAACAAACATGTGTTGCACACCTACTAAGCACAGACAGTGTGCTCAACCTGGGGACAAAATCAAGTGAAGCCAGAAAGGACCAGAGTTCAGAGAGCTTAGAGCCTGGTGGGAGAAACAGGTGTTGAACGAATCAGCACAAAATAAAAGTTTAAGGGCCGATTGCTGGAGGACTGAGTCATGGGCTCTGAGTTTGGACTGGGGGCACCTGACCTAGCAGGGGGGTTTGGAAAGGTTTCCCTAAGACAGTGACATTTGAAGTGTCAGTTGAAGGATGAGAAGGATGGGAAGGTGTTGGCCGAGGAGGGGAACTTGTTGGGTGAGCGGAGTGGTCCAAGCAGGCGGGTCCCTAGGTGGGTGGGGGGAGCACCAACAATTAAGGAGGCAGTAGTTTCCAGGGCACCTGGGTGGCTCAGTCGGTTGAGCATCCAACTTCGACTCAGATCATGATCTCACGGCTCCTGAGTTTGAGCTCCATATCGAACTCGCTGCTGTCAGCTCAGAGCCTGCTTCAGATCCTCTGTCCCGTTCTCTCTCTGCTCCTCCCCGGCCTCACGCTGTCTCTCCCCAAAATAAATACAGCATTTAAAAAAGGAAGCGGTCCTTCCCAAATTTGTCTGCACCCTGGAATCACCTGGGGAGCCTCAAAAAATATCAATGCCTGGGCCACGCCCCTAGAGATTGTGACTTAGTTAAATTTCAAATATTGGGGTCATCCTAACGTGGGATAATTTTGGGAACTACCGAACTGGAAGAAGGTGAGAGCGCGTGGAGCTCAGAAGGGGGGAAGAGGGGTGGAGAGGGGTGTGGGGTTGCCAGGCTGTGCATCAGGTGAAGCATCTAGTTTCTGTCCTAAGGGCGGGGGACGCAGGGCTCTAAACAGAAGGAGGACCCAGGAAGATCTGTACATGGAAAAGATCACACACCCTGGCAGCTGGACAGAAAAGGAACAGGTGGGGGGTAGTGGTCCCTTGGAGGAGGGGGTGGAGATAAAGACAGATCTGAGGCAATCGACCCGTCTCAGCATAGAGCTCGAGGGAGATGGGGGAACTCACGATGGCCCTTGATCTCTGACTCGCAGATGTGCGAAGACAGGGGTAGAGGACCAGGCTCGGGGGAAGTCGTGCATTTGGTTCTGGATGTGTT
Organism: Prionailurus viverrinus; assembly: GCF_022837055.1. Lineage (NCBI taxonomy): Eukaryota > Metazoa > Chordata > Mammalia > Carnivora > Felidae > Prionailurus > Prionailurus viverrinus. Next base: position 7,547,868 of record NC_062566.1, read on the forward strand.
GAGTTCCATGCAAGTGGCCAAAAAATGCAATAAACATGGCTTAAACAAGTAAGGGGTTCATTAGGGATAGCAAGAAGGATGAAGTCGCGGTTTGAGGGCTTGAATCATGGCTCCAGGATGCCTTTAAACATTTAAACTCTTGGCACTTTTCTGCTCTGCCACCTTTGTGCTTATGTTTGTGGCTTTGGGTCATAGGTGGTCACTCTACCTCTAGCTTCTTATCCCCACAGCAGGCAGGAAGAAGCAGGAAGGGGAGAGTGGGGGTGTGGGGGGGGGAATAGGAGCCCGTATCAAGGAAGTGCGAGCTTTCCCCAAAACCCTCTGCCTGTGTCTGCGTGGCTATCACTGTGCTCACGGCCGAACCTACTGGAAAGCCAGTGTGGGGAACGCACTGCACCCCAGACAAAAATCAAGATTCTGTTCATTAGGGATAAAGGGGGATAGATAGTGAGTAACTAGCACAGCAATATATACCTAAGATGCTTTTTCCAGCCAGGATGAGATGTCCGATAGGTAGTCGAATATAGGAATCGCTTTAGGGTCCATCAGTGAAAAAAGGAAGTTTTATTAGTGTCACCTTAGTGAAGAGTGTTCAAGATAAATGAGTCAGTAATCTTGCCATAGTAAGTAATCTCAAGGATCATATGATCCTGGGGCTTATAAATGTCTGGCTGCCTGATGTAACTTGAATCTTACAGTAGAGGCAGTCATCAAAATAAATGTCCGGATGTCTACTAGGCTAAGCACTACATTAAACTCCTGAGCACTGTGTGTGTGTGTGTGTGTGTGTGTGTGTGTCTATACAGACTCAGTTCTGGGTATATGTGGTGGACTATAAAAATAGCCCCCACTTTCCCCTGTCCTGGCCACCTGTATGTGATAAGATTTTGCTGATCTTCCCTTCAAGAAGAGGAGTCTCTTCTCCACCTCTTTTTATTTTTTTTGAGAGAGAGAGAGAGAGAGAGAGAGAGAGAGAGAGAAAGAGGATCTTAAGAAGACTCCTTTCCCAGCACAGAGCCCAATGCAGAGCTTGATCTCAGGACTGCGAGATCATGACCTGAGCTGAAATCAAGAGTCAGATGCTTAACGGACTGAGCTACCCAGGTGCCCCTCTTTCTCCGCCTCTTGAAGCTGACCTAGGTCACGTGACATTAGCAGATGTGGTGTAAATAAAGGCTTATCAAACTTCTGTGTATTGAGGCTTACCCTCCCGTTGGGGAATCCTGGCTTGGCCATGGGAATGAATACAGGCTAGCCTGTGTTGAGTTTGCTCCTGTCACCCTAGTTAATACCAATCCAACACCACACCCATAAATTGAGGTCATTCTGGACCGCTCAGCCCGGCCCAGAAAAACAACCCACTTTACACCATAGAATCATGAGGAACGATAAATATTGTTTTAGCTGCTAAGTCGGGCTTTGGGGATGGCTTGTTACACAGCAAAAGCTAGGTGATACATGAATATCTCATGAGTATTTTCTTTTACTGCATTGTTACTACTGGAAGGCAGTGTTTGGTATAAGCTGTGCACATGGGTTTAACCTTGTGGGCTTAACCTTCTGGGTTTAAAATCGGGCTTACACATTTCGTAACTGTGTGACTTATTGGCTCTGTGTTCATTTTCCTCATCAGTTGGACAGGAAAACAAGAGTCGTGACCTCTTAGGTTGCAGGGAGGTTTAAGGGACTCAGTGGGTGGACCATATCCTGTGCTGGATCTGACATATTTCAGATGTTCAACAATGTTCTTTATCGCTGTACTAGTTGTTAGTAGTGGCCTTGGGGTTTACTGCTCAGTACATACTCATGGTTGTATGACTTTTGTGAGACAGGGTTGGTTCTAAGGCAGACTGTTCTGTTCCTTTCACCCATCTGCATCTTATCGCGGGGACATAGTGTTCAGTCATGGACATGAACACCGAAGGCAGCCGAGGAGGAGAAAAATGTCGGGAAAGAGAAAGGAAGGCCTGAGCAGTAGGACCCATAGAATTTTCCCTCCCTCCAGCTACCCAGGACTCAATGAAAGACGGAGTAATCTTAGGCTCCTTCATCAAATGGATGCGGAGACAAGGCCAAGCAGGCAAAGCTTGGGCGGGTGCTGGGAACTCCAGGGTCGGTTCCCAGGTGCCCCTTCTTCCAGCCCGGCACACGCTGTCACCTAACCCTTCTGCCCCTTGCTGGGCCATCCTCCCTCTACCAGGCCTCAGAGACAGTGAATTCCAACTTGCTCCCCTTAAATTGCGAAACCCCGCAAACCTCTGTAGACCCTAAGGCAAGCAAGGCTGGGCTGCGGGCTGGGGCTAAACAGTCATGTGCTGTCATTCTCCACGTTTCCCTTCCAATGTGGCTCTTGGAGGTGGCTTCCTTCAGGCCCGGCCATTTTTGCCCGTTCATTCCACCTCCTCCAGCTGGGTGTGGGGCTTTCTCTGTGCCCCCGGGGCTTTGTTCCCCTCCTCCATTTTTAACACTGTGTTCACCCCTGTGAGGATGTGGCCTTCCAGCTAGAGACCCGCAAAGCCCCGTGGTTCTGACTCTCTGGCCTGCCTCCCCTCTCCCTGAAATCTGCTTGTGCACTTGGTGAGGAGTACAGTTCCCTAGCAACACCTCTTTGCTGTTTCTTCGCCGGGGTCCTGGTTGGTTCCCCCACTGCCCACACTATCTACAGGGCAACTCCGTTTTACTATTCATGCCTCCCCATCTGGCGGCTGATGCGTGGTGTGGGAGAGGACACAGCAGGTGGGAAATCTGACCCTGTGTATGTGGCCTGCCTGGGAGGCCACCTACTGGTCGCCCCTTTTGGGCAGACCCTGGAGTCCCCTTGGGTCTGCCACGCCTCCCGATGGGCTGTTCATCACTGGCTCTTACCCATCATCGGGAGGACACTGAATCAGGTTGGCTGATTGCCAAGGATATGCTGACCTTTGCAGACCCAAGAGGAGAGGCCTGCTCTCTCTTCAAGTTGTCAGTCTTGTCTTGCTCTTGGAGCACGGAACCAACTCTACAACCAACACGTTGAGCTGACAGATGGTGCCAGAAGAGGAAAGTGGGCGGGGGCAGGCTCATTTTGTCTACTGGGAGCTTTTGGTATTTTCGCTCTGAACAAATAAAGAGTTTGCTTTCGAAGCATGAAACTCTAAACGGTCCTCGAAAATTCTAGAGGAATTTTTCTGGCCATACTTAGTCTCTGCTGTCCCCAGAGCAGCCAGCTTAAGGCCCTGAAGAATTTGAAGCCGATGTGTCCGAGAGATACATCTTAGGCTTGAACCAAAGCAGAGCATGCCGGCAGCTCACTAGGACCCTGTCCTCACGAGCGGGTGGGTGTTGCCACGAACAGGTGGGTGCCCTGACCTGTTCCGGACCCTGAGGCCAGCACCTGGCCAGTGGTCTGGCCCTGCCCCACGCGATGGTCAGCCCGTCTGAAGGGCAGGCCTTCGCCCCAGTTCCTACTTGTTCCACTGCAAGGCAAGAGCCCTGACAAGTAGTCTGAATCGGATTTGTCCCTTATTTGAGAGCTGGGACCTGTTGCCTTTCCACCCATCTGATGGGCCTCTTCTTCAAGTCCATTGGACTTCCCAGTTGGGACTACTGCTAACCAACCCCGGGGGCCAAAGATGGACCCACAGCACAGCCCTCACCACAAGGTTCCCAGTCCTGACCACACAGGAGAGGCGGGTGGGGGATATTGAAAAAGATACAGGGGCCTGATCTCTCCCAGACCATTTAAGACACGCCCTTTGGGGACGGGAGTCGGGCTTCTGTATTTTCTTTTGAAAGGTCCTCTGTTGGTATAAGATGCTTCCGTGTTGGAGAACCACCGCCTTCCATCCATGGTAAACGGTGTATTTACTTGAGGGCCAGTCAGATGAAGTAAAAATATTTAGGGGAAGGCTTTTTAAAAAGTGTGAAAAGAAAAATAAGGACAGTCTTGATTCCCGTGGGGTCATTTCGTCGGCAACCACTGCTCCCTATGCAGCAGCCAAGCTCTGAAGACACGGAGGTCAACAGAACACCTATAGCTCCGGTGGCTCTGAGTCTGGCGGTGGAGACCTGGGTAGGAAAAATTACCCAAACACGTAATTAACAGCTGTGATAAGAGGCAGAGATGGAAGACGTAAGGTGTTAAGGGAACCGTTCCGCTCCAGAGGGCTGGGCAGTCACGGACTGGGGCCAGGCTCTCTTCTGCATGGGGTGCTTATGTGAATTTGGTTACTCTTCCTGTATCCCCCTGTTACAGACCCAGAGACTCGGGCTCACAGAAGCAGGATTTGGACCCACGCAGTCCGGCTCTGACAAGATGTCCTTAACTTCCGACGCGAGGCTGCTTCTGGGTCAGGACAGCTGGTGTTCCAGAGCCCAGTCTGTCGTGGAGGGGACTTGGGGGGTGCCCAGGGCAGCACGAGAGATCTGTCTCCCTGGGAAGGCTGATGGACAGGAAAAACCACGAGACGCTTACTCACTTTTCCGACGACCTCACCCCAAATGGAAGTGCCTCGTGCTCGGTTCGGAAGGATCATTTCTGTCAGACGCAGACGAGTTGGCTGATAGTGGGATCCACGTTCCCTACCCGATTCTCCCTGTGGTAGGCTTGGCCCTGTAATCCTGCCCTGCCCAGTAATTTAGAGGAATAGCAGTAATGATGAAAACCAAAGCCAGTTGGATCTGCCGGGAGAGTCCTAGGAGGCAAACTATAATTATCCAAATTAGACTCTGAGGGGGACTTGACTTTTACAACCTGATGTTCCCTGCCACAGAAAGTACTGTTGCTAATGTCTCTTTTTGCTCAGGGTGTGGCTGGCAGCAAAGTGCCTCGTGGCCACCTTCCAGGTGATTCCTAAAACGGCATTGTTTGCCAGAGCCTACTCAGGGAGGTCATTGTGTCTCGGTGACGTTTGAGAGAGCAGCTTCTAGAAACTTCTGAGAGTTCCCATGTTTGGGAGGGACCCATTTAGGCCTTCTCCTCAGTTATATTCCCATTTGGTTCTTGCATATTCTGACACCTTAAGTTAATCATTCCTTCAACGTTCCCACAAGGTGGCTTTTATTTATTTATTTATTTAGTCACTGGACAGCGCCTTTCTACAAAGTGATTTCTTTTCTAATGGCTTTTTTGCCCCTTCTCAGGAGTTGCCACTCCCTCAGGACCAGGAGAGACCCATGACGCCGAGGACAGCTCGGTTGCCTCACCAGCTAGCTGTCCCCCTCTTGCTCACCAGCTTACCCCAAATCAGCACCTCAGCGAAATTACAGGAACCAACTGAAAACCTGAATCGAACCTGGGCTTTGTAGTGTGGCATGCTGGTGTTTAAATCTAGGCTCTGCCTTGTTGATAGTACAGCCACGTGTGAGGTACTAACCTCTGGAAGGTACGAGCTGTGGACTCCCACACAGCACAGAGCACTTGCCCGAACACTGTGCTGAGAAGCTTCGGCCTGGCTTCCGGCCTTGCTAGACCGTGTCCCTAAAAGTGATGCCAGCCCCGTGATCAGTTTTTGTTCTAGAAAGTACAATACCATCACCTCGCAAAATGTGCGTTGTCCCCACGCACTTTGCCAAACCATCTCCCATAATTCTCCTCTCTCCCCATTGCTGTAGTTTTCCATTTTCGCCTGGTCCTTCTTTTGTTTCTCCTTTTTTTTTTTCAACATATGAAATTTATTGTCAAATTGGTTTCCATACAACACCCAGTGCTCATCCCAAAAGGTGCCCTCCTCAATACCCACCCCCCACCCTCCCCTCCCTCCCACCCCCCATCAACCCTCAGTTTGTTCTCAGTTATTAACAGTCTCCTATGCTTTGGCTCTCTCCCACTCTAACCTCTTTTTTTTTTTTTTTCCTTCCCCTCCCCCATGGGTTTCTGTTAAGTTTCTCAGGATCCACATAAGAGTGAAAACATATGGAATCTGTCTTTCTCTGTATGGCTTATTTCACTTAGCATCACACTCTCCAGTTCCATCCATGTTGCTACAAAGGGCCATATTTCGTTCTTTCTCATTGCCACGTAGTACTCCATTGTGTATATAAACCACAATTTCTTTATCCATTCATCAGTTGATGGACATTTAGGCTCTTTCCACAACTTGGCTATTGTTGAGCGTGCTGCTATAAACATTGGGGTACAAGTGCCCCTATGCATCAGTACTCCTGTATCCCTTGGGTAACTGTTTCTCCTTTTCATGGCCCCAAAGTCCTTGTTTCATTCCGTGTCTGTCATTCCTTTACAAATTCAGGAAACTTTCTTTGTCTTAACTGGAGCTGAGCTCAGTTTATACGGGAGTCTCTCTCTTCTGTGGCAGTAGTGTGAATAAAATCTGTCTTGCTGCCTTTAACATGTGTCGAGCACTGGTTTTCTCTGACCAAGGCTCAGCTTCCCCACCTGCAAAATGGAGATATTAGAGTTGCTTCCTTTTCTATGTACTGCTCTTTGATTACGATTATACTGACAGCAATATGTCACAGGCCATTAGGATTGTCTCCCAAAGTGGAAACCGTGTTGTAATTGTGCAAATATCAGTGGTGTACCGAGTAGGGGGAAAACAAATCCCAACAACTCAGAGGCAAAAGGCGTAGTTAAAAGAATCTTCACATTTGCCTCCTAAGAAGGAAGAGGAGGGTAGCTTCAAAGTGTGAACAATGTATGCCAGGCAGCCTTGTGGATGGACGTGAGGGCTTATGTAGCGGAACAGAGGCAGAAAGGTTGGGATTAGGTTGTAAAGGAAGGGCCTTGTGCACCAGAGTGACGTGCTTTGATTTCGTCCTTGGCCGGGAGGAGGACTGAAGCCCCGGGGGAAGCTTTGCTTGCCGGGACAGGATAGTTGCAGTGGTACGGTGGGAAGAGTCTAGTGGAAGGTGGAAACCACAAGGCAGAAAAGAGGTGGATTTGATTCCATCGAAATGAATGCTGTCTGGTCAAGTCACCCTGGACAAAGTTAACAGACAACAGAATTGGAGAAGATGTATCTAGGCAGTGCAAGAAAAGCCTCCCATCAACAGGAGAAAGATAGCAGCTCGTAACGAAACAGGAAAAGACGATGACAGTCAGTTTTTAGAAGAGGAAGTCTTCCATGTCGGCTAATAAACACACAAAGAAGCACTTAGCATCATTAGTAACCAGTTAGATGAAAAACCAAGCAGCCGTGAGAGATGTCCCTTTATAGCTCTATCAGAATGCGGGTTAGGGGCGCCTGGGTGGCTCAGCCGGTTAAGCGTCCGACTCTTGGTCTCCTCTCAGGTCACGATCTCACGGTTCGTGAGTTCAAGCCCCACGTCAGGCTCTATGCCATTCTCTCCCCCCCCCCCCAAGCTCTCTCTCTCAAAAATAAATGAACTTAAAAAGAACATGCACGCAAATATATACTCCTTTTAAGGAATACCTACAAAAGGCTATATATCGAACAGAATAAAACAGTTGCCTGTAAGCAGGGAGGAGGTGAATGTGAGTAGGGAGTGGAGCTGAAAGGAAATAAATCAGTAATGGGAGTGGAGGCTTGTGTGGGCCGTGCTGATCATGGTCCGTGAGTGTAAGGATCTCCGCGCACCTGAGATTCACACGAACAAGAAAGGCGGTGTTTCGGAGGCAAAGGATTACCTTTTGTTCATTCCGTGCTTTCCCGGAGCCTGGCAAGATGCCCACACATGCTACATAATGAAGACTTTTATTAATCATGCCCTATGATGTTCACAGGGTGTTCAGAGCCCTTGCACATAGGATCCGCCCCGCGGAGCGTTGGGACAACTACATAAAGTTGTTGGAGGGTGCAGCTATTTTTAGACAATGAGGAGCCACAGGCTCCGAGGGGTAAAGGGGGTTGCCTGGAGTCACACAGCAGGAAAGTGGCAACATCTGAGGGGTCTCAGGTCCCCAGGGAGTATCACTGCACCAAACAGAAGACCTTTGTCTCTTTGAGGAAATAAGAATGTAAAATGTCACTTAGCTGGGATGATTATTATTATTTTTTTCATATGTACTTTTCTGTTTCCACTGATTTCTTTTTATTTAGATTTTGTTGTTGTTCTTGAGGGAGACATTTTTGTATTCCCTAGACATTCCTAAATCAATAGTTGTTAGCTCACCAACAGAGTGTAGTGAGCTTAATAGAACCAGCAGGCTATTTTAGGGGCGCCTGGGTGGCTCAGTCAGTTGAGAGTCCGACTTCGGCTCAGGTCATGATCTCATGGCTCTTGGTTTCGAGCCCGGCAACGGGCTCTGTGCTGACAGCTCGGAGCCTGGAGCCTGGTTCAGATTCTGTGTCTCCCCCTGTCTGCCCCTAACCCACTCGCATTCTGTCTCCGTCTCTCAAAAATAAGTAAGCATTAAAAAAATTTAATAGAACCAGTAGGCTATTTTAAATTTAGAAGTACCTTTTTTTTTTTTAATTTTGAAAATAATTTCTGCTCCAGGGAAATCTTCCTTCATTCTATCATCCAGCAATTATCACTGTTAAATGACTGAAATTCTCCTAGATCTTTCCTCCCTCCACCACCCACAGGCACCACCCCCCCCCCCCCCCCGCCCCCCGGAAATTGAAAGTTGAATTTTCTTCCTTCTTCAGGGAGGAAAAGAAGTGAAATCTGTAACTGGATTAGAGTCTTGGGGGTGGTAATTCTGACAAAATGGGGTCTGATTTAGCCAAGTAGGAGGAGAGGCCTCCCGAGACTGGAGAGTCAGAAACTGTTGGCTTTGTCTTCACAAAGCGACTTGACATTTTTAGACACAGCTGGGCCCTAGGACCGGAAGTTCAGTTCCCCGGAGGGCAGGATCTCTTGGTATCTTAGACGTGTGTGAAGTCGGAACAGTTGGGGAGGCTGTGAGCTTGCCTGAAGAGAATCGCAGCCTTCAGGGTCGATACAAATTTAGCTCAGCTTCTAAGCAGCATTCCCATCAAAGAGAGATTTCCTGGTGGCTTCAGGATTGGGCTCGCTGGGGGATTTCTCGTGGGCAGTTAACGAGGTGCCGTCGTTTCTCGGCAGTGGGACCACAGATTTGCTTAAGATCTCTGTTTTGACGTTTTGAGGGCTGGTGACTTATGTGGTATTAGGGACATGTTGGTTTTGGATTTTGCCTGCGAGCATCCGCACCGTGTTTTTTGTTTTTTGTTTTTTTTTCTGGTGTCCGTACCCCATTTTAATTCCAGGTTACCACCTGTACTGGGTTGATGAGTGTCTCTCCCCGCCCTGCCCTGCCCCCACCCCCCTTGTGTGTACTTGGAAACTCAGAATGTGACTTTATGTGGAAGAAGGGTCTTTGCAGATATAATTAATTGAGGTGAGGTCATACTGGATTAAGGCGGGCCCTCCATCCAGCGACTCCTGTTAGTATGTGACAGTCACGTGAAGACACGGAGAAACTCTGTCTGGAGGCAGAGATTGGAGTGACACAGTGAAGGAACCCCTAGAACAGCTGGAAACACAGATATGGGAGAAAGGCATGCAACAGATTCTTCCTCAGAGCTTCCAGAAGCTCTGACACCTTGATTTTGGCTGGACTCCGGAAGTGTGAAAGAATAAGTTACGGTTGTCCAAGCCACCCAGTCTGTGGTCCCCTGTTATGACAGTTCCCCGGGAAGCCAACATACCACTCTTCCCTCTGCGGAGGGGACCTGGTGGCTGAGCTGAATCCCTGGCTTCGGGATGGCCCATCACGCAGGAATGAGCAGGTCACAGCAATTCAGTCAGGGACAGGCACATCACTCCCTCTGGGTCATTAAGAATCAGCCCTGGGATTTTCCTAGATTGTTCAGGAAACAGGATCCCTTTTTCTGCCAGGTCTATCAACCTGGAACTGCCAGTCTGCCCAAGAGTGAAGCCAAGGGGAGCCCGGGTGGCTTAGTTAAGGGTCTGACTCTTGATTTCAGCTCAGGTCATGATCTCGCAGTTTGTGAAATCGAGCCCCAAGTCCAGCTCTGTGCTGACAGCATGGAGCCTGCTTGGGATTCTCTCTCTCTCTCTGCCTCTCTCTCTCTCTGTCCCTCCCCTGCTCACACACACGTACATTCTTTCTCTCTCTAAAAAGAAATAAATAAACATTAATAAAACAAAATTAAGCCAATGAAAAGCAGAATGAACATAGAAACAAATTCCAGACAATTATCACTTGAGTACCTAGATCCAGCTATGCCTGAATCCCATCAGACTGTTTAGTTAAGGAAGTTTTAATACCTTAGAAGGCCACTTTGAACTGGGGTTCTTATCACTTATAACCAAAGGACCCTGGCTAATAAGTGTGACTTAGAGACAAGCCTTCATGATCACAATCTTTAAATGATTTTCCACAGAAGCCCCTGGACAACTCTGTTGGTTTGTTGTTGCAGTTTCTTTGGGAAGATAGGAAAAAAAGAAAAATAACCCAGGAAAAAGAAAACATTTATTGAGTGCCTCCTGCCTGCTAAGACCTGTGCTAAGAACATTGAAGATTTTTTTTTTCTTTTTTTAACCCCCTAACAATAAAACCTTCTTCCCCATCTTGCAGACGAAGAAACAGAGGCTCAGAGTACAACACCTATCTCAGTGCTGTCAATCAGGGATGGTCAAGGGAAGTATAGGAGAAGCTCGGATGGTGAGGAACTTGTCCTTCGAGTGTTCCTCGAGACGAGCACACATTTCCAATCAGTTTTAACTTGATTAACGGGCGATGTCTTGCCACGCGAGGAGTACGTGGTGCCCGATGTCACGTGATCACAACTGAACCAAAGATTCTTGACATTCGCTTTGACATACGAGTGCTTTGGATCAAGAGCGTGTTTCCCGACTGGATTATGCTCTCAAACCAGGGTTTTACTGTATTTAAAACTAGGCGTGCCGTGTCCTTGCTATTCGAAGGTAGTCTGTGGGCCAGCAGCCTGAGAGCGCCTGGTAGGCAGAGTCCTGTCTCTCCTCCCCTCCCTTGTAGCCATTAAGATTCGGAGAACCAACAGCTCCAGGGGAGCCCTGTGGTGTGGACACTCACAGGCTGTGTGCCCAGAAGGGCCAGGCTGGCCTCTATTATGGAGGAGAAAAAAGTCTCATCCCAGAGCCTGAGGTTAGAGGGGCCAGCAGAGAAATGGTGAGCCCTCAGCCCCTCTCCGTGTGGCCAGGAGAGTGGAGGCTTCTGCGGTGAGCGAGCCGTGCTGAAGGTCCACAGAACACCCTTCTCTCTGCTGCTGCGGGTTCATCCAGCCCACCTCGGCCTGTGTCCTCGCCACCTGGGCCCAGCTGGAGGGCCAGCTGCTTTGTTCACCAGGGATTATGGCCGGATAGCTTCCTGCAGCAGCTCTGGGGATTCCTTGCTAAGCTGCTCTGGGAACAAAGGGCCTGCAGAAGATCCCCAGGATGGAGGGAGGGATAAAAGTGAGAGCCACATCTGTCACAAGGAATGTGGGAATAGCTCTTTGCCAGGAGAGATGGGGGGAATGCTCTGCCCCGGACTGGCTTTGGTACTCCGGGGTTGAAATACTTTTCTTGACCGTGGGGTCAGTAGCTGCTCTTTACTGAAGTCTGCTGTGCATGGGGCTCTGTCCTCCAGGTCGGCCCACGGGCAGCATGGCCACCTGAAGAGGCACAGGTTATTGTCTACCCTGGGGCAGGTGGGGGAACCCAGGTTAAAGCAGTGAAGTGACTGTCACACAGGCTGGAGGTTCACACCCTGGACATCTGGCCCCAGACTCCTGCTTCTGTTCAGAGACATTCTCTGATGCTATGGGGCAGCTCAGCAAAAAGGGAAGTTCCCTGGATATTGACATTTTTGTGCATGAGGCGGGGGGGGGGGGGTGCAAATCAATTTGTTAAAGAAATCTGTGATCTATTTCTTTTTTTTTTTTTTTTAATTTTTTTTTCAACGTTTATTTATTTTTAAGACAGAGAGAGACAGCATGAACGGGAGAGGGGCAGAGAGAGAGGGAGACACAGAATCGGAAGCAGGCTCCAGGCTCTGAGCCATCAGCCCAGAGCCCGACGCGGGGCTCGAACTCACGGACCTCGAGATCGTGACCTGGCTGAAGTCGGACGCTTAACCGACTGCGCCACCCAGGCGCCCCTCTATTTTTTCTTTTAATGATAGTTACTTATTTTGGGGAGACAGAGTGCAAACGGGGGCGGGGAGGGGCACAGAGAGAGGGAAGACACAGAATCCGCAGCAGGCTCCAGGCTCTGAGCTGTCAGCACAGAGCCCGACGTGGGGCTTGAACTCATGAACTGTGAGATCATGACCTGAACCGAAGTCGGACGCTTAGCTGACTGAGCCGGGATTCCTCGTCCCGAAGACATGCTGAGTAACTGTTCAAGGTGGTCTGAGCGTGGAGGTTGTTGAGGCTCCTCGGGGATTTCTATGCGCGGTTGAGAAACAGTATCCTGAAGGCAGTTCTGGGGGAAGGCATGGCAAAAATCCCCCATCATTTTGGAGGGTCAGTTCTCCTGGAGGCCTGTGCTGCTTGGAAGCTACTTGTAATTAGTTGTTGAGAGAAGTGTAGACATTGAGCATCCAGGCGCTTCTATGGCACCTGCATACGGTCACACTGTAAATTCTTAGGACTTGGCCCCAGCCTTGTGGGACCAGAATCATTTAAGTAAGATTTCCAGGTGATTCATATGCACATCGATGTTTGAAAAGGGCTGGTCTAAGTCATCTTCCTCAGGAATTAATTTAAATATCGTGTCCACCATATTGTAGGACTCTACAAGCGTTCTGTAGGTTAAGACTGGCAAGCTCCTATAGATCCTTCAAAACCTTGCACAATATCTTCCCCCTCTTGGTCATGCCTCTCCTGATCCTCCCAGGCAATTCACCCTCTCCTCTTTGCTACTTCATCACATACAAACTTCTCATTTTGCATTTATCGCATTTCCATACAGACATCTGCTTACGGGAGAGTCTCCTTAGCGGCAAAGTTGCGTTGTCGCCATCTTGGGCCGCCAGCACCCGATTCTCTGCCTGGCACAATTAGGTTCTCAGGAAAGTTTGCTGAAGTGAATGGAGAGGTAGAAAAAAACAAGCTTCCTCTTTGCTTTTCTCATGGCCACATTGGAGAGGCATAGGGAACGTGTAGGCGTGCTTTATTTTTTTCGGAAGCTCGTAATCTTGGTCCCAGCTTAGCTGAATATTTGTTCGTTTGCTGAGAGGGACATTCCTTTTTACCAGTGCTGGCTTCAAAGTATTCCCAAGGGACAGCAGCCAATTCTCCCCACCTGCTTCCAGTGATCTGGGGACGTCTCTCGCAGTCATCACGTGGAATGGATGCGTGTTCTCCTTCCCCCTGTTCCCTGCAAGGAACGGGTGGGGACTCTGGGCTGCTCACCCCATCTTGGGTGAAAGCCATCTTGGGGTGTACCCAATTCTAATGCAGGTGAAAAACGGCTTCAAGTTGTCATGGAAAATCTGAGGCAAGAATGAAAAATGTTTGGTGTTTCTTTTAATCCTCAAAAATGTGTTTTTTCTTTTTTCCTCTCTGGCTGTTCTTTTCTTTCCTCTGTGGGGGTTGTGCCGGATAGCATGTCTAGCATTGACTAGAATGCCTGCCACATCGATAGGTGTTCAGAGGCTACATCTTCCCCTCGGGCCTTTGGACCAAAGAAGACCCACTAAGAGTCGAGGTTGAAGAGGAGACTGCGCTCTGGAGTAGAGAATATTGTTTTTATGGAAAGAATTCATTTTTCTTTCTTTCTTTTTTTTTTTGGTCAGAAGTTTTTGTGCATTAACTATTATGGATTTCTTTGAATATTTATTTATTTATTTTTTCAACGTTTATTTATTTTTGGGACAGAGAGAGACAGAGCATGAACGGGGGAGGGGCAGAGAGAGAGGGAGACACAGAATCGGAAACCGGCTCCAGGCTCCGAGCCATCAGCCCAGAGCCTGACACGGGGCTCGAACTCACGGACTGCGAGATCGTGACCTGGCTGAAGTCGGACGCTTAACCGACTGCGCCACCCAGGCGCCCCTCTTTGAATATTTATTAAACAACCGCTATGTGCCTGTTTGAGGGGTCAATTAGAAGGGACTCCACACTGGGAGGGATGCCTCACTGGAGGCTTCAGACATGACAACAGGTTCACCAGTGGAAGACTGGAAGGAAAGAGTTTCTGGCAGGGAGAACAGTTTTGCGTGGGCTCAGAGGCATGAAAGCATATGGCTGTTGTCTCAGACATAGATTTAGCTGTCCAAAAGAGAAAACCAAGTAAGTGGCTTCAATTAAACGAAGGCTTACTTCTCTCTCATAAGGAAGCCCCAAAGCAGGCAATTTAGGGGTAGTATGGAGGCAGCTTCTCAGTCTCTGCCTTGGCCATCTTTGGCATGTGACTTCTATCCTCCAGGTCACAGGATGGCTGCTGGAGCTCCAGCCAGGATGTCTGTGCTCCAAGAGGAGAGAAGGGAGAAGGGCAAGGGGCAAAAAGTTATTCCTTCCATCTGAATCAGCCCCTTAGAGAGAGACTTCTCAGTCTCTGCCTAGATTCAAGGGAGGCAGTAAAATATAGTCTTTTAGCTGAGCACATTGCAGCCTTGAATAAATCCCAAGGTCTGTTAACTCAGGAAGAAGAGGAGAATGGATCCTGGGGAGGCTGCCATGGTATGCGTGGAGGAACGTCAAGTGCTCGGTTCTTGGTATTGCCAGAGCCTAAGGTGCCGAGGGCGTGTGGCGGGAGGAACGCGGCGCTGGCTTATAGGGCAGCCACAGTGTGGGGTGTGGGAAGGCACTGGGAGATCCCTGCGCACGACGTGTGAAGAGAAAGTTCAGGGACGTGGCGGTGGTTGGCCTGAGCCTTAAATGTGAACTTGCCTGGCAGAGTCCATGGCACTGGAGTGTCCCAGTGTCCTCCCTCCCTCCAAGTGCAAGGGAGCACTTTGTGGTCTCTTCTTCCTTCTCCGTTCCCCTCTCTCCTGGAAGGGTCTGCAGGATTTGGGTAAGTCAGAAGGAGAAGAGAGGAAGGCTTTGTGGCAAGAGATGGGGAGGAGCCCGAGGGCATTCCGGCAATGCTAGGGAAGAAGTTTCCATGGATGCAAAAGCCTGGCGTCCAGGCTAGAGACACTCACTTAGGAGTCGTAGGGAACAGAGAGACATCACAGAATTCTGGGCAGTGGATAAACGCAGAGTTAAGGGAGGTAAGTCTGTTGGGAATGGCAGCTTCTCTAAATTGCAGTTTAATTTTATTCTCTTGGCTCAGAGAGAAGAACCCACCATATAAAAGCTGCTACCGCATCTTTAGGGAGTGATACCACCAACGACTTTGTGCCTGGTATCTCCCAGTGCCTCTGCATGAAATCCCAGAAGGGTCACTTGTTGATGTGGAACTGGGAAAGAACAGCTGTCCTTGAAAAGTTCATGGCTTTCTTCTCCATTAATGAAAATTACCCAACACATCTGACTCCCTTTGTCTCACGGCTTCCAGAAAAGAAGGAGGCAAATGGCTGGATTGCTTGTGTTTCTCTTTTCTTCAGCTCTCCTTTTCTGTTTTCACTAGTATTTCAAATGCTTCGTTGGATAATCTTTCGACATGTGGAACATGGCAGGAAACCCAGTTATGTTAAACAGGAGAGAAGAGAAACAGGCATAGCGTAGCTGCCCTGATGGGGTGGGGACCCAGCGATTGTCGTGGTCTCCAGGTGGGAGGTGGTGTGGTCACGCTGGGAGGAAAGTTTGGGTGGATCCGAGAGAAGTCAAAGAGACCGCATGGCATGACTCCTGGCTGTGTCAGTTTCACAAGGATGATGGCGGCAGGTGCCTAGGCACGTCCAGAGGTGAAGCTGTTGACTCAGGACCAGAATGGAAGCTTCGGGCACCCAAGCTAGGCTGTTTTTTGAAGTCTTTTGATTTTTGCCACTGGTCTTTTCTCTCGATAGCTATACTCTTCAAGAAGAGACTTCCTTACATTTATACTAAACCAATCCAAAAATGCTTTCCTGGGCAGTTGTTGGTCACTTCGTCACCTTTTAGGGAACATATTAACTAGGGTGCTTGATGGGGGACATGCTTTGACCTCAAAGAATGACATAAATAACAGGGATTTGGATACCATTTAAGTGCCTCCATCATGGTGACGGAGAGCATTTTGGTCGAGTGTAAGTTTCATGAGCCCAGGACTAAATGGCCCCACGCCTACCCACAATGTGTCTGATGAACTCCTCATGGCCAACCCCAGTCCCCCTCCGACTCCATCCCCCACCGACCCATTCACTACCTAACCATCCAACCAGGTAAGCAGTCACTTCCACATACCTCCATTCAGGTCCAGCGTTCAACGCTAAGAAATACAGAAAAATCTAATTTTCGGTATTCCAGGGGACAGATATTTGGTTTCTTCTAGTTCTGGGCCATGTTTCCCTTCTTCTTCTGGCCAGTTATCCATTCTTTAACTCCTTCATACAATCATTCATTTCTGATACATTTATTCAACATGCCAGTACATCACGGAGCATCTGTTATGTGCCAGACTCTGTGCTGATGTCAGAGAGAAGAGAAGAGAAGAGACCTAGTTTCTGTCCTCATGAAGGTCACATTCTAGTCTAGCATTTTTCTATTACCCTTTTGGAGTAAAAATTATTTACTGGGATGGTGCCTGCATCACAGGACATTTAGCATCACGGATGTTACCCTACAAATTCCAACAGCATGACCTCTTCCCATTGCAGCAACAAAAAAAGGCACCCGTACATTTCTTTAATGTTTATTTATTTTTGAGAGAGAGAGAGAGAGAGGGAGAGAGAGAGACAGAACATGAGAGGGGGAGGGGCAGAGAGAGAAGGAGGCACAGAATCCAAAGCAGAGTCTCCAGGCTCTGAGCTGTCAGCAAAGAGCCCAACGCGGGGCTCAAACTCATGAACCGAGGGTTCGTGACCTGAGCGGAAGTCAGACGCTTAACTGACTGAGCCACCCGGGTGCTCCTTAATTATTATTCTAAAAGCTCTATCTTCAAATGCTGTCATGTTGGGGGTTAAGGCTTCAGCCTATGAATTTTGGGGGAATGCAGGTTAGTCGATAACACAGAGGGAAGTCTGTGACCTAGCTTTGCCTGGCAGATGCATCTGCCTGAGATCTGGATGCTGGAGTGAGTGAGGTGTGGGGGTGAGCTTCTGTAGATATTCTGCAGGGTGTGGTGGTGGAGGTCTCTGTTCTAGGGCCACTGTGAGTTTTTAGCATCCTGGCTGGTATTGCAGGTGTTGAGTGGGGGATGGTAGCAACACGAGTTTCTTTAGCACAAACCCAGGGTGCGGGTGGGTGTTTCTCCTGGTTCTGTCATCCCTGTTCTGCTACATCCAGTGTCACCTCAGTCATCCTTCTGTCCTCCTTCCTTCTGAAGATTCCATGCACCATTATTGAAATCGTCTTTTGGGGGCGTCTGGGTGGCTCGGTGGGTTAAGCGTCTGGCTTCGGCTCTGGTCATGATCTCGCAGTTTGGGAGTTCGAGCCCCATGTCGGGCTCTGTGCTGACGGCTCGGAGCCTGGAGCCTGCTTCGGATTCTGTATCTCCCTCTCTCTCTGTCCCTCCCCTGTTTGCATGTTATCTCTCTTTCTCAAAAATAAATAAGCATAAAAAAAAAAAGAAATTGTCTTTTTGCTTTAAACTAGCTAGAGTGGATTCTATTGTCTGCAACTAAGAGCTCCAATACAAGGAGAAGATCCCCCAAATAGACCAAATAATAATGTAGTGAGCTCTGGGTAGAGTTCTGTCCAGGATTTTATGGACACTTAGAAAAAAAATACCTGTTATCCTTAGCATTCATCTAGTTTTAGCCCTGCCTTCCAACCCCTTGGGTGTTGCTGCCTCTTCCATTAAGAAGTTTCTTGCTAGAGGGGCATCTGGAGGCTCAGCTGGGTAAGCATCTGACTCTTGGTGTGGCTCTGGTCATGATCTCACAGTTCATGAGTTTGAGCCCTGCATCGGGCTCTGTGCTGACAGCATGGAACCTGCTTGGGATTCTCTCTCTCTCCCTCTCTCTCTCTCTCTCTCTCAAAATAAATAAATAAACTTAAAAAATAAAATAAAAGAAGATAGATTTATCTGGTCACCCATTCATCCAAGAATGATTCTCCAATTTAGTAACCTAGTAACTAGTGACTTCAGCAACTTATCCACCAATCACCTTGTAAGGCCATTTATTTATACGCGAGAAGCTGTTCCCATAATCGTGGAGTGAGACTTAGGATAACAGATGTTGAGCCTGAGCTCTACATCTTTCTAGTTGTCCCACCTTCAGCTGGTCACTTGTGCTCCATGGGTCACACTTTCCTCAATGGTAACGTAAGAATCAAGCAATCCCAGAGGCCCTTCTCAGCATCGCCATGCTGCACGAGATAGCAGTTCTCTAGTGGGGGCCAAAGCGCATGTATGTGCCTGTAGGAATGAGTGGCAACTTGCTGCAGAATGGGCCGTGTGGTAGGGACGGACATCAGTCCGCCATCTTAGAAACACAAGTGTCTGGGGGCTGCTCCAGTTTCGTGGTGAAGGAAAGTGGTGAAAAGGGAAGCCACAGCCAAAAAGCCTTTTCCAGAGTGTGTTCTTCAGTGCACCAACCCCAGTGACCCCACTAACCCTCCTTCGAAAAGAGTTCCGCAGTGAGCCAACTTTGGGAAATGCTACGTACATACGCTATGGCCATCCTGGATGTTCATAGTGAGCACTGGTAGGTTGAGGCCCAAAGGAGGCTTGCCGTGAGGAACCCCATGTATCAATCCTCTTCCAGATATATGGCACCGACGGGACCTTTCATTTCTCATGTAGCATCAATCAGCATCCCAGGCGATACCACGTTCGGGGCAACAGTGAACTAAGGTGATCTTGACGTCTTCTAGAATAAGCGCAGATCTTGAGAGGGTCTCTTTGGGATGGTGAGTCGGGCCTTGCTTCTGACTAAACCATGGGCCTCTCTGTGTTCTCAGCAGCAGGAGGCAATGTTAGAGTCCCACACGTGCGGGGGCCACATGAACATGGTGCTGATATCAGTGGTGAGTCATGAGAGCCCACATTTGAGGCATGACCGTTAGACGTGAGTCATGGCCATATGGAAACCTTATTCACATCTACCTTCCTTTGGTCCCTAATCCTTTGTAATGCCCTGGTTTCATGATGTAACTTGGGGGGGAATTAAGCTTGGACAGCAAAATGATGTAATTAATTTAACTCAGCCTCAATTAAAGTCTTCCGCTAGCGTGACATCTGACCGTGTCAGTTTCACAGGGTGATGGTGGCAGGTGGCCGGACATGTCCAGACATGTGTGTGTGTGCCAACTGGGGAGGAAGTCTGCCACATGGGTTTCGTTCTGGGTTTGGCTCCCGTTCCTGGTGTTGACCATCTAGGGTTTCCCTGAGGATACGCTTTTCCAACAATTCTTGGCTCAGCTACTAACTCAGGACTCATTTGGAGATTTTAGGCACTGGTTAGGGGTTTGGCTGTTTTCTGAAGCCTTTTGAATCTCACAACTGGTCTTTCCTGCCCATGGCTACTCTCTTCAGAAAGAAATTGCCTTCTATATATTCAAAAGCAATAATAATTAAAAATTATTAAAGTTTTAAAAAATATTTTTTGTAAATTTTAATTTACAATTAAAGAAGCTTCTGGAATAGGTGAACATCTCCTTAGCCTGGGACGTACCTGAGCCAGCCGTCCCTGCTCTCTGTCCAGCTGGTCCCCCTGGACACCTCCTTCCAGTCCTTCAGTCACCCTGCCTGCTGTGGCTCCTGACGCTGTCTCTCGTTGGGGAGGTTGACAGCTCTGGCCTGGCTGGAGCCGTGCAGGGCTGGAGCCAACGCTGCCGAGGCTTGAGCTGGGGGAGTGTGCGGTAGGCCCTGCTCGGCCCCTGCTGCCTCTGGGGAGTCCAAATGGCTAAGCAAGGATGAAAGAAAGCAAGACGAGCACTGGCTTGGGGAGCCCACAGACGCAGCTCAGGGCCCCGAGGGTGAGTGGTCTTAGCCAGACTCTGATATAAGGATGACTCTTAGAGGAAAAGACATGCCCCACAGGCCTGGGGGATGAGCAGGAGTGAGGAAGGCAAAGGAGGACAGAGGGAATCACACGTACAAAGAAAAAAAAAGGCGGAGAACGAGGTAGCACATTCAGGAAAGCAATGTGCCTCGTGCAGAGCAAATGTCGGCTAATCTTTGTGCACCTAATGAAAGGATGCCCGGCCAGGCCTCTGACCCACGTCTAGTTCCAGTGGGGCAGGGTCCTTTCAGGGCATCAAGTAGGGGAAGGCACAGTCCGATCTGGTGTTTGGAAAGGTCACTCTGGCAGGATGGAGAACGGGTGGGCGTGAACAGGAAGGTGGCACAGCCCAGTTAAATCTTCCCTTGCTGGGCAGGAAGACTGTGCTTTTCAAGAGTCCTGTTCACTAGAGTTCTAAAGTTGGAAGTAACTCAGGGATCTGTTATGAAAAAGCCAGGGAGAAACTTTGAGGACACCAAAAGTGATATCCCAATTTTGGAATGAAAATATCATGGTGAAGATGTTGAGAAAAGGAAACCATGTGCACTGTTGGCTGGAATGTAAATTGGTGCAGCCACTATGGAAAACGGTAAGGAGGCTCCTCCAAAAATTAAAAATGGAAGTATCATATGATCCAACCAACCTACTTCTGGGTATTAATCAGAAGAAAGTGAAAACATTAACCCAAAAAGATATCTGGACCCCCATGTCCACTGCAGCATTATTTACAATACTCAAGATATGAAAACAGCCTGAGCACCCACCAATGGATGCATGGATGAAGAAAATGTGATATCTGTATCATCTATATCTCTATATCTATCTGTATCTATATCTGTATCTGTATCTATATCTATAGTAACATCATCTTGGATTGTGAGTAACTTGTTCTGCGCATGTTCTGAGTGTTCTGCAAGGCAAGCAAACATTTCTGATAAATTTTAACTTGCTAAACGAGCGATGTCTCACAAGACAAGGAGTACGTGTCACCAAATGTTACATGATCACAACGACTCAGTGGTTCTTGACGTTTGCTTTGACGCACGAGTGCTTTGGATTACAAGCATGTTTCCGGAATGAATTATGCTCCCAAACCAAGGTCTTACTGTATATGTAATGGGATATTATTTAGCCATAAAAAGAAGGAAATCTTGCCATTTGTGACAACACAGGTAGACTTTGAGGTATTATGCTGAGTGAGACAAGTCAGACATAAAAAGACAAGTGCCATATGATCTTACCTATATATGGAATCGAAAACAAAGCACAACACAGCCCATATATACAGAAAACAGACTGGTGGTTGCCAGAGATGGGGTGGGGGAGAGAGTGAAATGCGTAAAGGGGTTCAAAAGGTACAACCCTCCAGTTACCAGTCATGGGATGTAATGTACAGCATGGCAACTATGATTAATAAGGCTGCATTTTATATTTGAAGGTTGCTAAGAGAATAGATCTTAAAAGTTCTTATCACAAGAAAACAATGTTATGACTATGCGTGGTGACTAATGTTAACTAGGTTCGTTGTGGTGATCATTTCACAATATATACAGATATTGAATCATTATATTGTACACCTGAAAGCAATTAATGTTGTATGTCAATTATATCTCAAAACGTGTCAATAGAAGAAACAGAAATGCTGCCCGTGTTCATCCTTCAGTAAAGAGGGGTGATTGATTTTGAGGTGTCCATTGGGCTGATAAAAAAATTCCTGAGAGACAATCTCTGCATGATTGGAACTTCCAAACAGCAGGTTTCTGGTATCTCTTCGTTACCGTATGGGTTTGGATTTGAGAGTTTACCAAACTGGAAAATTTTGCAGATTGTGGCCAAAGTGGAATTTTCAGGAATATTTCAGGAATATTCAGGAGGAAAAGAGCCTAGGAGTCACTGAGAGTCTTCAGGTGGCAGGTGACAGGCATTGACTTTTACACTGCATGTTCCAACCTCGATTGGCTTTGCCGTCAGACCCACCAGAGTCTCTACACTCCTGCTTGCTAATCACCTGGCATGGGCAGAGCCCCCAGCAGCAATGCGTTCATGTCTTATCTATTAAGTGGAGATAAAATCAGTACCTATTTCATAGGTAGTCATGTGAGAAAGATGTTAAATAATGTTCATTGGGTTTATGGTCCATTATATTAGTCAGGATTCTCCAGAGAAGCAGAACTAATAGGAGATAGATAGTTAGATAGATAGATAGATAGATAGAGATAGAGATTTATGGTGGGGAGATATGCTTGCTCAGTTATGGAGACTGAGAAGTCCCATGATCTGCTGTCTGAAAGCTGGAGAATGAACACAACCAGTGATGTAATTCAGTCCACAGTCTAAAGACCACTGGGGAAAGTTCTGGAATAGGAAAGGCCTGAGTGCTGCTATCCCAGGCAGGAGAAAATGGATATCTGAGCTCAGAAGACAGAAAAAATTCCCTCTTCCTCTGACTTTATCCTATTTGCTCTCAGGATTGGATGGGTAAGGGTGTATCTTCTCACAGTCTACAAATTTAAATGCTAATCTCTTCTGGATACAGCCTCATGGACACATCCAGAAATCATGTTTTACAAGCTATCTGGGCATCCTATAGCCCAGCCAAGTTGACACCATAAGATATCATCAGGAGTTCACCCCTTGTCAACTTGACAGCTATACCCATCACCTTAAACTGTACTTAGCCTTCAAATAAAGACAATAAAAAGGTCAGAATTCCACTTAACATGATACAACTGTCCTGTGTACAGCTGCAAGTGCACTAATTCCTTGCTGAAAAGAGGAGGTAAAGTTTTCGAATAATATTTACTCTTCCCTGATAACCGGCAACCTGAGTAGTATGATGTAGAACTAACAACAAATACTGATTTGAAGTCAATACATCTTATATTACATAATAAGGGCAAAAGAGAGGAAAAAACCCAATACAATACAATAACCAAAAACATCTCATGTCTTCATTTCTATAATGCTGGAACAGACACTCCCCTTTCTGCTATTTTCTGTATTTGGTGCATTTTTAAAATACTTTTAATTTCAGATACTTTTGTTAAGTGCCTTTTCTGCTCAACCCACCTGAGCCTCTGGTCTGGTCCATGAAACTCTCCTTACCGAAGGGGCACGTCCACATGCACTTGAAGATGACCTTCCCGCATGCACCAGAGGAGTATTGGGCTCAGAGAAAGGGCTCGGCAGTCAGTCTCGGAATTGAACCCCATCACTAACTGGCTGGGTTAGGGCGAGCTACTTAACCACCATGAGGATCAGTTTCCCAAACTCCGAAAGTGTGTAATAATAATAATCTCTACTGAGTGGAGTGGTTGGGAAGATTACTCAAGTTCAAGGTTTTCAAGGGCATTGAACCCTGTCTGGATACACTGTAAGTGCCATGCAAGAGCTCTCTTCAATAATGAGACCTCTTCCCAGTAAGTTCTCCCAATTCCTCGCTCCCTAGGTCACTAGTTTCCATGGAAAGTAGCCCTTCGTGGAAGACATTACTCAGTGACCTATTTTCCATTCTAGGGTGATAGCACCAGCTCTCTTCCTCACGAATGGTGGTTTGGAATTTATATTAGAAGGAGAAGCAGGTTCTCTAGAA
Source organism: Prionailurus viverrinus (assembly GCF_022837055.1). Lineage (NCBI taxonomy): Eukaryota > Metazoa > Chordata > Mammalia > Carnivora > Felidae > Prionailurus > Prionailurus viverrinus. The sequence goes on from NC_062566.1 coordinate 7,571,345, forward strand.
CACTACACTTGGAGCAAACTCCCCCCACCTTTAAACATACCAGTGGCTATCAGGTGCCTAGCTTCTACCTTGGCCAGACTCTGTGTGCCTCTCAGTACTCCTCACAACTGCCGTAGGAAGTGGCCACGATCATCACCATTCTATACACACAGAAACCGAAGCTCAAGTTCACACAATTAGTAAGTAACAGTGTTGGCATTAAAACTTCAATCTGGCTGCCAAGCAGAGTTCTTTCCAATAAACCATGTGACTCTGTGCCCAAGGGTGGATGGGTTCTATTGAATTTAACTAATTGCTCCCCAAATCATCAATTAACAAGTGTGAATATGGAACGGTCTTTTCTTTGTAGACAGAAAAGCTGAGGCCCCATTAGCTTTAATTGGGACAGCATCAGGTCTTTTTTTTTGGAAAGAGACGGGAGAGGTGATTCTCAAGACAACAGCTGGCTCTTCCGGCTGCATTGTCTTAAATCTGGCACTTTGGAAGATCATGGTGACTAGTAATTGGGAGAGGCTTCTGTTGCCTGATGACACCGGGTTTGCACGGAGACTTCTGAGTAAGGCGGAGAGGTGAGGTTTTTACCCGTTGTGTGTGCACGACTTTACGTCCTTCGTGTCACGTGACTAATTGGAAATGAGACCAAACTGGACTGAGGGGCTGTTTAGAGAGCCGGCTCTTCCTGTGCATGTCATGTGCAGTGGCACATCTGGACTTGCAGGTTTCAGACCCTGAAGATGATCCTTCCCTTTGACCCGGTATTTCCTCCCGGGAAAAGTAGGGGAAACACGCAAAACATGTTTTCTCACAGAGTATTTTTTCCCCTCTTTTAAAATGGGATTCAATTACTTTGTTACCTTGTAATAAGGTTGTTAGAAGTGAGGAAGTTGGAGTGATAGAGGCATTCACAGTCAACCAAGGCAAAATGGCTTCTCTTTCAGAGTGTTTCAGGTTCCTTTTGTGAAGGTAAAATTATTCCCTCCCCCCAAGTCCACTTTAGATGGATACTCAAAATAAAAGCCGTTGGCAGTGGGGCTGACCTGAGTGTTATGAAATCAGAGGCCGGAGCCCTGCTCACGGCCTTCCTTCAGGGGCCCTTACAATTCCCCCCTCGAACCCTCCCAGTTTTTTGGAACAGGGTTTGAGAACCCTTGATACACTCTATTGCCTATTTCTTAAAAATACAGATGCTAAACTAGTCATTTCGGTCTGTGTTTAAAGAATGGTCTATTCCAGGGGCGTGTGGGTGGCTCAGTCGGTTGAGCATCTGACTCTTGATTTCCGCTCAGTTAGTGACCTCATGGTGGTGAGCTCAAGCCCCGGTGAGCTCAAGCCCCAGGTGAGCTCAAGCTCCGCTCTGGACGTGGGGCCTGCTTAAAAGTCTCTCCCTCTCTCTGCCCCAAGTCAGCTCATGCATGCACTCTCTCTCTATCACACACACACACACACACACACACACACACACACACACAAGGGTCTATTCCAAATCTTCTATGCAGAAGAATTCCAAGTAATGTATGCAAATACTACATTCTTTTTAAAAAAAATTTTTTTTAACGTTTATTCATTTTTGAAAGACAGAGAGAGACAGAGCACAAGCAGGGGTGGGGCAGAGAGAGACAGAGGGGGACACAGAATCTGAAGCAGGCTCCAGGCTCTGAGCTGTCAGCACAGAGCCCGACACGAAGCTCGAACTCAGGAACCGCGAGATCATGACCTGAGCCGAAGTCGGACACTTAACCGACTGAGCCACCCAGTTGCCCCATGTAGATACTATGTTCTTCATGAGGTTGGCCACATCCTCCCACTCCTGAAGTGTTAGGTTGTACGTGGTGATTTCTTTCCAAGGAGCAGAGGACAAAAGAGTACCTTGGTAGTAGGGAGACCTGAGCAATGCTGCTTCAGCCAGGTGATCAAGGTCAACACCAACAGTGATAGTCATGTTGGTAGGCTCTACCCTTGGTGCTGTGTGATATAGCTGTGAGAATAGCACTTTACCTCTGTGGTTCTCCCCTCAAAAACACAGAATCCTAATCAAATCATAAAAGAAAAAAATCGAGGGACATTCCACAGAATACCTGATCAGTATCTCTCAAATCCATCAGGGCCATCACAAAGAAGGAAGATCTGGGAAACTGGAAACAGAGCCAGTGGTGCTCTGGGGGTGGGGATCCTGGAACAGAAGAAGGACGTTAGGAAGAAAGTAAGGAAATCTGAATAAGATCATGGACTTCAGCTGATGATAATGCACTGATGTTAGTTCATTAATGGTAACAAACGCTCCACAGTAACGCAGAATGTTGATGATGTTGATAACGATCAACTAAGTGAGAAGGTACATGAGAACTCTGTACTGTGGTTGGCAATTAAAAAAAATCCAAAACCATTCTAAAATTCAAAGTTTATTTAAAAAAAAAAGTCTTATTCCATTACGCAATATTTCCTACTGTAGGAAAAGGGTATTTTGGTTCAGTCTAGTCCTTTCTGGTCATACATGGAGGCTAAAGGGATTTAAAATACTGTGACAAGGGTCTAGACATTAGCTTGTTTAATTCATGTCTCACTTCACCAGCTTGGGGTACAGAATAAGGTCACATCTTTCTAAGCATGTCTTAATGGGCTCCCATCCCCCTCCGGGTAGCTGGAGAATCTTGTTCTCCCAGGTTCCCCAGGCCTGGCGCTGTCCTCCCTGGTGGGGTGGGGGTGGGGGTGGGGGTGGGGGTGGGGTTGCTCCACGGGTCTGGGAGAGGCCAGGAGAACTACCCTGCCCATGGCATCTGTTCGGCTTTGCTTCAGGCCTGGGTCCCTAATGGCCCGGGCTCTTTCGGTTACCCAGCTTTCCAGGCCATGAAAACACAGGCATGTCTCTCCACCCGGGGTCCTCAGCACCCTCTCTGGCCTCAGTTGCCAGAAAGCCTTGACGACTTCAGAATGAAAATATTATCCTTTCCCCTCAATTTCAAGCCTGCCCATTTCCCGCTCCAGCGTGAGCGAGATCCCTGCCCTCCTTCCCCCAGGGGAGCGCCTCCCTAGATTTCCCTGCTATTTTTGTTCCGTCGTGGGTGGAGAAAGCCGTTGCTGCCTGGCGTCTGTGGGACTTGGAGAGATGTGGCTCACTCTCTCTTAGACCTGGGAGGAGGCAGCGAGATGGGGTGCTTCTTGCACTGGAAGAGAAAGGACTTGGGTTTGGGGCTGAGTTCACCCAGCTCTGTGAGTTTATCACATTTAATCTCTCTGGACCTCAGTTTTCTCATCTGCAAATTGGGGAGAGGAGAGGAAGCACTGGAAGAGTCACACCTCGTCGTTAAATGTGTTCTCTGTTCCATCCAGTGGTGTTCCCCGGAGGCCAAAGCTGGAGTCCAGGCTCTGGGGCTCAGGGCAGTATTCCCTGGCTGGGAGGCTGCCGGCTCAGCCTCAGGGATGGGTGGGGAGAGGCGAGCCTAGCTCTGACCCCACCTTAACCCTCACCCCCTTCCGAGGCTTGTTGGCTATTGTTCTCTGAAGTTAGCTTCAAGAGAATACTGTTCCTTAGAAGCTCTAAGATCCTTTCCAAGGAATAAGTGATTCCCTCCCCACCAGAGAGCACATTCACTAGATGGGGTTAGAATTTACTTTTTTGTTTGCAAAACCCATGTCTTTTCACTTTTCTCCTCCAAAGGGATGAAAAGGAAGCCGGTGCCGGGCAAGTCCCAAGGAAGATGAAAGCAGCTTTCCTGAGGTTCAATTCTTCCAGAAACAATCTTCCTCTTCCCTCCTCCCCCCCCATCCCCAACTTTCAATGCGCCCAAGTGTATATATTGTTTTTAAATGTCAAAGAGAAAAAGCCAAAGAAAAAGGGAGAGGGAGAGAAAACCCTCTCCCTCCTGCGTGTCACATTCTGGGGAGGAGAAAAGGGAGAAGAACGGGGGACAGAATTAAAGAGATGCAGATTTTGTGTGTGTGTGTGTGTGTGTGTGTGTGTCTCCTCCGCCCTATTCAGGTCTCTCCTGTCCCCTCCAACTCCCCTCCCGGGGTCGCATTGAAATGTCAAATGCAGCAGTTTGCAGCTGAAAGGGGGGGAGGTCCTGGTGGGAACAGACTGCCCTTCTAACCTGCAGATCCACACCACTCCTCTGCCCTTGTATTGCTTTTTCCTTCTTCCCCTTTCTTCCCGGAGGCTTTCTCCAGCAGATGTTGTTTGGGACGGAGGAGGCCCCGCGGGGAGCGCAGTGACCGCCACCTGGGAGTGTGAAGGAGGCCGGCTAGGACACCCTGGGCCCCCGCTCCCCCCCACCCCACTTCCTCCAACCTCCAGCTGGCACACGAAGACATCCTTCCCTGGGGGGGGGGGGGTCTCTTCATTTTCCATCCCTGAACGGAAGGCCTGGGAGGGATGCTCCTGTGTGCCCCGAGTGCCCGGCTCCGCTGTCGGGTCACTTCTGTCCAGGCACGTCTGGGCTCAAGACGCAGCCGAACAGCGACGTGCTTTATTGAAAATGGGTGAGACCGTTTACAAAGCCCGGAGTTGGTGAGGGTGTGGGAAACAGGGGTTTCCCTAAACTACTAAGGGAGCCTATTGGGGCCGGGTTTTCTGGAGATGATAGGGATCAACAACCTTGGAGAGAGTGCACACGCTAGACTGGGTAATTCCGCCTCTGGGGATTTCTCCCAAGAAAATAATGAAACACATGAGGAAAGAGCACAAGGATGTTCGTCTCAAGAATGCTCTTAATGCAGCATGATTGGAAACATCCTGACTTTCTCTCCGTAGGATTCAAAACAGAACGTTGGCACAGCATTTACGGGCATAGTACAGAGCTGTTAAAAACGATTGTGTAGATTTATGTTTGCTGATGCGAAAGACTAGCCAACAACAACAACAACAAAACAGCAAAGGAAATAGGCTATAACACAGTGTGGGTAGTTCTTTCTTATTTCTTTACATCAACTGATACAGGTGAGTGGAAAAAAGTCTGTAAGGATGGGCACCCAGATTTTTATGTCTGGGTGGTAGGATTATGGACGATATTTATCATCTCCTCTATCATTTCTAGCGTTTTCTGACTTTTAGACACTCCTGTTACAAGTATTCCTGTTATAATCAGAAAAAAAAATCAACAAAGTTGTTATTTTAAAAGTCTAAACTCACTTTTGCCCCTTAGGTACTGTAATCCCATTTTTTCCCCTTATGTCGTACCAATAAAAATTTTCTAGGAATCAAAATCCCTCCATTATGACACGCAAGCGGAAATTCATTGTTTTTGGCACTCCAGAAGCAAAGCAACTAATAACTAATAGATTGTAAAACACAGTAAAGTCTTATAATTTTTTCTCTGGTCACCAATTTATTTTTTAATTTATTTTTTAAGTTTTCTTATTTATTTTGAGAGAGGGGGAGGGGCAGATGGAGGGAAGGAGACAGAATCCCAAGCAGGCTCTGCGCTGTCCGCATAGAGCCCGCTGTGGGGCTCAAAGTCTTGAACGGTGAGATCATGACCTAAGTCGAAATCAGGAGTCAAGGCTCAACCCACTAAGCCACCCAGCCACCCACAGGCCACCCAGTGACCACTGGTGATCAGTTTACACCCAGGTCACCAATGTAAACTTGATGGCTTTTTTAGTAAAGAATGATTGTTACTTCTCCTGGGCTCCAAGCTAGACTGTACCCGCTTACCCAGTTTCTCCTAGCCTGAAGTCAGCCTTTCTGCTCATTATCTTTGCACAACCACCTCCAACCCCTATATCAGGATATTTCCATCAATCTGTTTAAAAGGAGACTGCTGTGGACATCACAGCAAGACATACCCTTTGAATATTGAGAGATTTCTATAAGCCTCCCAGCTTCTGCTGCCCAATACTGCTTTCCAAATGTGCTAAAAGTTATTATTTGAATTTATGTGATTTTCCCCTAAGAGTTAAAACTGGGTCCCTTTCGTAACATGCCCCATGGTAAGGTAAGGTCTTGGCTTTGGATATAATATATCATGAAGGTCAAAGTCCTGACTCTTCTCTTCTAAATATAAATTGGTATTTCTGGGAAACATGCTGCAGGATTGACATGCGTTTCCAATTTGTGCTCAAGTGGGAGTGGCTGGAGGAAATAGGAGAAGAGATGCACTTGGGATCTCAGCCGCCATATTGGAAAGTTGGAGCCATGGCTTGAATGAGTGGGGCTGACACTTGGAGCTCACATTCCTGCCAACCTGGAGCTGGGCAGTAGTTGGAGTGGTAAACAGACAAACCAACCAACAAACAGATTATATTCAGGAACTATTGCAATAGGGGAAAAGAGACTTCAGTGGAGAACTGGGTTCAGTTCTGAATATAGTACGGACAAGTGGGGATTTACAGTCAATGAGCAGAGTAGGGGTCAGGGGATGGGAAATTACTAAGAAAAAACATCAGGGATAAAGAGGGATTCTTGCTGAAGGTGGGCCAGGGTGATCAGATATCACCTGGGAAATCGTGGGGGATGTGGAATTTGATCAGATATTTACAGTGGATCAGTTATTGAGGATGGGGCATTGTGACTAAACTGACTTCACGGGATTCTTGTTGACGCTGAGCAACGCCCAGGCAGACACAGAGGCCAAAAGTGGAGGTCTAGATGAGAAGACAGTTGAGAGGAGCCTGACTGGTTTATCCAAGAAGAGCCTCTCCATCAAGCTTTCTGGTGTGGCATCTGAAGACTAACCTCTTGCGCGATGGTAAGGGGTTGGGGGAGCGAGAGAGCAGAAAAAGGAAAAGCAGCCTTGATTTGTGCTTATTCTTCTGCTGGGACACATGTCAGGGAGGGCTGCGGAGCAGTTCAGACGACTTTGGCTGCTATTTGGTGTTTCTCTCTGCCCCGGTGCTGGCCATCACCTGCACAGAAGAGGGTGCGTGCGTGTAGCTAGCTCTTGGCCATCCCCTCAGGGGAGACCTTCCCTGAGGGCCATGGAATGGAAAGATTAACCCAGGAAAAGCTCTTCGTGTCTCTCTCCAGAATGCCCGTGGCTGTGACCTATTCAGAGCTTAGGATGACCCAAGGTCAACCAGCCTCCAAAGTGTCTCCCTTGTACCAGTCCCCATGTGTGCCTGGTGATGAAGACACAGTCCAGTATGGGGAAGACAAGAACTGGCAAGGAAGAGCCAGGGGCTGCTGCCTTCCTGGCAAAGAACAGCTTTGGGGAAATGGAAACAGCAGGGCGCTTCTGTGGACGCTTTCATTTGTTAACACAGGCCATGCTAAGCAACAACTGGAAGGAGCCTTGGGCATCCACGTCTGGCCAGAGCACAATTCTTTGTTTTTCTCCAGAAATAAGGGACCTTTTTCTAGGACTGAGATGTAGTCTCGAAATTTGTCTTTAGTTAGGGCTTTCAGTTGTCTTTTCTGATTCTCTATGGTTCTTAGGTCTTTACAATACTGTGGACTGAAGAAAAGCATAGCTTGAAAAAAAAATTTCTAGTGATTACCAAATACCTAGTCTTCAAGCTTTGCTGGTCTTTTTTTAGTTATTAAAAAAAATTTTTTTAAGTGTTTATTTATTTATTTTTATTTTTTATTTTATTTTTTTTTAATTTTTTTTTCAACGTTTATTTATTTTTGGGACAGAGAGAGACAGAGCATGAACAGGGGAGGGGCAGAGAGAGAGGGAGACACAGAATCGGAAGCAGGCTCCAGGCTCTGAGCCATCAGCCCAGAGCCTGACGCGGGGCTCGAACTCCCGGACCGCGAGATCGTGACCTGGCTGAAGTCGGACGCTTAACCGACTGCGCCACCCAGGCGCCCCTAGTGTTTATTTATTTTTGAGACAGAGAGAGACAGAGCATGAACAGGGGAGGGTCAGAGAGAGAGAGATACAGAATCCGAAGCAGGCTCCAGGCTCAGAGCTGTCAGCACAGAGCCTGACACGGGGCTCGAACTCACGGACCGTGAGATCATGACCCGAGCCGAAGTCGGCCGCTTAACCGACTGAGCCACCCAGGCGCCCCAAGCTTTGCTGGTCTTAAATTTTCTTCACATTTTACACGAGGACTGTAGTACCTTCCTTAGGGGGTCATGGAGCTCCCGTGGCTGATTACAAATGATGTGGTTCTGAGTAGCATTCTCTCCCCATGTCATTTGCCCCAGCATTTCAGGACACACTGATGTCCCTGCTCTTTCCTACATCAACAGGCTCCTTCACACCGTTTTACCTCTATACCTGCTCCTTCCTCTGCCTGTTCACTCCCTGACTTGCTTACCTCTCAAACATCTCATCCTCTAATGGTTATAACAGACAGTGGTCTTCTCTGATATGTGTCTGCTTCTCTTCACCCCTGCTGGAGCTTGTCATACTCTTTTTTTTTTTTGCCGGAAACCTTTCCTGAAAATCCTCCCTTTCCCCAACTAGTCTCTGAGCCTCTCAGGGACGTGGAATATTTACTGCTGAATGGATCAACAGATTATTTAGGTGCTGTACGAAAAGTAGCTGCTTTTCTCCAGTCCCTGTCCTAAGGAGTCTGTAATCCCAGATGAACAAAAATGATGTCATCACATTCTCGTAAAATAATTCTATCAGGAGTAGGTGTTCTGACTCCCTGTCTCCGGCTTCTAATGAAGCCCCTAGATCAGTAGTCTTCAAAGTTGATTCAGATGTGGAACATTTGGAAGTTACTGTATTCTTCGGCGGGGGGGGGGGGGCACTAGGAAATGTTAATATACTTGCCTTCATCTTTTAAACTAGAAATAATTCATTACTGGAATACACGGGGAGTGTAAGCTATGTAAGATTGCACCTAAGGGCACATATGTGTGTCCATAAAAAACAAACAAACAAAAACCAAACTCTTCAAAATCCAAGTCCTTAAATTAATCGTAAGTGTATTCCTTCAAAATTTTTATTAATAGTTATTTGGTGCTTATTTATTTATTCATTCATTCATTTGCTCTGTGAGTGCTCATTTGTAAAGAAGCGAAAATGGGTGATAAGTGTTTAAGGAAAGAAAATTTTGGAGAACAACTTAAAACGGAAAACAGTCTATCCATTAATCATTACTCCATTTTGACGGCTTAATAGTCTTGCTTAGTAATGCTAATTGGGTCCTTATGATGTGCGAGACATGGTGCTAAGGGCTTTGCCTGGTCTATCCCATTCCTCCTCCCCCTTCCCCCTTGAAGTGGGCATTTTCTTATTTTCATCGTACCGATGAAGTGGAGGCTTGGTCTTAAAGGATGCATGTCTGCAAAAAGCAAAATCATGACCTGTATCCACATATAAAATGAATACAGGCCAAAGGTTTTATTTAACTCATTAATTAATGAGAGAACCAGTGAGATGTTACAAGAGGTTCCAAGGAGAATCCAAAGACCAGAGCGCACACCAGCCACCGAGAATGCTGAAACACCTCTGAACTCATCAATATCCACGGAACGACAGTCAATCAATCGATGGCCTTTCTGTAGGACGTATCGGCAGGGTAGTGCAACGCACAGGCTTGTAAAGTCGCTTTAAGCCAACGCAAGATGTCCGAACGTAACTCAGAGGATACACAAGGCAGAACTCCCACTTATCTTTTTCTGTCCATTTCCAAGCCTTTCCCAGGTTTTCAGGGTTAGAAAAAGTGAGGGATTACTTTCAGATCACACAGGCAGGAGACAAAGCCCAGCAATCCACAGCCAGTGTCCCTGACAACTGCCTGTTTCGAGAAAAGTTGAAGAACAACCAGATCAACTCTTTTTGGGGGTTGCTATTCTGCTATTGTTTGATCTCTCTAGAGACATATTCTGTGCGAAAGCACTGGACTGTACATGTTTACGTTTTAGGAAATAGAAGGAACTCACATTTATTGAGTCGTTAACAGGTGTCACATATTGTGGCAAATGCCTCAAGTCCAAGATCTCCCTTTAGCTTAACAATGGCCACATAAGGGAGGTATCAGTGACCCTCATTTAACAGATGAGCAAGCAGGTTTAGAGAGATTCTCCAAGTTGCAAGGCTAGTGTCATGGAGCTGTGTTTCAAACCCATGCCCCTCCGAACCAAGGCCATACCCTGCTAGCCAAGTCAGTCACTATTCTAACGAGGAATTCGCGTTGTTCCCACTGTCTGGAGGCTGTGTCCTTTGCTGTGTTGTGGACTGGGGGATAACTTCAAAGAAGGCCGCTTTGAAAATAAACCACTTTTGGGGGGTCTTCTGCTCAGGAGACCCAGATTTGTGTTCAGTGACCTCAAAGTGACACAAGTTCTGGGCCCAGCCCTGATCCATGCCAGTGCTCAGATATTGGGTAGGACATTGATTTTGGAACGGCAGTGGCTTTTTTCAGCTGTGCACAGGCTGGGTTAGCAGGACAAAGTAATTCCCTTAAGGCATCGGGAGTATTCTTGAAACGCTACACGCTGCTGAATTTACCGCACGACATCAGCTCTGAGCTGTCGCCCCTCCCCCAAAGAAATCATGCAGGCTTTTCCAGCACTCTCTCACCCCAGGACTGACATTTTGAACCTGCACAAGGAGACTTCCTTCGGGTTCTCCAAGCATGGCCCCTTCATCACCTTCATCAAAATGACCTGATGTTTGTATAAAATGCTGTTTGTCAATAGCCCTTGAGGTTTCCTGCATCAGAAACACAAGGAGATGAGGGCTGAAAATGTCTATTTTCAAGGTCCATCCGGAGGGATTTGGGGGACCCCACAGATAGAAATTCTGGCGCTCTGGATTCAGACAGGCCTGAATGTGATCCTGGCCACACTGTGTGACGTTGGACAAGTTAATTCAGCTCTTGAAGACCTGCTTTTCTCATTTGAAAAATGGGGATAATTATAGTTGTGAAGAGTGAAGGAGATAATCTATGGGAAGCATTTGGCACAGGGCCTGGCACCGGCTATGTTCCCAGTAAGTGTCAGCTATTAATGTATTTTATTGATCCTAAGATGCTCCCCCCTCCCCGCCCATATTAACATCTCTGAAATCGGTCTGCTTCTTAAAATTGATGGCATGTCATGGGCTCAATGGTGGCATTTTTCCCTTCTTAGTGGCCTCTGAAACAATGGTGCATCTTACAATAGATGGTGTCTTAGAAGGTGTGATATGGTGTATCTAAAGGCTCGTGGGGCATAGTGTGGTGGCCACAGGGTCTCCTGGAGGAGAGGTGTAATTTGGGGAGTCTCTGGTCTGTCTGCACCCTGGCCCTGTGCGTCTCTGCCACCGGGCTGGTCCTGAGTTATAAAGTCTCTGCTGCTCCCACAAGTCCGTTCTTCCCATAATCATTTGCATCTCCTGTAATTTTCCGACCTCTCCGACAATTCTTGGTATTTTCATTGTCATCGCCCTCACAATTCCCCATTCCCTCTCACAATTCTTTTTTCGTTCTGATAATTCTCCACTCTCTCACAGTTCTCTTCCGCACACAGCTCCCACTTGCCTCCCGTAATTCCTTCTCGTCTCCCATAATCCCCCTCGCCTCCCAGAATTCTCTTCTCTCCCAGACTTCCCTCTTGTCTCCCATGATTCCCTCGTCTCCCACAATTCCCTCTCATCTCCCACAATTCCCTCTCATCTCTCATAATTCCCTCGTCTCCCATAATTCCCCCTCTCCCAGCATTCTCTTCTCTCCCAGACTTCCCTCTCATCTCCCATGATTCCCTCATCTCCCACAATTCCCTCTCATCTCTCATAATTCCCTCGTCTCCCATAATTCCCCCTCTCCCAGCATTCTCTTCTCTCCCAGACTTCCCTCTCATCTCCCATGATTCCCTCATCTCCCACAATTCCCTCCCGTCTCTCATAATTCCCTTGTCTCCCATAATTCCCTCTCTCTTCCCCTTGGCTCCTGAACAGGAGCAAGTGAAATGAAAGCTGAATAAAAATGGCGGCGGGTTCGCCCCTCCCTGGAGGAATGTCCGCGGCTTCAAAGACACTTGTTGAGCCTCCCCTTTGTGGGCCCTGCTCATGTTTCCCTTTAGGACCCTTCAAACCAGGACAGCTTGAACTGGGTGGGGCAGGGGAGGTGCGGCCACCGCTTACCTGGTTGTCTCCCCCCATCTCCAAATCTGCCTTGTTAGATTTCTCTGTGCCTCTTGGCTTCGATGTCCTCCCTTTTCCTTTTCCTTTGGGTCCTCTTTTCAGGGAAGGATTTTGAGGCCAAAGCCAGGGTGCACGAGGAGCCAATAAAATCCCCGAACACCGCTCGCCCCAAGATAGCAAATCAGGGAGAAAAAGCCACCCCCCTCCGCCCAGTGACCCCTACTTTGCTCCTGGCTTTCCTCCTCTCAGCTGTGTGACCAAAATGGGATTTGGCGGCACGATCGCGGTGGGGGAATGTTTTGCTCCGTGTGGCCGTTTTTAAGGTGATCTGAGCGACAGAATCGGCTTGATGAGTGGCTTGCTTCCTTAGAAAAAGCACCGTCTGGGTTTCGATTTCATATTTACTATTTTAAACCCTTTCAATTAGACCCCTGGGGCTTCCCAGGCCTGCCTGGGGGAGTCTCTCTTCCAGCTTCCCTTCCCTTCTTTCCCAAACCCCGGGACAAATGTTTGTTTTTCTCACATATTCATCATGGCCCAGCCTTCAGAAAGTACTGAGGAGCTCAGCAGTGGCATGGGAACCTGGTGCCTGCCGGCGATGGGGGTAGGGGTGTTGCACTGAGAACAGGACTTGGCAGGCGCACTTCCTGCCCCACGCAGGCATTCACCATGGAAAGCTGGGGAGGGTGGTCTTGGCACATTAGCCAAGCCCACTGGAAGCCCTCAATTTTGAGAGGGAAAGGGACTTTCTCATGGGTTTTCCGCTCCAAGTGTATCAATCAGCCTCCGAGAAACACAAGGGAGGCAAGAAGTGGTTTCCTAGCAGGAACAGTGATTACAAAGGCCACCGGCTCCCTTTGTATCTTTTGTTCCTGCTGGCGCCTTAGAATTTTGGGGCCGCCCAAGTAGAGCAGGCTTTGCTTGCCTGGGTCCGCTGATCCTGGAAGTCAGGCAGGAGGGACGAAGGAAAAGGTGCCCAGAGTAGCAGAGAGAGAGAGAGAGAGAGAGAGAGAGAGAGAGAGATCCCAGCTCTGGAATCTTTGCTGTGGCTCCTCTCCCTCTCTCTTGCATGATGGATGGCTTTCTGCAAACGTCTGGGCTGCTGATTCTTGACATGTCACCAGGGAACGATCAGACCAATCTCTCGCGGCTGTGAAATTTACGTGGGCGTCGCAATCTGCTGGGCACTTCGCCGGTGCCCCTTAAATATTACACCCTGTCTGCGCTTTTACCCTCCCTCCGTCCTTGGAGGGTAGGATTCATATCTAATGCCATTTAAGTGATTTTTGAAAGGGTAGTTGAAGCAGGGGACTGAAGGAGGAAAACAAAGAGGAAGACAGTAATATCATCCCCTCCCCACCCTACCTCCCCCCATTACCTCCCCACCAAAACTTGTTTACATTTTGCATGTGTTATTGGGCCGAAGATACACATCTGTGACTGGTTACTATGTTTCCTTGCCCCAAGTTGCCTCTGCGGGATCCCGCCCTGCTGGTGGGATTTTTGCCCGCTGAGCTGTGGGGTGCGGGGTTAAAGGACCCTTGCCAAAGCGAAGAGTTTTATCTGGCTTCCTGACAGCTGTGAGAAATCCTGATTGACAATAGGGCAGAGTCTAGGCAGGGAGCTGGGAGGAGGGCACAATGTGAAGAAGCCCTGAGGCAGGAGACAGGTCCCCACGTGTCAGTTTTGAGAGGCATTATTGGTTTCAGATAGATTTCATTCCCAAACTAGAAAGGAGTGCTTTTTTAATATGGGATCAAAAAAATATCGAAGACTATCATGAAGGGCAGAGAATGGTCTGTACACAAATGATGACCCAGCTACCGGGTGGAATACGTGGGCTTTGTGTTAATAAGAGTATTTGAATGTAGAGCAACAGCTTTGTGCTATGAATGGCTCTTGAAAGCCACCAGCTTCTGGGGAAGAGACACAGAGGGTTTCTAATATGCAGATGAAGCCGGGTCTGAAGCCCCCAGGATAAAAAAGTCACATAAGTCTCATTCATCATTTTTATACAGGTGGGCTCCTGGACTGATTTGGAGATTTCCATCAGCGTGCAAATTAATTAAGCCATTAAAAGGTGACACAGAAGCATGCACAGGCATCTTCCGCCCTTCCCTGACAAGGAGCACGTTGCTCTGGGTCTAATTGTCAGAATAGTTATTTTCTCCCCTGCAAACTACTGGCAGAAAATTCAGCATGGTGCATTGGTGTGCTTTTAATTACCCACAGGATCTGAGGATGGGGGCTTCGCGGGATACATGTTTATGAACTATCTAGATTTGTACATGTGCAAAAATACCTATTAATCCTTCCCAGCTGGATTCATTTATTTTAAGCAAATCGTGGTGGCCGGAGATAGCTTTGGGGCTTGGGGGGGCTTGAACGAGGGATGTTTACCTTCATGATATGTGGATTTCATCTTAATTTGTCTGAGTGATGAAAAAAAAAAAAGCTTTTCTCAAACGGCACTCGCTGCCCGCAAGCCAGATTTTTAGTGGGCATTGTCATAATTGGCATTAACAAGACATTTCAAAATACAGGCTAAGGGCCAAAACAGAGCAATGGAAGTAAAATTCATCTGTTCTGTGGAAATGAAAACCGTCTGGGCCAAGCCTGCACGCGTCATACTGAGGACAACACAGGTAGCAACATCAGAATGTCTTTCCTGTATCCAGTGCTCCACTTAATAATTTGGGAAATTGTTGTTGGCACCTAGCATGTGCCCATCCCTGAGCTCGGTGCTAGGGATAGACAGTGAAGTGTTACCAAGAACACCAGTCATATTGGATGAGGGCCCACCCTCATAATCTTATTTTAAGTTAATTACTTCTTAAAATACCTTATCTCCAAATACGGATACGCTCTGAGCTACTTGGGATTGAGACTTCAACAGAGGAATCTTGAGGGGGACACAAGTGCACCCATAACACTCTATGAGGAAACGGAATACACATTTCTGAGATTCAAAATCGAAGGCTAGAACCGATGTAATTTGTGAGAGGAGTGATAGCGTTTAAAGAAATTTAATCCAACCCCCCCCCCCCCACCCCATGAATTGTTATGAATGGGTTGCAAATTCCAGCTGTAACACAGAAACATTGGAAGGAGGAGGGGCATCTTACTCAAGGAAATGCAAACTTTGGGAATGAGATTCATGAAGTGAAAACCCTCCGGATAAAACCTACAGGGATAGACGTGGTGGTTGTGCAGCATTGCGAATGCACTAAATTGTCACCGGATTGTTCCCTTTAAAATGGTCCATTCATGTTGTGTGAATTAAAAACATTTTTTTATGTTTATTTTTATTTTTGAGAGAGAGACAAAGCACGAGAGGGGGAGGGGCAGAGAGGGAGAGAGAGAGAAGCCCAAGCAGGCTCCGTACTGTCAGCACAGAGCCCGATGTGGGGCTCGAACCACGACCCCATGAGATCATGACCTGAGCCCAAGTCGGACGCTTAACCGACTGAGCCCCCCCCAGGCGCCCCCATGTTGTGTGAATTTCACCTCAATAAGTAAAACAAAACTAAAAACAAACCAAAGCAAAACAAAGTTAAAGGCAGCCACTGGTAGAATTTTTAAAATGTTGATCATAAAGTTTACAACCCTAGAGTAGGTTAAAACACAAAAAGATAAGGGTGCCTGGGTGGCTCAGTTGGTTAAGCGACCGACTCTGGCTCAGGTCAGGATCTCGAAGTTTGTGAGTTCAAGCCCCTCGTCGGGCTCTGTGCTGACAGCTTAGAGCCTGGAGCCTGCTTTGGATTCTGTGTCTCCCTCTCTCTCTCCCCCTTCTCTGCTCATGCTCTGTGTCTCTCTGTCTCTCAATAGTAAATAAACGTTAAAAAAAAAAAAAGACCATACATGCAAACGACAGCAAATAAATACAGCATGACAGCCTCACAGCGAAAATACACCAAATGATTTGACGTGAGACAACTATGAGCTAAGACAGTAAGTGATTTACACTCTTTACGAAGGCTTTCAAATTGTCTTGAAAAACTAGTGCGTTATCCTCTGTTAACATGGAACACATCTGAAATAAAATGTGGTGAGATTGAAAATACAATAACGAATGAAGGCTGGCTAGGATACAGAGAGTCAAAGAAAGCAGGGTTGGCAGTGTCCCTTTCACAAAAATGATCTTCAAGGCAAGAAGCATTAAATGGGAAACGGAGTCATTTTGTGTTGATATGTTGTATGTTCTACATGGACGTGCTTTTGGAGTGTGGACGCTGTCCCGATTACTATGCTGGGCATGGGTCATGCATTATTTCTTGAAAGTCCTGTAAGGTGTGTGCTGTATTATCATCCCTATTTCCAGAGGATTAGAGAATCTCACCACTAATCGGGGACAGACTAGGAATCTGATCTCAGAGCCCGAAGCTTGGTCACCACAGCGTACTTCATGCACTCAGCAGCCTAACCGAATACATGCCAACCCGTGTTTAAAATACAAGTCAATGGTAAAGTAGTATAATGTGTTCCACAATCTTTACCAACTTTTGTCAGAAGTGATTAAAAGATATGTGACCGCAAAGGAAATATCAGCAGATTCCAAACTGATTGTGGAAACTGTACGAGCCACATTCTCTGACTCCAATGCCATAAAAATCGAAACTACTAATAAAAAATTAAACAAAAATATCTATCCAATCACTTAAGAAATAAAACAAGAGAACACCCAGCCCTCTCCAGAACTCAAACCCATTTTCGTAACAGTTTACTTGGAAATTATTAGGAAGGGAATACTTCTATCAAAAACAAGAAATGTAGGTCAAGTTTTACTTAGTGGCAACATGATGACAGCAAATGATTTCATTTTTTAAAAAGAAAGAATACAAAGAAATAGCTAGCATATTCGTCTCAAGAAAAGAGGTAAAATAACAATAAGAATGCCAGTCAAACCGTGGAAAAGAAATGGTAATTTAATCAGAAATTCTGATTTAAAAAGGAGAGAACCCCCCTGGTGTAATTGATATTAATAGTCGACTAAGAGCTGGTTTTCTGGTTGAATTTCTGGAAAACTTAAGAAAAAAAAAAAGAGAAGACAGAAATTTAGAAAAACAAGCAGCTGTAATCATAGATTTGGAGGGGATTTTAAAATTATTAGAGAATTAATACTATGGAAAAAATGGAAAATTTCAATGAAGTGGATGATTTTGCTGGCAAAAATAAAAATTGATGTAAGAATGAAAACCAAACAAATCAATGTACATGCAAGAAATGTAAAAACAGTTAAAGAACTTAGGCTAAAATTTATCCTAGGACCAGACAAATTTGTGTGTTTTTTAAACTTTTAAGGAAGAACTAATTTCTGCGCTGAAAAAAAAAAGGAAAAAGCCCTATAATTTTATAAAGCTAGCTTAATCTTTTTTTAATGCTTATCTATTTATTTTTGAGAGAGAAATAGAGGGAGAGAGTGAGTGAGAGAGAGGGAGAGAGAGCGTGAGCAGGGGAGGGGCAGAGAGAGTGGGAGACACAGAATCCCAAGCAGGTTCCTCACTGTCAGTGCAGGGCACGACCCTGGCTCAAACCCACGAACCATGAGATCATGACCTGAGCCAAAGTAGGACGTTTAACCGACTGAGTCACCCGGGCGCCCCATGTATGTGGAAATTCTTCTGATTGGTCATGCCATCTGACACCAAACCAAACTGGCAATATCAACTGATGCTGAAACATCATTGATACACACACACACACACACACACACACACACACACACTTATGATTATAAAAGGCTCAGCCCAGAAAATATACTAAAATTAACAGCTAGCTTTGCCATATATGAGGTCAAACAATAATAGGGAGAAATAATAGAGAAAATGATTGTATCAAGCTAGCAACAAAAATCATAGGAGTAATACTATCAAGAAATGTGTGAACCTTTACTTGAAAACTCCCAAATTTTATTAAGAGATAGTAAAAGAGATTCAAATGATAGGGAGATCTATCATCCGATCCGACTTAATGATGCAAAGATACTAGTTTGTCCCAAGTTTACAATCCAGTCACAATTCTGAGTCGCACTCCCCAATGTAATTTTTTGGGGGGAGGAATTTGACAAAATAAATCTAAACTACACGGGCTGAGGGAGATAGGAATAAAAAATGAAATGATAGTCAGATACATAAAATGTAGAAAGCTCCAGTAATCGAACCAGGAGACCTGTTAGTGATAGGCTGAGTGGTTAGTCTTTAAACTCAAATCTATGTAAGAGCTTAGGGTATAAACAAGGACACATGAGACAATGGGAAATAGATTGAATCTTTCAACAAACGGTATTGGGTCTTTGTGGGAAGAATCAAGTCAGAGTTGCTCCTGACTTCAAACACCAAAATAAATTCCAGATGGAGTCAAGATTTAAATGCAAAAATATTCTGCTGCTTTAGTAATCAAGCAATGCAAATTAAAACGAAATGTTACTTTCTTTTTCTGTGATATTGGCAAAGATTAAAAAAAAAAAACACTTGATTTTGGGAGAGTGTGGTGAGGAGGGACCTTCACAGATTTCTGGTCTGAATTTAAAAGAATTCAGATCTTCTCGAAGAGTGATATTTATTAACAACTTCTAAAAACGTTCAAACTCTGTGACCTACAGATTCCATGTCTTGGTATCTATCCCAGGGAAAGATATGGAGAGATAAATAGATGATAGATAGATAGATAGATAGATAGATAGATAGTTGATAGATAGGCAGAGAGATAGCAGATAGTCAGATAGACAGACAGACATGGAGACAAAGATTTACCAACAAGTATTGTTATTTCAGTCATATTTGTCATAAGGTCCAGTATCTAGGTATTTGTTAAATATCATATTATTCCTAGGATAAAATATTTCTTTATAGTTTTATAAATGAAATATTCAAATCATTCATTCATTCATTCACTCATTTATTGATTGGGTTTAACTAATCTCTACATCCTACCTGGGGCTTGAACTCACGAGCTTGAGATCAAGAGTCGTATGCTCCACTGACTGAGCCAGCCAGGTGCCCCACAAAGGAAAATTTTGAAGACTATGTAATGACATAATAAGATACTTATGATGTAATGTTAAACAAAAAGGATGACACAAGCTATAGGTACATATATATGTCTATCTAAAACTCAATTTTATTAAAAATATGTAAAAGCACAAAAAAAATTGCAAATATACACAGGAAAATATTAGCAGTGGTCATCCCATGGGTTAGATCAGAAAAAGTTTTTATAGTGATAATGCTTTTCAGATTTTCTAACTTGGAAATTCAGTAATTTTGTGAATAGAAAAAGAATTAAAAAAAACACCAAGTGAAACAACAACAAAAAAGAGCTAAAGGTAAAGAGATGACGAAAAAAAGGGGGAAGAGGGAGAAATAAATGTTTTAAGGCACGTAGAAGAATTTGAAGGTATGACAGAAGTGGAAAAATCAGAAACACAATTGTTCATAGATGTAATGCTCATAAATTAAAGGCTAATTGAACGTCAAAACCAAAATTAAAAGCTCTCACCAAGCTGAAAAAAGACTTGCAATAAAATTGAGAAGACCCGAATAAATGAGAAGAGAAACCCAACACACCTTTAAATATAAAAACGGCCAAATTATATTAGCAGATAATTTGATAATAGAAAAAAATCAAAATTGTTTAGTATGCACAAGAAAATAATGTTTCCAGAAATCAAAGGAATACATATTAAAATTAGACAGAAATACCATATCTTCAAAAAAATATTTACAGTCATGGCAAATGTTTGTATCACATTCAGAATGAAGAGGTGAACAAGTTATGTGGTCAATTTTATGCAAATAAATGATTTATAAAATGAATGGAAGGAAATACACCAGATATAACACCTATGGCTATTTCTAGTTAGGTAGATAGGAGGCTATTTTGAATTTCTTCTTTAATGGCGTTCTAAGGATTCTGTCCATGGCAAATACTGCTTTAGAAGCAATTATGAGCCGAGAATTTGGTCATATACAAATGCATCCATCATCCCTCTCTTTGATGGGAAGGACACATCCTGAAATATGGACGGGACTGCTAAAGAATAGAGCATCAGCATCTTGACAGAAATCTGCACCAGCTGGGAACAAAGAAAGGTCGCCAAGCATTTACCACTGGCCTAAATTTTCCTGCTTTTCAACAGGGCTTCCTGAAGGCCTCAGCTGCTCGGTGGCGTTTCTCTGGGGAACTGATTTAACAACGCTGACTCACACATCAGTCCTGGCCTATGGGAACCCACAGAACAAACTTAATCCCTTTCCTTTTTTCACATTAGAATCTCTTCATTATAGAAAATACAGATAAACAGAAGGAAGAAAATAGGAACCAGTTGGAATCCAGCCATCTAAATATAACTGAGGTGAACATCTCCAGGTAGGCATGCCATAATGTTTGTCGTAGGCTTTTCAAAAAATGAAGTATGGGTGAAGATATTTTTTTTAAACTTCATTTTTTAAACTTGCCAGTATACAGACATCTCCCACGGAACTTCAGGTATTATTTAGTGACTGTCTCAAGTTCTGTATGAAAATGCTCGTCAGGACTACATGGCTCATTATTTAATTAATTTATTTGTTTATTTTTAAGTGTATTTATTTTGAAAGAGACAGAGAGAGACAGGGGCGCCTGGGTGGCTCAGTCGGTTAAGCGTCCGACTTCAGCTCAGGTCACGATCTCGCGGTCCGTGAGTTCGAGCCCCGCGTCGGGCTCTGGGCTGATGGCTCAGAGCCTGGAGCCTGCTTCCGATTCTGTGTCTCCCTCTCTCTCTGCCCCTCCCCTGTTCATGCTCTGTCTCTCTCTGTCTCAAAAATAAATAAAACGTCAAAAAAAAAAAATTAAAAAAAAAGAAAGAGACAGAGACAGCGCGAGTTGGGGAGGGGCAGAGAGAGTGAGACAGAGAATCCCCAGCAGGCTCCCCACTGCCAGAGCAGAGCCTGATGTGGGGCTTGAACTCACGAAACCGGGAGATCACGACCTGAGCCGAAACCCAGAGTCGGGGGCGCTCAACCCACTGAGCCACCCAGGGGCCCCATTGCTCATCGTTTTAAATGGGAAAAGCTGTACTGGTTATCCATCAGTTGCAAACTTACAGCCTATTTCCAGGGCTGTTGCGAGAATTAATAATAACCAATGTGATAGGCGTGAGTGTTACTGGAGAAACACGGTCCCTGTTGGCTAGTAAGCTCTGTCCTTGTTGCTTATTCTTCTAAGGGAGAGCGAGGCCAAATGCTGGCTCAGCCCTGGGGAGAGTCACGGGGTCTGTGAGACCGAGCTGGTTCTCCGTATCGCCCATGTGGGAGCTTTGGGGTCATCTCTTGTCTTGTCACATGCCTTCCTGTGGCCTCAGACCCGGGCCTTGCGATGCCTCTCAGATGTTCGTAGGTAAACGTTTCCTGTGCTGTTGCACACGTGGTTCTGAGCAAAGGATACAACTGCAGGGGCCAGGCTGGGTGAGTCCGGTAGAAATTATAATGATGGTTGACACGGCGTCTTGGGATTCATCTCTATTATTATTGTTCTTTTAAATTTTTGAAATGTTTATTTGTTTACTTTTGAGAGAGAGAGAGAGAGAGCCCACAAGCAGGGGAGGGGCAGAGAGAGGGAGGGAGCCACAGAAGCCGAAGCAGGTTCCAGGCTCCGAGCTGTCAGCACAGAGCCCGACGCGGGGCTCAGACCCACAAACCGTGAGATCGTGACCCGAGCCGAAGTCGGAGGCTCAACCGACGGAGCCACCCAGGCGCCCTTCATCTTCATTTACTGTGGAGTAAAGAGTGTGGCTGCGTAGAAGGAGGTGAATATCGCCACCCTCATGTATTTCTTTAGCCGTGTGGGTTTAGAAACTCTACTTGTAAAGCCCTGCTGTGTCACATTCGGTCAGAAAGTCCAGAAGAGCAGGAACCAGGCCTGGCCGGCTGGCAGGAAAGCCAGGTTCCCATGGGTTTTTCTAACACGGGTGATAAACAATGCTGGCAGGCACCTGGGCCTCCTGGTGAAACACGCTCATTGTGCAAGCGCGTGTGGGTGGTAGTGTGCGCTGAGAGGAGTGGCTGTGGGGTGCACGCATGGTTATGCCAGGTCTGAGTCATCGCTTGAAACCATCTGAGCCTGCCCCGGGGGACAAAAGGCACAGACCGTGGCCCATGCTCCTTTAAGTCACAGCCTCCAGCTGAGGTCCCACAAATTTGAAAGAAGGGAGGGCCCAGCTGGTGCCTGGCCCGGAAGCCACTTGCCTGTCTGAGCATCAGGAGACATCTCACTCTCCCGGGAACACACGGGGCCAACGCTTCGCGTGGGATCTGACTGGATTTTTAAGGTGACGTTTTGCAAGCTTGCGTCCAGACTTTAAAGAGTCATCTTTGGAGCTCTGATTGGCCCCCTACTTTCCATGTGTTGTGTCCGCCCTGCTTTAGAGGCTTGGCTTCAGGAGCAATGACTCTGCATCTGACGGCTGGAGAAAGCCCAAAGCAGCCATCCGGGGAGTCTGTTGGTCTCTAGACAGGCCCGGCCTCAGTGTCCCAGCCAAATGTGCAGAGAGGTGCGGCTGGGCAGTGATTCCTGACATCTCGGGGCCTATCAGAACAATACTGAGGCTGAAGGCTACTGAGGGCTGGAGGTGCCAGGCACCGGGGTAAACATTTACGTGAATGACAGATGTCTGACCGCTGGCTTGGTTCAGATCCTCACTCTCCTGTTTACCACTGGGTGATGGTGGACGTGTCCTGCCTCTGTTTCCTTTTCTGTGCAGTGTGTGTGTGTGTGTGTGTGTGTGTATGTGTACGTGTGCGTGTATACGTAGACGCGCATGTATGTGTGTAATTGGAGTAACTACCTCATAGAGTTGTCATGAGACCCCATGCCTTACACACGGAATGTTCTAGAACCTCATTCCAGCAACAATGTGAGGTAGTGCCAGTGCTGTGACTCTCACGTGGTGGGTGATGGTGACACATGGGGAGCACGTGCCCTGCCCTAAGTCGGGCATCTCGTAAGAGTTTGAATCAAGATTAGAATCCGAGCAGCGGGGCACTGTGTCAACACTAACCCCCGATCCTCTCTCCAGCTTAACTGAATTGAACTGATTTAACCTTGGTCACTCTTTCCATGGCGACTGATGTTTAAATTCAGCGTTTCTTATGATAATTTAAGACCTTCGCCACTTACCTTGCCCTTAATGGGTTAAAAGAAGAAGTCTGTTTAGGGTTCCTTGTCCCATATTTTGTTCTCTTGGAGAGTTTAATAAGGTTTGACCTCAGCATTTCCTACCTCTGATACAGAGGGTTTGGATTTTCTGCACTAGGCTTGGAAGCAGACTTCCAAATCTGCTTGTCTGGTGCCTGTGATGCCCATTCCCATGCAGACACACCGGGGAGGGATAAGGCAGACTTGATCTGACTCGCCCTGATTTTCATCTGGTTCAACCTGATTTGCTTAGCCTTGGGGAAGAGGGCTAGCTAGTCCTTGTGAATTTTACTGTGGTTTTGGTCTTCCCTCCAGGGCCTTTCCCTCCTACCATAAAGCTCTTGGCTGTGTTAGTACACACCTGAGTTCTCTGCGTCAGACCCCCAACTCACCGCAGTGCTGGGCGGATGGTGAGCACAGAGGCAGGCATCTCACTACGTAGCCGCAAGGCCCGGGACACACGAGTCCCAGCAGCACATTGCTGAGCGCTTCATAGTCCGTGGGAGTGTGTTAGGATCTCCAAGGGTTACTCTAAAGTTACTCTAGCTGGGTGGAAAAAACCAGATGGCCATTCCCCCCCCCCCACCCCCCCCCCATGCACATGATCTTGCCAATGCCTCCACTTGAAACTTACTTACAGATTCTTCCTTCTGCAGCTGGAAAACTGATACTTGTTTTTGGCTGCATTTACCGAGATGCTAGCCACCCCAGAATTAATTAAATTTGCTTGTTCAGCATAGCCCAGTCCCGTGAGCAGTCGGTGATGAGAGACTTTTGGGAAGTCTAAGACAATGATGGGTGAGCAAGGAGAAGGGAGAGCGCAGAGTGCTGACCCCCGAATCTGAGACCCGAGTTCAAGCTCACGCCAGTCATGATGTGTATTCTTGGTCGAGTCCGTTCATCGTCTTGGGCCTTGGCTGAACGTGGTCATTTCTAGCAAGGTCCTTTCCAGCTGTAAAAGGCCACGATTGTCGGATTTGGGAAAAACCACACTTTCTAGATTATTCTGGAAGCATGGGCCGTGGCTTCTGAGCCAGAACTGTGTTATAATCTAGCTTAGTCTCTCTCTGCTTTTGTGGCTTCGGGCTCTTGTTTCGTCTTTCACGTGGGGATGATGCTGCTTGTTTTGCAGAATTGTCGGAGGACCAGTGCTCAGGTACAAAGAGAATCTCGCCCAGACTCAGCGTATGGCAGGCACCCAGTGCATTGAGGGCTCCCGTGCTAGCCAGGTGTCCGCCTGGCGACTCATTTGTATTTACGAATGCCCAGCAGCAGCGCGAAGGCAGAGTGGCCATTGGTGATAGAGACAAAGGCAACGTTAGAAAGAAAAAGAAAAGATTGTTCTCGGTGCCTTCTCATGGGGCTCCTTAATCAGCGTTGGCCACTTTCTCCCACGTGTGCTGTTGTTGGGTAATTAGTGTCCCAGGCAAAGCCAAGCCCGGGGCACACTGAGTGCCTTTGTTTTAGTCCTGTAAATTTCAACACAGGTTGGATGGAACAAAACCCCAATTCATTTGAGAGATACTCCAAGTCTGGTTCCCCGCACTGAGCCAAGGGAGAAAATGCCCGATGGCCTCAGGAGTGGATGGTGGGTTGGGCAGCTCAGGCAGTAGAAAGATCTTGAGGAGGCTGAGAGATGCAGAAGAGGTGCCTTTTGATGATAATTGGCAGACGGTGGCCAGTGTCGGGGTCCTGGTGATGCGGTCTGTCCGGGGAAAATGCCCAGGATCCCTGTTCGAGAAGAGACCTGAGGGCAATGCTTTTTTGTTTGTTTCGTTTTGCTCCCCTTGAGGAAGGGTAGCCTGATATCTTTCAAGCCAAACTCTCTGAGAGTCACCGACTTAAACTTGACAAACACTGATCTCACAGAGATCACAGAAGCTACAGAGCTGAGTCGCACATCCTGATGCAGGTGCAGAAATTTGCAAGGTGAAGGAGTTAGGCTGCAAAACGGGAGTTCTGGTAACGACGGCAGTGGGAGAGAAATCCACAAGTGTGGCACCTACAAGGTGCCACGTATGTAATAGGATGGCATTCTCCATCTGCATGAGTGGAACGACCCAGGGTGACCGGATCATAGGGCGCAAGCAGAGGTGTGAGGGGGGAAGAACTCGCCCTCAGTGAATGTGCGTGGCTGGATATCAAGTTGGGAGTCCCTGCTTGAGATGAAGCTGGACCACTGGGGTCCCCAAATGCCTGATGCCCAACAAGCTGGTGAGTAGGTCCATTAGAGGTGTATTTGCAAGGGGGTCCGGGGGCCTCCTAGGAGACAATTTGCCTTAAAGGAAGTGGGGGGTCAGCAATGACAAATGTGATTAGAAGAAGAACCTTGGTTATCGAATGCAGGAGGTGGCGATTCTGAGCACAGGGTAGGGTTTGTTCCTCAGATTGCCCCCTGCCAAGACCTGCAAGGAATAATATCTGTGTTCTGTGGACATTCTAGGGCCTGGGGCAAGGGGATGTGACAAATAAAATATGAAAGTCGTCTCTTTTAACAAATCCCGGTGCTCCCCTATGGGCCAAGCAGTACTGCTTTGCTGTCTTCCCAATAGACAGAAGAACATTCTCCCCGCGTTGCAACTGTCCACAGAGCACGGACTCTGGAGGCAGGTGGATACACCTGACAGGCACAGAATGACTTGGCAGAACTGGTGGCTGTGGCCGGCAGACCCCTGGAGCTACAGGTGTCACTGGCAACTCGACTGCATGTGTCTGTAAACTCATGGGAATTGCTTCCTGGAGACTCCCAGAATTATTTGGGGACACATTTGCCAAGAACTGATTCTGTATTCACATGTGGGGTAAAAAAAAAGGCAGCAAAAGACAGATTATACTTGATTTGGATGCTTTAGGAATCTGTCTTCTGCAGCGTGGTAGGCACTGTTGATCGTTCCCTTAGTATCTACTTCCTCGCTTCTAACAAAATCCTGATTTTGTTCGGGTAGCCTCCCTTCATGCATGGGAGGTAATCCTATTCATAGGGATTACAGGTGAGTCTGGTTGGTTTAAGAGTCATTCCACTTCTGTCCCCAGTGATTGGCTAGCGTTGGTCATATTTGGTCTAATAAAATACGGAGACAGGCTAGCTATGCGCGTTTGAAACATTCATTTATCTGCATTCTCCCAGGACGGTGTCTAGGAGCAGCCCAGTCATTTTTCATCCGGAAATGGTCGTGTGCTAATAGGAGGGCCAGACTAGCTGCCACGTGCTTTCTGTCCAGCTAGGATGGAAGAGAGATAGGCCAGAGAATGGTTGGAAATGTATGCGGAGCCTCGGACTTAGGCCAGCTCTAAAGATTGCTATTCTTTTGGAACCTCCAGGTATATGCGTCAGTAAATTTCTTTATTGTTTATGGAAGTTTGCCTTGAGTTTTCTATTATTCGAATCTGAAACTGTTTCCTGATAAATGTGGTTTGGTCGCTGTCTTTATGTTTCCAGGACAGGTGTCCTGGACCAAAACGACAGGGTGTTCTAGTCAAGGATATATACATTCGAACTGAGAAGATCCCTCCCTGTCACTCTCATGTGGGACGTATTATTTCTCCCCTTGGAGCTTGCCATGGGATTGTTTGGGATTATCAGCCGTCTCTGGCCATCCCCAAGCTTCCCGTTGAGAGATGGGGTTTATGTTCCCTCTTTTTGAATCCGAGTTGACCTTAATGACGTGGTTTACCCAACACAATACAGGGAAAGTGATGCTGTACCCTTCCTGAGGTTGGGTAAGAAGAGGCTATGCATCCCCCCCCCCGCCCCCCTCCCCAGCCCCGGTTCTTGGGGTGCTTGCTCTGGGAGAAGCAGCTGCCATACGTGAAGTCTAGTTACCTGAGGTGGCCATGCTGGAGAAGCCACGTAGAGGTGCTTTGTTTGAAAGCCCCGGCTGGGCTCCCAATGGACAGCCTGAGTCAATTGCCAGCCACGTGAGCGAGCCATCTCGCATGTCCAGCCCAGAGAAGCTGGACTGAAGTCCTAAGATTGCATCCCCAGCACACGTCTGGCTACAGTAGCACGAGAGAACTCCAATGAGAGCTGCCTGGCCGAGCTTTTCCTAAATTCCACGAAACCGTGAGCAACATAAAATGATTGTTTTAAGCTATTAAGTTCCCGGATAATTTGTTACGGCAGAGTAACCATAATAAAGCTGCTCGTTGTTGTGTTTTGCTTTGGATTTGTGCTATTAGCTTCCCAATAATTATGTGGAAGGGATTTCTTCTTTTCTCTTTCTCAGATGTAGAAATCCAGAGCAATAGTCTCAGAATTTCGTCTTATCTCAGGCTGTTTTGCTTGCAAGTCAGAGTGAAACTTGCAAAGTAGCTTAAGTGAGAAAGGGGAATGT
This sequence comes from Prionailurus viverrinus, assembly GCF_022837055.1. Taxonomy (NCBI): domain Eukaryota; kingdom Metazoa; phylum Chordata; class Mammalia; order Carnivora; family Felidae; genus Prionailurus; species Prionailurus viverrinus. The sequence goes on from NC_062566.1 coordinate 7,598,814, forward strand.
GTTGGAACAACCGAGAGTCTCAGGAGTCCCAAAGGCGGGTGGGCAGCCTCTCTCTCATCCTTGTGGAGTGTCCTCTGACATTGTGCCAGCATTGGCCTGTGCGGAATATGGCAGAAACAATGGCATGTTGTTCCAATATGAGGTTATAAAATACTGCAGCCTTTGTTTTAGGCTCTCTGTCTCTTTTTCTCTTGGATCACCCACTCTGGGGGAAAGCCATGTCACCAGCAGCCCCCTGGAGGGGCCTGTGTGAGGAACTGAGGCCTCCCACCAACAGCCGCTTTGGAAGTGAATCCTCCAGCCCCGGTCAAGCCTTCAGATAACCACTGCCCAGCCCAGCATCCTGACAGACTCCTCGTGAGAGATCCTAAACCAAAACCACTCAGCTAAGCCTTTCTGAATTCCTGACCCTCAGAAAGCTGTGAGAGGTACAAAATGTTTTGAGTGTAACTGCTATATTTTGGGGGATATTTTGTTGTGCAGCAACATTAGGTGCGGTAGATACAAAGTCTTGCAACCCTTTCTGTCTGGTGAGAAACAGCATATGGAAATCCCGGAAGAATACTCATCCAGTGACTTTTAGTCAGCTTCCAGTACATTAAAATTTATTTTAATGTGTATTTTTTTTTAACATTTTGTTTTATATTTATTTTTGAGACGGAGAGACAGAGCATGAACAGGGGAGGGTCAGAGAGAGGGAGACACAGAATCTGAAACAGGCTCCAGGCTCTGAGCTGTCAGCACAGAGCCCGACGCGGGGCTCGAACTCACAGACTGCGAGATCATGACCTGAGCCGAAGTTGGCCGCTTAACCGACTGAGCCACCCAGGAGACCCTTTAATGTGTATTTTTTATTTTTATTTTTTTTGAAAGAGAGAGAGAGAGAGAGCAAGTGCATGAGTGGGGAAGAGGCAGAGAGGCAAGGAGACACAGAATCCGAGCTGTCAACACAGAGCCTGACATGGGGCGCAAACTCAGGAACCATGAGATCATGACCTGAGCCGAAGTTGGCCACTTAACCTACAGCCACCCAGGAGCCCCAGCTCCCAGTACACTGAAATGGTGGAGAAAAAGAAATGTTACTTTTTTCACCTTGTTCTAGGTAGTGTTCCCCAACCCAATCCTGTCGCCCCTCTCCCCCCGACACGCACCAGATACAGAATTCTGTTCACAGTCTCCACGTGGGATATATATATATATATATATATATATTGTTACACATTTTCGTATTTGTCTGTGTGTGTGTGTGTGTGTGTGTGTGTGTGTGTTTTTGCAGGGAAAGAAAAACATCTATTGATTCTTTTTATGTGTCAAGCAGTATGGTAGATACTCTGTGTACTTTAATGGAGAGAAAAAGCAAGTCATCGCAAGAAGGGATGGGTAGGTTACATATGTACCTATGTAAGTAGACCACGTGTGGGGGCCTGGCGTGTCTGTGCTCCAGTCAGAGGTTATTTGCGGACACCCACGTTTGCATTGTATGTAATTTTCATGTGCTAGGAACTATTATTCTTAAACCTTTTTTTGTTTCCAAAAAATGTTACACTTGAAAAGCATAAAAACCATTCTTCACTTGTGGGCCGTATGAAACCAGGCGGCGGGTTGGATCTGGCCCACGGACGGTGGTATGCAGGTCCCTACACTACACCACTCAGTTATTTATCAGTTCGTAAGTGAACCAACAGATCAACAAGAGAGCTTTAAAGAGGAAAGAGGAGTGGTCGGCATTCACTAGATAAAGAGGGGCCATCATCGTCTTTTTTCCTAGGACGTGTTTACTGAGATCCACAAAAGGCTCTTCCCCGACAGATTAGTGCCTTGGAATCCCTGCACCTTTTAACCTACAGGTCAGCATCTGTTCCCTTGGATGATTCACACTTTCTCTCTTGACCTCACTTGCTGTGTGTGTGTGTGTGTGTGTGTGCATGTCTATCTGTATGCATATGTGTGTGTGTATGTGTTTAATGAGAAGGCGTGACTAGGTACCTTCAAGGTCCCTCCTGGCTCTGAAACTCTAGGATTTCAACAAAATGTGTCTGATTTTTAGGGTGAGTTTTTTTTTGCCCATTCTCTTGCCCCCCTCTTGTTCTCTTCTCTTTGATCCTGTGAACATCCTCCCTTTCCAACCTTTGACCTTCTTCCTTTCTGATACTCTATGTCAAGACTGCTGGGATGATCATATCCAAAAGCATCCCAGGGAAAACCAGCTGGACTATCCAGGATAATAAAACAAGCCGGCAAGAGGTGAAGGGGTGTGTAATTGCATTCTTTGTGTCGACTCTCAAAGCCGCATGCTTCGACCATCTCACGATGGCAGGGATTTTTCTGTTTTTCTGAAAGGCTGATGTAATACCGTCATGTTTTTCTTTTTCTTTTTTTTTTTCTTCAGGGAAAAAATAAGACGAATTCATTTTCATTGGGATTAACGAATCTTTCTTCTTTTATGTTGGCAACACGAGGTCTTAGCAGATCTCTGATCTGGTGCTGAATAAAAAATACAGCATTACAATAGAGCACTGAGGCTGGGGGCTTGAACCCAATTTGGATTACTGTGCACAGCAGCAGGCGTTCTGTAACTAATCGGGGGGGGGGGATCTTTGGAGCTGGTCTGAGGGACAGTCCCCAGGACCAAGCCCCACACGCCCGGCCTATTGTTTCACCCTAATCTGGGGCCAGTCATGGGGAGGCTGAACTTAGAATCAAATGCTCAGAGCGCTGGGCTGGCTTCAAGCTGTCAGCCAGGTGGGTAAGAGGCACGGCTGTGCAGAAGCAGGATTGGCGTTGAACCAGGAGATTTAAGAAGGGTGGGGCGTTGGTTAAAGCGTTTAGCCTCTCCAGTCTCAGTTTCTCTATGTACAAACCTGGGTCAATCAATCATTTTTTACCCCAAGGCCTCACTAACCTGGAGGTACAGAAAGGATCATGGCGATACTGTGGGGTGGAAGAAGGGCTGGGGTTTCTGCGGAGGCTCCAAGGGCAGAGGAGAGAACCAGTAAAGAGAAAGAGGAGGCGAGGTTGGGGGGAGAGCAGCCATCATCTCTTGGAGAGCCGCTCTCTCTCACATGTTAGCAGCTCCCTGTGTCAGAATGATTCGAGGGGATAGTTTACGATGATTTGGGGTGCTCGTTTAGAAATATCCCCGTGATAGGTAATAGGGCAGTAAGACCAGCTCATAGTTTCTACATTGCAGGGCCGTTGTAAGAATCAAGAGACAGTGGGTCTGCTACCTTGAAGCTGGTGATGGTGATGCCTGCTCTTTCCTTAGCATCCTCTGACGGTGTTTCTACTTCCTTTATTTCCAGTTCCACTCTATTTCTTAAAATCGGAAGGAAATCCGAGCACTGCTTTGCTCACCTGCTCTGATATCTTGATTCCTCCCAACAGAATATCAAACTCCCGTGACCCACAGCCAGGAGCCTCTTGACTTTGGCCCAAACTACGCTCTCGGCTCTGTTTCTCTGTCTCTCCTATATAAGCGCTCTGTCTGGCAAAACTAATTCTTACTGTGACCCTCGTATAATAATGCTGAATGTTTACGGAGGTTCCCCAAAAAATTAAAAATAGAACTACCCTACAACCCCCTAATTGTACTACTAGGTATCTATCCGTGGGATCCAGGTGTGCTGTTTTCAAGAGACACATGCACCCCAATGTTTATAGCAGCACTATCGACAATAGTCAAAGTGTGGAAAGAGCCCAAATGTCCATCGACTGGCGAATGGATAAAGAAGATGTGGTGTATATATACAATGGAATATTCTTCGGCAATCGAAAAGAATGAAGTCTTGCCGTGGGCAACAATGTGGATGGAACTAGAGTATATTATGCTAAAGTGAAGTAAGGCAGTCAAAGAAAGACAAATACCATATGATTTCAGTCATAGGTGGAATTGAAGAAGCAAAACAGACGAACGTAGGGGAGAGGAAGGAAAAATAATATACAAACAGAGAGGGAGGCAAACCATAAGAGACTCCTAAATACAGACAACAAAATGAGGGTTGCTCGCAAGGTTTTGGATAGGGGGGATGGGCTAAGTGGGTGATGGGCACGAAGGAGGGCACTTGCTGGGATGGGCACTGGGTGTTGCATGCAAGTGATGAATCACTAAATTCAGTTCCTAAAACCATTATGATACTATGAGTTCACTAACTGGGATTTAAATTTTTTAAAAAGTCCATAAAAATAATACCAAATATCTTCTTTTTCATTTCTCTGCATCTCTGTTCCCTCATCTATTTGTCACGGCTGTAATGATAATTCAATGAGATAGTTAAAATTATCTGAGCCATGGAACAGTCCCAGGCAGTGTCTGGCCACAGTAAATGCTCTGTATGTGTTAAAAGGGATCCCTTGTACCTCTGCACCTTTTTTAAAAAAATTTGTTTTAGGGGCGCCTGGGTGGCGCAGTCGGTTAAGCGTCCGACTTCAGCCAGGTCACGATCTCGTGGTCCGTGAGCTCGAGCCCCGCGTCAGGCTCTGGGCTGATGGCTCAGAGCCTGGAGCCTGTTTCTGATTCTGTGTCTCCCTCTCTCTCTGCCCCTCCCCCGTTCATGCTCTGTCTCTCTCTGTCCCAAAAATAAATAAACGTTGAAAAAAAAATTTGTTTTAATGTTTATTTATTTTTGAGAGAGAGAGAGAGAGAGAGAGAGAATGAATGGGGAGGGGCAGAGAGAGAGGGAGACATGGAATCCGAAGCAGGCTCCAGGCTCCGAGCTGCCAGCACAGAGCCCGACATGGGGCTCGAACCCACGAACCGCGAGATCATGACCTGAGCCGAAGCCGGACGCTCAACCGACTGAGCCACCCAGGCGCCCCTCTGCCCCCCCCCCCTTTTTTTTTTTTATAAAGAAGCTCTATCCCTGAATTCTGTCTTTATTGGTCAATAGATCTAAGTGTATTTTCTCTAAATGAAGCCAGGTAGATGTGGCTGTGCAGACCTATTTCATTTCATTCTGAAATCCTGGGAAATACAGTTCATTTCATCAAAGTTTATTTTGTGTCTTTTTAAAAAGAGCTTATTTACTTATTTCTCTATTTAGAGAGACTGAGCATGAGTAGGGGAGGGGCAGAAAGAGTGAGAGCGAGAGCAAGAGTGCGTGCGTGCGTGAGAGAGACAGAGAGAGAGAGAGAGAGAGAGAGAGAGAGAATCCCAACCAGGCTCCTCGCTATCATCACAGAGTCTGGCCTGGGGCTCGATCCCACGAACCGTGAGATCATGACCGGAGCCGGGATCAGGAGTCTGATGTTTAATCGACTGAGCCACCCAGGTTCTCTAATTTTGTGTCTTCTCCAATGCTCAGCACACTGTAGGAATGCCCGAACCGGCTAGAAGTTAGATGTGAATGTTCAAATGGCCTCCTGGAGGGGATAATGGCTTCTGCTCACCCTTCAAGACTGAACAGGGTTTAGTGCTTCTTCCCCCACAGTTCTGTCTCCAATTGTCCTCCTTGCTTACACAGCTCCTAGTTAGAACAAGTGAGAATTTCATGGCAGCCTACCTGTTTCATGGTATTTTCTCCTTCCCAGCTGTACTTCCAGCCCCCAGAAGGTCAAATATCTTCTGTGTCTGGAACGGTCCTGGCATTTACAGTTTGCTTTAATCCAGGATAGGCTTCGTGCTTGATGGCAGCTATCTGGCAGCCTCCACGCATAGTGAGGCATATAGGAGAAATGACCGCTAAGTTTACAGGTGACATTTTCATGACTACGGAATTAATCCTTTGGATGAAGGGGTCTGGATAAATTTCTGATGTCGTTGTCTGGGTTCTAGTTGTGGATTCAAAGGATGCTTTCATTGTTCTTTTAGGAGAAATTAATCCTGTGTGCAATGAAAACAAACAGAAGAATTTTAAAATTAAATATTTTGTGGGGTGCCTGGGTGGCTCAGTCAGTTAAGCATCTAGTTTCGGCCCAGGTCATGATCTCACAGTTCGTGAGTTCAAGCCCTGCATCAGGCTATCTGCTGTCGGCACAGGACCTGCTTCAGATCCTCTCTCCCCACTCTCTCTCTGCCCCTTCCCTGATCCCATGCTTTCTCTGTGTCTCTGAAAAACGATAAATAAAAAAATTAAAAAAAATTTTTTAATGTTTATTTATTTTTGAAAGAGAGAGAGAAAGCGTGAGCGAGCATGGGACGGGCAGAGAGAGAGGGAGACACAGACTCTGAAGCAAGCTCCAGGCTCTGGAGCAGTCAGCATAGACCCCGATGCGAGGCTCGAACCCATGAACCGCGAGATCATGACCTGAGCCAAAGTCGGAGGCTTAACCGACTAAGCCACCCAGGCGCCCCAAAATGAAAAAAAACTTAAATTAAATATTTTGTTTATGTGGTTACTGTAAATCAGGCCCTGGATACCTGTGTTTATAATTTTAATTTGTATTTCTTGCAGAAATATTGGAACAACGTTAAAATGGAAATTAAGGTCAAAAACATACAATGCCACTACTCTAAACAAATCGACAGCTTACAGTTTTCCGTGGCTCATTCTGGTTCCCTTTAATAGGCATGCATGTGATTTTTGCATAGTGAGAGCCATAACAGAGCCAGAAATGGTAATTCTCATAAAAAGTAAAGCCATCATTTATGAGTACTGAATATTTGCCAGGCCAAAAGGGTTCATGGGTACTTTTGAATCTTGAGTCCTCCCACCAATCCTATGAGATAGGTGTCTTATTATCCCATCTTAAAGATGAGAACACTAAGGGTTAGGGAGGGCGATGCGCTCCAAGCCCATGTGTCCGGAGCGGTGGGGCTCGTATGTGATCTTTTCTTCGCTCTATTGAACCGGCCTGCAGCCTGGGAGGCAGCATCGACACGATTATGGTCCAAGCCGACACCAACCCTCTGCCCCACGCTGGCAGCTCCTGGACTCACTTCCCCGGTGTCGAGGGGGAGGCTGGGGACTGCTGTCCCCACACAGTGGCGGAGGAAAAGCTGCCCTCGGAAGTCAGATCATCGCCTGAAAAGGTTTACGACATTTGTTCCGAATGTGTGGAAGATACGTGTCCATTTGACTCACCTGACTCCTCGAAAGAGCTGGAGAATTCCAGCCTCGAGGAAGCCAGAAGGGAGCCCGGCACCGTGAGCCCATCCTTGCCTTGGTCATCCAAACACAAAAGGTCCTTGTGTCGTGTCTTGGGTTTCAGGCTGTGTCGTCGAGTTTTGGGAAATGAAGGTACGTGGATGGAGGCCGAGGGAGTGTCTCGGGGACGCCCCGATGTCCAGGAGCAGTGCAGCCTCTCAGGCACACGCGGGGGCCAGTGGCTTTGCCTGGTGGCCCTTGAGGACTTCAGTGCTTATATCAAACTGGCGCACTCCCTCTTGCTCGATCAAGACTGAAATACAGGTCAACAGTGGAAGGCTGAGTGGGTGTGTACCTGAGCTTGTGAGTGCGTGTGAGTGTGTGTGTGCGAAGTACAAGAGGCTGTGAGTGTGTGTAGCTCTGGAGAGAATGAAGAGGTGGGCAAAGCCCTCAACAACGCTACGCGGTAGATATTGCGATTTGCATTTTACTAGGTGTGGGAGTAAGATTCGGAGAGACGAAGTACCCTGCCCAAGGTCATTCCAGTGAGTGGCGGCACTGAGCCTTGACCCACCCTCGCTAAAGCTGGTGGCCTCCTTGTCATACCGTGCCGAGCTGCTCTGGGAGACGTACTGGGGCCAGTGTTGCAGGGTGAAGGAGTTGGGAGTCCCGGGGAGGGGGGGGGTGGCGGGAGGAAGCTCATAGGGGTGTCTCGGGGGCAAGGGCTCAGGGAGGGCTCAAAGCTAAAGCCTTCGGCCCATGTGTGAGCGCTCCTGGGAGAATCAGAACGTTGACAGGAAGGCGTCCAGAGAGACAGATGCCTCCCTGCAGTGTAGACGGGAGGATTTGGGTGGCTGGAAATTTCCATTAATGCTTCAGCCTTTGTGCCTGGCGTCAGCCGGGCTGCGGGCCCCACGAGCACCTGGACAACAAATGTCCTGGTGACTCCCCTTCTCTAGCTTGCCTTGAATAAGGCCCAGAAGGGGCCTTCCCAGAAGGGAAGGTCCCCGACCCGGAGCAAGTAAGTGGAAAAAGGCACCGTTTGTAAAGCGCAAAGCAAACCCTTCACCCTTTTACGGCTAAAATCCCAGTATCCATGACAACTGGCCAGAGCGAAGAAAATGGCTGTCTCCTCCCCATTTCATTGTTTACCTTGCAAGTTCCTCCAGCAACTGAGGATCCGGGGCGGCCAGATTCGTGGACGCATTCTTGTTTCTCAGCCCTTCCCCCCCCCCCCCCCCCCCCCCCCGCCTTTATTGCAGGCCTCGTCAGTGCCAACTTTGCTTTGTCCTTCTCTGGAGAAGACTGTGAGAACCAGGGTGGGCAAAGTGTCAGGCTCTTGGTGCTGTTGAAAATCCTTTGAGATGGGAGAAGTCGCTAGAACAAAGGGGTCGGAGAACAAAAAAGCCCCCAAACAGCTTGGCCCCTGCCTCTTGGGGTCTTTATCATTTGAAACCCTGGGATTTGAGAGTGTCTGACTTGGCCTTTCCCAGGGATGGTTTGGCAGGGATACAGAGGGAGTGGTGGCTAGGAAACTGGTCGGACAGCAGTCTCGACAGAGAGAACTTCTCAGGCCGACAAAGCCTTGTTGCTTTGGACAGTGGTCTTTCTCTGCCTTCCTTCTTTCCCTCTCTTTCTCTCTCTCCCTCCCCCCTTCCTTCCCTCTCTTGCATACGCTTCTAGTTAATGATCTGCCACTTGAAGAAACTCTACACAATGGGGTAAAGCTTCAAAATCTTGGAGCAACCAGTGCCTTCCGATAATTTGCCCTCAGGAAATAATGGGGTGTTTGCACAAAGAATCCTCGGTGATTCCCTGCAATGTTGCTACATTCGTGAAACAGTGGAAGAAGTCCACATGGCCAGAAATAAGACCGGTCAAATGCATTATGGCTTATTTTTACTTTAGCGAAGGGATTGATGTTTGCTTATTCATTCTACAGTTGGATATTAGCTCTGTGCTGGTTGCTGGAGATCCATGGGGGTCAAAAAAGATATGGTCCCTGACCTAACGATGTTAAAAGATATAGTCAGACGATGCGGAAAGAAACGCAAATCACAAATCACGACGAGTGCCATGTGGAAAATGATGGGATATGAAAAGAGGGTGTATCGATGACACTGAACCTCAGCCAGAGATGGGGAAGGATTTCTTTAAAAGCCAACGGTCTTTGAACTGTGAGTTGAAGGATGAGCCAGAGAAACATGGTGGATGGACAGAGTGACTGCCATGCCTATTGTGAGCCCCAGTTCTGGGAAGAGCATGGCTTGTCCAGAAAGCCAAGAGAGGGAGGCCAGAGAGGGCTGTGCAGGGCAGGAGAGGAAGGCAGAGCCGGGGGCTAGAGGCTTTGCCTTCTGGATTATGACAGGAGTCTGCTTTCTATCCTAAGAACAATGGGCAGTTTCAGGGTGGCCAGGAGTGAGAAGGCAAGGGGCAGTCAGGGCTGTGTGACAAAGTCAGATTTGCAAAAAAAAATCCCTGTGTGTACAGCATGGTGCAAAGCTTACTGGAGGCTCAGGAGGGGTGCAGAGGCCAATTAGTTCCTGAGACGAGGGGCATTTGGACCCGTGGTGGTGGATTGGAGATATTTGGGAGGCAAAAGTGATGGGGCATGGTGATGGATTGGATATTGCCATGGGAGGGGCCAGTCTAAGAGGGAATGAAGGGTCTAGGACTATGCACGAGTTTCCGATGGCTGCTGTAACAAAATACCACACACTGGGTGGCTTAAACAATAGAAATGTATCGTCTCACAGTTCTGGAGGCCAGACCTTCAAAATCAAGGTGTTGGCCCAGTTGGTTCCTTGTGAGATCTTTGAACGAGAACCCGTTCCAGGCATCTCCTCTCGCTTCTGGTGCCTTGCTGCCGATCTTTGGCACTCCCTGCCCGTAGAAGCATCACCCGGATGCTGCCTTCATGTTTCCATGGCACTCTCCCTGTGTGTATGTGTCTCTGGGCCCAAATTGGCCCTTTTTAAAATGGCAGTCATGCTGGGGGCGCCTGGGTGGCTGTGCTGGTCAAGCGCCTGACTCTTGATTTCAGCTCAGGTCATGATCCCGGCAATATGGGATCGAGCCCCGCGTGGGGCTCTGTGCTGAGCACAGAGCTTGCTTAAGATTCTTTCTCTCTCTCCCTCTCTCTCTTTCCCTCTGAACCTCCCCTTCACTTGTGTGTGCTCTCTCTCTCTCTAAAATAAAAACAAATTTTTTTTAATACAACAAATGATGGTCCCATTGGATTAAGGACCCACCTAGTATGACCCACATCAGTATGCCCTCACCTGAACTAATTATATCGGTGATGACCCTGTTCCCAAATGAGGTCACTTCCTGCAATATCGTGGTCTATGTGTCAATATATCCTTTTTGAGGGGGACACAAGTCAACCCATAACAGACTACTTCTAAGCTTCTGATCATGCTCCTGGGTGGCCATGCCAATGAGAGCAGTGCCAGTCAATGAGAGTAGAGCCCCCGGATGAAAACCACATTTCAGGGAGGTGTTGAGTTCAGTCTTAGATCTTTTGAGTTAGGGGTCCTTTAACTCATTCATTTATCTTCAAGTGTTTTGAGTGGCAGGCACTGTGCTGAGTGCTGTGGACGCAGATATGAGAGCAAACCAAACTCCTGCCCTTGAGGAGAGCTCAGAACCTGGCAGGGATAAACGTAAAACACACCAGCAAGTATAAAGTTGCAGGTGTAACATGTGTCACGAGGGAAAAGCAGTACGAAAGCCAACAACAGAGAGGTCTGGTCTAGTAAGAGAGGTTAAGAAAGGGTTTCTTGCGAAAGAGATACTTCAAGAGAAGCAACTAGGAAGAAGGAGGACAAGAATATTCTAGATGGGGAGAACAAGCGAGCCGGGGCAGAAAGAGGACGAAGAATAGAAATGGCAAGTGTGGCAGGGATGCAGAGAGAGAAAGCAGTGTTGGGCCAGGTGAGCACCCGCCAGGCTTTGCAGGGCCATGGACGCCAGTTGGAGGACCTTTATTTACTCAAAGAGCCTGGGGAGCCATTGAAGGTTTGAGCCAGGGAGCGGCATGATTTAGCTTAGGAAAAGGACCTTGCAGCCTGCAGTTTGGAGAATGGCTTGGCGGAGGGTGTAGTGGGTAAGGGAAGGTCAGTTAGGCTGAGGGGGTCCCTGGTGAGAGACAGGGAGGGGTGGTGATAGACCTGAGTATTCACATTCAGGAGATCTCTGGAGAGAAGTGTGAATGGGCTCTGTAATCAACTGGACGCGTGTGAGGGAGAGAGAGGCATCGAGGCTGACCCTTGGGTCTCTTGCGTCTACAAAGGCATGGCAGAGAACGCTCGATGAGCCCCAGGTTTGGGGCCAAGTCATGGGTTTGTTTTGGGAATGTGGGCTTTGAAGTGCGTTTGGGCTCTTTGGGAGAGGAGGCTGGAAGCCTGCTGGATCTTTCCACCTTGAGCTCAGGGGAGATCTTGGCCAGGTGGGGGAAGGTGGGACCCAGAGTAAGTTCGGGGTTGGCAAGGTGAGCTAGCAAAAGATTGGCTTCTCCGGAAACACGGGCACGTGTGTGCGGCCGTGGGGAGGTTTGCAGGTTTGATAACAGGAGATTGGGGAGTTTCTTCTTTATGATCGTTTCTGTGTTTTTCTGAGAAGGAAGAGGTGAGGCTATGTGTTTCAAGCGAGAGGGGAGCAGGCAGGATGGGAGGCTGGTGGGGGGATTGGCAGAGAAGGTTTGGGAATAAGGTAGCGAGCAGTGATATGGGGAAAAGTCTGCAATATGTTTTAGGCAAAACAGAAACTAGAAAAGAGAGCGCGTGCGTGACTTCAGTTCGGGGCAGGAAAAGTAAAACGGTAACACATATACACCCTTCCTGATTAGTTGGATGATGAGCCATCTAGAATTCTTCACTTTGTGCTTTTTCTGTACTTTGCAAACGTACCGAAATGGACGTGTGTTGCTTCTGCAGTCAGGAAAAGAACCATTTCTGAAAAGGTTATTCACTTCACGTGTGGCATGCCATGGGGAGGTGAGGCCTTAAATCTAGGGCCTGGGCAGTATGTGTGCACAGACACCCTCCAGTGTGATGCCCCAGAACCCTCCTTGGGCCACAGCGCGTGGGCTTGTTACCGGCATAGGCTGCTTCTCCCAAAGAAGACTCACTGTGAGCTTCGCACAGGTGCCCCAATGCGACACAGGGTGACCAGGGAGCCCAGCCAGAGGGACTCTCTAATGTCGCTTCCCTGGGCTGCCCCGGCCAGGAGGCAGAGGTGGGGAGAAGGGAAGATCGACTCTTTAAAAAAAATTTTTTTTTTAGTTTAATTTTATTTATTTTTTATTAATCGTTTTTTTAAATTAAAAGATATCTTTTAAATTTATTTTCATTTTGTTTTTTTTTGAGAAAGACAAAGGAAGCATGAGCAGGGGAGGGGCAGAGAGAGAGGCGCAATCTCAAGCAGGCTCCGCGCTGTCAGCACAGAGCCCGACATGGGGCTCGAACTCACGAACCCTGAGATCACAGCATGAGCTGAAATCAAGAGTGGGACGCTTAACTGACTAAGCCACCCAGGCGCCCCGAAGTCAACTCTTCTGAAGCTGGCTGGGGAAATCCTGATGGAAGAGACCCTATCCTTTAAAGCAAAACATGTTCTGTCACTATAGCCCTTGGAGGAAAGTGTCCCGGCTGAGGTAAAGCTTAGGATCTGACTTAATCCCTCTATTTAGCATAAAAAGGGTTACAGACACCCAGACCTGACTCTGACTGAGCCTGGGGCCACAGACAGACCTACCTGCTCCTGCTACAGCTTTGTCACTTTGTAGCCTTGTGTCCTTGGCTACAGATTTCTGTAATCCCCATTTCCTAACATAGTCAGCTGGGGCTAACATGTGCACGGTTCCGTTTCCAGAACTCCTGCCTCCCGACTAGATACTTAGTTGAAATTAATGAAGAGTGAGGATGAATCTGATCATTCCATTCTCTTTCCAAGTTTAAAAACAGAAAAACAAAAAACGCTCGGGGTGCCTGGGTGGCTCCGTCGGTTGAGCATCCGGCTTTGGCTCAGGTCATGATCTCAAGGTTCCCAAGTTTGAGCCCCGATCAGGCTCTGTCTGTGCTGACAGCTCGGAGCCTGGAGCCTGCTTCAGACTCTGTGTCTCCTAACAAGTTTGTCCTAGGAAGAACTTTTCTGTCACTTACAAATCTCCCAGCCCCAGAAGAACCGATGCCTTCCCACCCTGCCCAGTGGCATCTCTGAACACAGCGTTCCTACCCAGGGTCCCCTAAACCCCATGCACACCAAGCCCGTCCTTCTTTCTCCTTTTTCCCCAGCGGAGATACCAAGGAGGGCAGGAGAAGTGTTGATGTGGGGGAAGGGGACCGCTTGTTAGGGAAGTCCTAAGAGAATTCGAGGGCCCAGGAGGAGAATGGACTAGTATTCCTCGAAATGTAACCCTTGTCTGTCACCCCAGCAAGATTGATGGCGTTGGATTCACTCGCTGCCCAACCCTCGAGTCTCACTAGTGGCCGACATCTTCGGGGAATAACAGAAAAGTTCCTTTCCCACAGAGTCACATGGGCCGAGAAACCCTTTGACAGTAAGGATGCTCTGAGTGACTCTAATTTCTTCCCGAACATAATAGATGGGGGGAAATACAATTACTTGCCTGCATTTAATTTCGTATCTAACGGAACTAGAGCTTTTGTAATTAAAATCACGTTAAATGGATCCAATAAATTATGAAAAGTTACGGCTGGTGAAGCAATTCTGTGATCATTGGTAACCAGAACTACTTAACCAGGAGCTGGGCTCCTCTGGGAGGATGCGAGACTGAAAAAAAAAAAAAATGTTACTTTGTGCGAGGCAGAAATTCCTTTGGCTCATGTGGCTAAGGAAACCCCGTGGAAGGAACGGAACGGGGAACTCGGGTGCGTGAGGCTCCCTGAGTCGTAACAAGAGGCGGAGCTTGCTGAGGCGCCGGCCTAAGCACTTATATGGGGATAGCTCACTTTTCCTCAGGGTAGCCTTATAAGGAAGCGCCATCACCCATTTTACAGATGAGGAAACTGAGCCACATGGAGTCAAGATTGGACGCAGGCAGCCTGGCTCCGTGCACCGAGGGACCATGCTCTTTGCCCTTCGGTATCTAGTAGCTGGAAGGCAGGCAGGTTGCAGGGCAGAAAGGTCAGGTCCGAATCATTACCCAAAGCTCACTCAAGTGAACTTGAGGTCTTGAATGGTCCCCTGCGAACAGAGGGGCCCAGGCTGCTGGGCTAGAGATGGTGTTTCCTAGCACCTGCTCACAGCAAATTCTTGATAGACGTGAACTGAAATCAAGCCTAATTACATGAGCTGCTGGCCCTGTCTCCCCAGTTCACCAAAACTTATTCTTATTTCTTTGATCCCTCCTCAACTGGGGAAACCACGGAAAATGTGTTTTCCTTCAAAAAGATCGTCCACCTTGTTGGTGTGTCAGCGAAAACCCCAAGATGCTTGGCTCAGAGGCTGGAGCTGGGCACCATGGCTGGTCTTTAGAGCTCGCTGAAGGGGCGCCCTCCCCTCTACCACCCCTCCTGTCCCGGCCACCCCCCAGCTGTCCCCACTCCCCCTCCCCCGGGGTGAAGCATGAATATTTTCACAGTGAGGTGTAGGTCTATCTGTGGCACTGCCCACAAAATCACAGGATTCCAGGGAGCAAAGAGCCTGCCCAGAGTCTCCCCGGTGCTGGCCACAGGTATGCCAGCAGGAAGTCGGGGGCGAGGGGGGGGGAGGGACGCTGGGCTTGCAAACATGCAGGATGGTGGGGAGGCGCTGCCAGCCAGGTAACTCGCTATCATCTGTTTTCGCAATGTCCCCCCTCCCTGCTCTGCCCCGGCCGTGGCTGTGGTTCAAGTGCAATCAGACGGGGCAGCCAGCACCTGGGATGAAGCCACCTCTCCCTCTGCTTTGTGCAGTGAGCTGCGTTCCTGGTTCCTTTCACCGCCCTGATGCATTCTGTGGGTGCTCTGCCCATGAGTGCGGGGACTGGGTCCGCCTCTGTTCGCCTGGGTCCCAGGGAGAGAGGTGGGAGGGCGCCTTGGAGAGCTCACGACCTTCCCAGCAGAGGATTTCTTACTCTCGGGTTGAAATTGCTTGCCCTTTATGGTCACCGCTCTCAGAAATGCCTTCTTCAAAAAGCCAGCTTGTCCGAGAGCCACGTGTAGACTCTGAGCCCAGTAGGCACAGACTCTATACACGTGCTGGGGCTGCAGCCTAGGTGCCCAGGGGACCCCAGTCACAACAGTTCCGCCAGTTCTAACACGCGCAGGCTTGTAGCCTGGGGCCATCGGGCAGGTCGGCCGAAAGGAGGTGGACACCTTTTCCACGTTGGTCAGCCTCCCAGAGTCCAGCATCTGTGTACTCCTACCCTAGCTTAACCTCGGTCAGTGGCTGCCCATGGCCTGTAGGACAAAGGTCAGGCTACCACCTGTGGCCTCCAAGCCCCTCTGTGCCCTGGCCCTGCCAAGCCCTCTTCCCCGGGGCTAACTTCTCTCCCTGCAGCCCCCACCCCCACCCGTTCCGGCTGCCCTGAGCCATGTGCTGCTTTGCGTCCGTCATCTAGGCGGTCCCAGGCTCCACACTCGAGCCTCCTCGGTGTGGATGCCCTTCCCTGGTTTTTACTTCTCACTCACATGCCCTCCCCCTCAGGGCTGGCTCGGCTGTCCCTCCACCTGAGAGTCCGGCCCTCACCGCGCAGGCTGGATCTGCCCCCTCTGCTTCCGCTGTCGCTGGACTCACGGAGGATGAGAGTCCCCAGAAAGAAGCAAGAAGACGTCAGAGCCGAGTGGGGTTCAAATCCAAGGTTATGTCCTCTGGGGCAAGTTAGTAACTTCTCTGGAGCTTAGTTCCATCATGCGTAAAACGAGGCTATTAAGAGTAGACTTAGGGGGTTGTTTGAGGAGTAGGTGAGCTGAAGTGCATCGAGTGCTGTGATCGGTTGAACTGTGACCCACGGAGGGTACGTCCGCTTGGAACCTCAGAACAAAGGGCTTCGCAGATGTGCTTGCGTGAAGGGTCTCAAGATGAGATCGCCTGGGATTTTGATTGGACCTTAAATCCCATGGCAGGTCGCTTGTAGGAGTCAGGCAGACGGAGATCTGAGATACACCGAGGGAAGGTCAAGTGAAGCCGGAGGCAGAGACTCGAGTGATGTGGCCACAAGTTAAGGAACACCTGGGAACACCAGAGGCCGGGAAAGGCAAGAGGAAGGGTTCTTCCTAGAGCTTTCTGAGGGAGCAGGACCCTGCTGACATCCTGATTTTGGACTTGGGGCCTCCAGAACTGCCAGGGGGTGAAATTCTGTTGTTTCACGCCACGGGGTGTGTGGTCATCTGTTACAGGAGCCCCGGGAACAGACAACCTTTAGCATGCCTATGTGGCACATTGTAGTGGTCCGTCAGAGTGTCCTGCTTTTAGTACTGCTGCTTTGGGGACCAAGGGAGGGGAGGGGCCCAGTGTGAAGGGCATCATGAGACAGAATCAGTAGGTGTATTCGTTTGCCAAAGTTGGCTCCTTCCGAGGAAAACTTTCTCGGGTCTTTCTCCTGGCTTCTGGTGGCGTATTAGCAGTCGTGGCTGCTCCCCCAGGCGTCACTGCGTCCGTCTCTGCCTCCATCTTTACGTGGTGTTGTCCCTGACGGTGTGTCTGTGTCCAGATATAAGGACACCGGTCATATTGGATGGGGGGCTCTCCTACCCCAGCATGACCGCATCCGAACCAATTACATCAGCAACAACCCTATTTCCAAATGAGGGCACATACTCAAGTACTGGGGTTAGGACTTCTACATAGGACTTTGGTAGGGAAGGCACACTTCCAGCCATCACAGCAGATGTAAACATTCTTTTGTGAACTGGATCATGTACAAGGACTCGAACTTCAGGAATTTTGGTTTCTCCATTTTAGAGATAAAGTGTTTTTTTTTTTTTTTTTTTTTTTTTGCTGTGAAATCAACACCCAAGTTTCTGAGCTTTGGGCGAATCATGTTATGCAAAGGAACTCTGGGGATGTTGACAAAACCAGAAAAACAGATGTCTCTGGTCGACTGGAGATCATTCTGAGCCGAGCGGAAGCTTGGGAAACTCAGGTGAACAATCCATAAAGAATTGGGTCTTGGTTGTCCTTTCACTTGCCGTCTGCTTGAACCCCCTTAATTCACTGCTGATGCTTTTGGCAGAGTTAATGCCCTGAGATTTCACAAGAGAACACTCACAGGATCATGGGGCAGCACAGAGATGGTTTAAAATAACTGTATACATGCTCCTGACAAATTGTACAGGACTTTAGTCCTCCCTCCCTTCCTTCCTTCATTCCTTCCTCCTCCCTTCCTCCCTCGCCTCCTTCCCTCCCTTCCCTCCTTCCTTCCTTCCTCCCTCCCTCCCTCCCTTCTTTACTTCTTTCCCTTCTCTACTTCCTTCCACTTCTTTCCATTTTCTTTCTTTCTGGGCTCAATTGTCAGTGCCCGCCTTTGCTTGTTAATTGTTCTTTTGCGATTTTTGTTTGTAGCAGTTACAATCGGTGGTTTGGTAATTGGCTGCCATGACCTCCAGATGAGAAAGGTGTTTTCGCTTTCTGCCAGCGGCTGCCTGCCTTCCCTTCCAACCGCCTGTACTGGACCGGAGGGGGCGGGAGTGGGGAGGGTCTCAGGCTGCACACAATTCCCTCCCCCTACCCCCCAGCATAGAGAAGGCCCTCTGCTCACAATGGCACCTTACCCCTCCTGCCTTCCAGCTGCAAGCGTCGGGGGCGGGGCTGCTCTCCCCCTTACTGACTCCGGGATCTCCTACAGGCCCCTCAGTGCACATTTCCAAGCTGGAATCTGGACAGTGTTATTCCAGACAATTCAATCCCTGCCAGAAAGGTACTGTCTCCCCCAAGGTTGTCTGTCTGCTTCCCTCCCCCCACCTTTTTTTGGGCCAAAGGGACTTTCCTTGGAATTTTTAATTTCTTAAAATATGGTTTATGTTCCAAATGGGAACACCTGTATCTCTTGTCAAAACAAAAGTTAAAAGAAAAAAAAAGAAGAATCCTCAAAGCCGAAAACCCATGGGTTGTCCTCTCTAAGATTCTTCATCTGTCCTTTCCACCTCCCTTCACCCCACCCCCCAAAACCCTTATGGACTTGAAATAAAACCCAGGTGAGGATCTCCAACTGGAAACACAGAGCTGTGTTTGTAATCCGCTGTTACCAAAAGTTGAGCTTCTGGGGAAAAGTAAAAGGGTCTCAAGGTGTGATTTGCTATTCTACTTTTTTGGTCTTGACTCCTCTTCCTCCAGCCTCTTTGATTTGAGGGCTTTAGATTTTGGACCAACTAATGGGCCTGCCTCCAAGGGACTGGAGGAGTGTGTGATACTCTTCCTGAGTCGGATCTGTACTCAGGTGGCTGGACTCTGACTCCCTGAAAGCAGTAAGACTATTTCCAGGGCACCCCCACCCTTACCTCCACCACCAGCGCTGGCCCCGAGGTCAGCCCAGGGTGGACTCAGAAGCCCAGATACATGTGTGGTGTTCTTCAAATTCCCCAGAAGTACTCTGAACACCAGAAACAAGTCAACGTCCAACCCTCATCCCATGCCACCCCCACTCTCAGATCTGAGGAGGGGACAGTCATTGAAGTAGTTCAGCAGAGGTATGACCTTTATTCAGAATCCCTCGGGGTGCCTGGGCGGCTCAGTCGGTTGAACGTCCGTCTTCAGCTCAGGTTAGGATCTCACCATTCATGGGTTCAAGCCCCGCATCGGGCTCTGTACTAATGGCTCAGAGCCTGGAGCCTGCCTCAGATTCTGTGTCTCCCTCTCTCCCTGCCCCTCCCGTGCTCACACTGTCTCTCTCTCTCAAAAATAAATAAACATTAAAAAAATTTAAAAAAAGAATGTCTCTTTTTTTAATTAAAAAAAATTCTTGATAAGTGTGGTACTCCGCTCCCAGGCAGATGGTCCTGTGTCTCTTAAGACCAGGAAATAGGCAGGTAGTCGGAGGGGAAAGAGCATTTGAATTATCATCAGATCTGGGCTGCCTCATGGAAGAGGTGCAAGAACCCTTTCGAAAACTATTTACTTATTTGTGACAAGCTCAGCTGTTGTCGTTGGCCCTGAGTCTTCATAAAATAAATGGAAACCCTCAGAGTGAGTCCTGAAGAAAACGCACGATCTAGGTTTTCAAACAAAAGACCAAACTCGGGTTAAAAATCACAAATTGATCTGTAACATTTGCATGAATCCACTCAGGAGTCTTGCTTTCAGTGTTTCCGTAAGTCTACGAAATTTCTTCTTTCTCTCATGCAGTCTCGATGCTCTACCAAGGGTCTTAGTAATAATATCTCTAAGTTAGAAAATTGTGAGGATTAACTTAGGAATCGCCAACACTTGGCTGGCATGTAGACATCATTGACAAATGTAGCTCTAATTAGCATTTCTGCAGGTTGTTATAGAAGGTGAAGAGAACAGAGTAGACCACGTTAAACGTATCTGAGTGTTGTATGTAAGCGCTGAATCACGGGAATCTACCCCCAAAACCAAGAGCACACTGTATACACTGTATGTTAGCCAACTTGACAATAAATTATATATATATAAAAAATAAAGTTTAATGAGCTGAAAATCCATGACTATACACACAAATTAGAAGAAAAAAAATAAATGAATTTGAGGCTCTGGTTTTCCTTGATTTCCTTAGATCAGTGGTCCTCAACCAGGGCTGATTTTTACCCCCAAGAGACATTTGGCAACACCTGGAAACTTTTGGTTGTCAAGACATGGGGTTGGGGGGCATGAGGGAGGGAGGAGGGTGTGTGTGCGTGTGTGTGCGTGTGTGTGCATGCTGCTGGCATCTAATGACCAGAGAGGCCAGGGATGCTGTTAAACTCCCTTCAGTGCACATGGCAACCCCCACAGCAAAGTTCCCTGGTCCAA
Organism: Prionailurus viverrinus; assembly: GCF_022837055.1. Lineage (NCBI taxonomy): Eukaryota > Metazoa > Chordata > Mammalia > Carnivora > Felidae > Prionailurus > Prionailurus viverrinus. The sequence continues at coordinate 7,618,751 of NC_062566.1, forward strand.
ATGTCAATAGCGTTGAGGTGGAGGAAAACACTGCCTTATATGGATCCTGGTTTCCTTAGGCTGTGTGTGAGGGAAAGATTTTTCTTCAGCAAATTAGACCAGTCCTGAGTTTTGAAAGGCTATCAACCCATGATATTTTTTTTTTTAATTTTTTTATTTTTGAGAGACAGAGACAGAGAGTGAGTCGGGGAGGAACAGAGAGAGTGGGAGTCGCAGAATCTGAAGCAGGCTCCAGGCTCCGAGCTGTCAGCACAGAGCCTGAGATGGGGCTCAAGCCCACGAACCGTGAGATCATCACTTGAGCTGCAGTCAGATGCTTAACCAACTGAGCCACCTAGGCACCCCTGTGATCTTTCAAGAAAATATATAAAGCTTCATAAAAAGTTCTTTGATCTTAGCATCTCAGCATTTTTTATCACAATGGTGACAGAGTGGCCATGTTTTTATGTTTTACTAAAAAAACAAACAACAAAACAAAAACAAAATCCAAACAAATTCAAGTTAGGGGCACCTGGGTGGCTTAGTTGGTCAAGCGGCCAACTCTTGATTTCGGCTCAGGTCATGATCTCACAGTTCGTGAGTTCAAGCCCTGCATTGGACCCTGCGTGGAGCCTGCTTTGGATCCTCTGTCTCCCTCTTTCTACCCCGTCCCTGCTTGCTCTCTCTCTCTCAAAAGTAAATAAACGTTAACAAAACCCAAGTTATGGCTGTGAAATCTAACTTGTTTGCCATGAACTTAAAACCGTTCTAAAAATGAAGTCTTAAAAAAAAAAGTCTGGGGCGCCTGGGTGACTCAGTTGGTTAAGCGTCCACCTTTGGCTCAGGTCATGATCTCACGGTCCGTGGGTTCGAGCCCCGCGTTGGGCTCTGTACTGTCAGTTCAGAGCCTGGAACCTGCTTCGGATTCTGTGTCTCCCTCTCTCTCTGCCCCTCCCGCACTCACTCTCTGTCTATCCAAAAATGAATAAACATTAAAACAAATTTAAAAAGAAGTCTAATGTGAATAGAATAGTGATTGTGGTCAGTGGAGGTTTGTGATTTATGTCCGACTCTTTCCTAGGTGAAAAGTTACATAAGCTAATAACCGTGTACAATATGCAGGAAAGTTGATAAGAGGGGAAAGCCAACGGGTTCTCCTCACAAGAAGAAAAGCTTTTTTCTTTCTTTTCTTTTTTATTGTATCTCGATGAGAAGACGGATGTTAGCTGAGCCTAGTGCAATGATCGTTTCCCAATATATGTAAATCAAACCATCACGCTGCGTGCCTTCAACTTATAACAGCGATATATGTCAATTATAACTCAATGAAACTGGAAAAAAAGAGGTTATGGTCAAATGAGTTCCAGAAATAAAATTTATTTTTAATAAGATTATTCAGATTCTTCACATCTTTTCTAATCATTGGATTAAACAAACAACAAAAAAAAAGGGTCTCATTTCGATTTAATCAGATCTGGGAATAAAATTCTCAACTGTCAAGCTGTTCAGGGGATTGCAGATCTTTAATATCCAGCACAAATTACGATTCTGTGTTCTTAATCCTTTTGCCGCTCCCCTCATGGTTCTGTACTTATTACTTTGTTGATCGCTTAATTATGTCGGGTCTCAGTTTACTCATCAGAAACATTAGGGGTCAGAGAAGCAACCAGCCGAGTTCCTCACAACACTGAGAGTCTATGCTCTTGGGAAGAATTGTTATGTGTGTATGTTTAGCGGGGTTGGCAGAGGAAGAGGCGTATTTTGAGTGGGCATCTCTGTGGAGGGTCTTGATACATAAATATGCCGGTGCTTGTGACCCCCGGAATTCAGAGGGACCCCGAAGCTGTCAGGGCCCCCTTTTGCTCTTCCCAAATGACCACCTAGCCCTTATGGATCTGTCTTCCTGTAGCATGTTTTTTTCCTTTCTAATCCTGGTGTCTGGATTGTGAATCATTGGGTGACCTGGGTCCCAGGTCCCTGTTTCCTGCAACTTTGCACAGGCAGGCTGCGAGGGGGCTCGGGCCCCATCTTGACCCAGTGGATTGTGGTCCCAGGAGCTGGGGTAGGCTTGGAGGCTCTGGCTGTCAGCAGAGGTGACTCCTCCCTGGGGCTCTTAGCTAAGCTTGGTTTCTCTGTGAAGGATGGAGACAGGTGGTGGTGGTGGGGGCAGCTTCTCACTCAACCTCCTTTCTGCCTCAGCTTCATCTAACATCAGATCTGGGATCGGTCAGCGAAGAGATTGTTTCAGTGTTTGGCCCCGTGAACCACGCCTCTTGATACCCATGCCCTGTGTGGTTTCCCCCCCACATTGCTCTGGGCAGGCCAAATGACTCGCCTTGGTCAATTGGACATGAGTAGCCATGATACAAGCAGAAGCTTGATAAACCTTTGTATTGGGGACTTGCTCTCTGAGACCACACAAAAAGAGAAACCCAGGAAACAGACAGCGTCAGCAGTCAGGCATGTGAGTCCAGCCACACTAGACCATCCCGCCCCAGCTGAGCTGCCAGATGGCTGTAGACGTGAATGATCCCAGGAAAGACCACAAAAGAACAGCTCTCCTGAGCCCGGCCCAAATTGCCAACGCACAACATTAGGAGCCATAATAAATACTTTGGGTGGCTTCCTATAAAGAAATTGATAACCGATATTAGAGCTGGTTGCTATCGAGCCGTTTGCGTATGGGGTCTGGAGGCCTGGGAAAATCCACTCCTGCCTCTGCCCTGCTCCCTTGTCTCCCTTATTAGCCGCCTCTTTGTTTCCTATGATTTATATGCTCCTCTCTGTGCTCCCAGAAAGCTCTGTGCCCATTGGTCATTAAACTGCATTCATCGATCATTTCATTGCTTCTCTGTGTCTCTCTTTGGCCTGATCCCCTCAAGGACAAGGACTGTGTCCTTTTCAATGTAGTATTTCCAGAGCCCAAGACAGAGCTTTGCAAAAAGTTCGTGCTCAGTAGACAAATGAAGAAAGAGGCTGTGAAGCACAGCCATTGGTTCTCATTACAGAAAACTTGTAGGGGCAGACATGGCCTTGACCCTTGAAGCCTTCCCAATGCACCAACTTGCTATGCAGCTGTTGACCCACCAAGTCAAGCTATGAATCTTTTGTAACTAGTCATGGTGGTTAATCGGGACTCCTTTAACTCTGATCCTCACCCAACCTCCATTCTGCCTCAGTTTCTGCCAGCTCTGGACTTTGAGCTCTTTGGAATGTCCATGCTGAGCTGGGGCTGCTGGCTCAGGTCACAGCCCTCACCAGTGACTTGCTCTGGCTCATTACTTGGGACTTCCAGCAGCAGGACACTGCCTCCAGCCTTTGCCCTCCATTCCATCCCATTCCACATCTCTCTTTGTCCCCTGACCTCTGCAATTTAATGAGGGACTGTTAGGGACAAAGTCATTTGTGTTAAGTGGGAAAAGCAGTGACATTAAGACAAGGGACGAGGTGAAGGCTACTGTGTGCTCTGGCTCCAGTCCTATTTTATTTCTCTTTGTTACTTCTTTTTTTTCCTTCTCTGTCAATGACAAAAATACCCAATCTTATGAGGTGCTTTGCTTGAATGGGAGCCTCGAATAATATCAATATGGCAGGTGGCCCCAAGAAAGGTGCAAAGTAATAAATAGCCATAGGCTTGTTTGATGTTTTATGTTGGAACTCCCCACTTTGGTATTTGTCTCTAAAGGAGACAATGGTTTTGCATCCAGCGAGGCTGAGAATGTTTAGGAGCTGACGGAATCCTTCTGGAACATTGAAGAAGCAGCATCTGGTCCTATTTATACTACTATAATCTATTATCATTTCTTCAGGTTTTAAGTTTATAAAAATCTCATGAATTACTGATCTCTGGATCCATTATAAAACACATGTATAACTCTGCGTTAGAAGATAGTAATTTACACACACACACACACACACACACACACACATAAAAAATAAATCATGTCAACAAAGTAAACCAAGCCAACAAATGTGTTTTGTTTCAAACCTGGAAGTTCTTTCATTCGGAGGCTTGTAGGATTAAAAGGAAGACAGGAGATTTAACATATGTGTTTTCAAAGGAGAATCTTGTCTGGTCTTTTACACCAGAAACAAACTCTAATTTAAGACTTGTCACGATCTTAATTGTTCTGCGAGTCTTTAAAGACACTGATAGTAGCAGAAGGTAGTGACGGGGCTGGTATTTACAACCACCTTGCAGAAATCCAAAGCCCATTTTTAAACTCCCCTTACCTCCCCAAATTATAGTTAGCAATCTTTGGAAAACGTGTCGTCTATAATCTGCTGGGAGGGCAAGTGTGCAGGAAAAGGCACCAGGCGTTTAGGACAACTAAGTTTTAGATCAGTCCTCTGTCCTGGTGTGAGGCCCATGAAAGTGCTTGGTATGACATCAGTGGCAGAGAAAACTGAAATTTGTCCGCTTCAAGTTCATGGGCCCTTGGCCAGCACAGGATGTTCCCTGGCAAGTGGCTGCTGAGGCACGGAGGTTACTTAGTTTCACCTGTGAGTAGAAATGGTGGGGGCACCTGGGTGGCTCTGTCAGTTAAGCAACTTGATTTCGACTCGGGTCATGATCTCACAGCTCAGGAGACGGAGCCCTGCATCGGGCTCTGCGCTGACAGCGTGGAGCCTGCTTGGGATTCTCTGTCTCTCTCTCTCTCTGTCTCTCTCTCTCTCTCTCTCCCCAAATAAAGGTGACCCTGAGGTGAGTTTGGAAAGTGCCTGTAGGAGCTCGCTAAGCCTCTGCCCAGGTCCCTGAACAGACCTCCCCCCTCCTCCACCCCAACCACGAACAAAGACACTGAAGTGTTACCGGAGTGAGGATCACCTTTTTATGGTTAAACCATTGCAATTTGTTTGTCACAACAGTTAACATCACCCTAAGAAAAACATACCGTTCTCTGTGTTTCTTTTAGGAGGCAAGGGTACACCGTGAGCCCAAATGAGGTTGATAGAGCAGCTGGAAGAAGGGTGGGGCGCCTCTTCCCTCCCCGGAGAGATTCTGCAGTTATCTAGTTCGGAAGAAGCGTGTGGAAAGCCAGACTTCGTTTTAACTATGAGCCATCCCAGAGAAAAGTGAACGAATGTAGATGTCTTTAAGATGTCTTGAAAATGAAGGCGCAAAGGTACCCTGGACAAATGACTTTTGGACAGCTTTGGACCTTATGTCTGATACACCAGACAGGGGTCTATTTCCCTTACTGCCCCCTGCCCCCCATCTTGGGTTCTCTTCTGCAAAGAAAAAGATTAAAAGCACATGTTTTTCCCCCTCCATAACATAAATCTCCAGTCTCTTCCCTTCTTTGGAAGGATGTGCTTTTCTGAGCACTAAGGTGATTGAATATTGATTTGGTTAAAAATGGAGAACATCTTTGCTTAAACCCGACAGTTCACCGTTCCTCCGGTTCGCCACATAACTTCTATTACATTTCCTGAAAATCAATTGAGTTAAAAATGCCACGTATGGTTTACTGAATTTCATCTAAAGAATTAATAATAAAAACAAAGATCGCTTGGTCCCATAACCAAGCAAATAGATATTTAGATATTTAGTCTGGGGAGAAAGAAAACTCATAGTTTAAACATCACTTAATGAGAACTCTCTATTTTTCCAGTGCAGTGGTGGAAAAGAGCACATCTTTATTTGATAATGAAAAATACTGAGAGTTGCTTAAAGCAGCCCGTTGAAGTACCTGCGTGAGATCTACGTGCTTCTTGGTGGAGAGCTATTTCTCCTTGTAACAATTAGATGTCACCTACCAGGTCTATTTCAGAGAAGAGTGATGAGAAAATTACATAATAGAAGGATATTTTCAATTACGCTGTGAATTTGTTAATGACAATAGTACTTTATCTATTGATCACAGAAATAAAGCTCTGAATTTTTGACTCATCTTGGGGGAGAGAGTTCTTCTTTGGTCTTAAGAGGGAGCAAAGAGAAGCGATCGTTCTCTCCTTAGACACCAACAGGATGCACACAGGGCGCCTGGGTGGCTCAGTCGGTTAAGCGTCTGACTTCGGCTCAGGTCATGGGGGTTCGAGCCCTGCCTCAGGCTCTGTGCTGATGGCTCGGAGCCTGGAGCCTGCTTCTGATTCTGTGTCTCCCTCTCTCTCTGCCCCGCCCCTGCTCACGCTCTGTCTCTCAAAAGTAAATAAAACATTGGGAAAAAAATAAAAAAAAGAAACATGTGTACAGGCAGTCGTCTTTCTACCATGAGGGGAACTGGCTTTGAAAGGAACCGAGTAACGTCAACAGCAGAGAAGAGAATCTTCTGCAACAGGGGTTTTACAACTTTGGCGTGGCTGACATTTTAGGCCAGGTAATTCTTTGTCATTCAGTCTGTCTTGTGTATTATGGGATATTCGACGGCGTCTCTGGCCTCTACCCCATAGATGCCCATAGTACCTTCCAACCCCTCTCATGACCATCAAAAATGGCTCTAGACATTGCCAAATATATCCAGGGGGACAAAAGTGTTCTAAGGCAGGCCTGTCCTGTAGAAATATAATATGAATCACATATGCAATTTAAAATTTTCTTGGAGCCGTGTTAGAAAAACAAAAGAAACCGGTGAGATTAATTTAAATAATATATTTTAACTTAGTTTATTAAAAATATAGTTTTGATATGTAATAATATAAAGTAATTAATGTTTTACTTTTCTGGCACAAAGTCTCTGAGTTCAGTGAGTATCATACATTTAAAACGTATCTTGGGGCGCCTGGTGGCTCAGTTGGTTGAGCATCCGACTTTGGCTCAGGTCATGATCTCTTAGGGCTTGTGAGTTCGATCCCCGAAGTGGCTCTGTACCAGCAGCTCGGAGCCTGGAGCCTGCTTTGGATTCTGTGTCTCCCGCTCTCTCTGCCCCTCCCCAACTCACCCCCTGTCTGTCTCTCTCTCAAAAACAAATAAACATCAAAAAAATTTTAAAAAAGAATTAAAACGTATCTCAGTGATCACTAGCCACATTTTCAGTGCTCAGTAGGCAAATGTGGATGCTGCAAGTCTAAAGCAACCAGCACAGGAATTTGCCCTCTCTTTGGAGTTCTAGTTCTTTGTGTCCTTAAATTTCCTTTTTTTTTTTTTTTAAAAAAAGGTCGATTTGGGTAAAAAAAAAAGGTCGATTAGGGTATCTTTGCTAGCATTTCGTCTGTACTATGCATTGGCCATCAGTGCGTTTTAGTCTTGTGTGCTGCAAAGGAGTTGTTTCTGCTCAGGAACCTGGGCCATCTGCCTGAATGCTCAGTGCTTGTTGACGAGCCATACTTGATTGTCTTCGCATTTTCTTGAGTCCTTTGGTCATGGACTTTATTGTTTGACTGCTAGGTCCTGGCTTGCCTCTTCCCCAGATGTAGTGGGTCTTGTCGTTTTTTTTTTGTTTTTTTTGTGCCGGTGAGCCCTGCCACAGGCTCAGCTCAACATATTTCTGGAGTGATGGACACAATGAGAGATGGTATTTCTTAAATTTGATAAGGCACCTGAACTACCCCTGGAATTGCAGTAAAACCGGAGGAGGGACTTCTTGCACATTTGTCAAAGTCAGAAACGGATAGAAACTTCATAAGGAAGTTGTTCGAGGAGATTTTTTTTCCCCCCCAGCTGCAACAGCCTTAGGTAATTGAAAATTTTGGTCTTGAAACCCAGGGTTTTATACGAGAACTAGAAATGTTAGGAAAAAAATCACAGTCTAATCCCCCTTCTCATTTTACAGATGAGACAACTAGAGTTTAGGAGATTTGGTAATTGGCCCAAGTCTCTGCAGTGTTAGTAACAGATTCAGGACCATAACCTGTTCCCTGCTCACCAGGTGTTCCCGTCTCATGCAGCCTCCTTTATTTATTTAGAGTTTATTCAAATAAGTTCTGTACTCCCCACCCCCAGGTGGTTTTTAAAAATTCAATCTGTTTTTCTGAAGTCATTTTAGACATACATAGAAGTTACAAAAATTAGTACAGCTTCCATATCCTTCACCCAGCTTCCCCATGACAAGATCTAACCCAAAAGCACAATGATATAAGACAGGACCTTGACACTGACCTCAGATCTTACTCAGCTTTTATTCGTTTTCACACGAACACCTTTTTACAAAAAATTCAGAGTATGTTCTATGAAATTTTTACCACATTTGGATGGTCACCACCACAATCAGAAAAGAGAACTGTTTGATCATCCCCCAGAAAACCTCCTTGACCCCTTTATAGGCATAGCATCCCCAGCTTAACTCCCGCCACTGATCTGTTCATCAATGACCTCTAGACTTTCGTCAGTTTGAGATTGTTATATAAAAGGAAGAATATAGCCACCTTTTGAGACCGGCTTTTCTTTTACTCAGCACAATGGCCCTGAGATCCCTTCGAGCTACTACACGTATCAATGATCCATTCTCCTTTGTTGCAGAGGGGGGTTCCATTATACGGGTTCACTACGTTTTGTTTGACCAGTTAGGCTGGTCAACTGAAAGGCATTTGGCTTGTTTTCAGTTTTGGGCGCCTTTTAGAAATGAGTTGCTACAGACATTCCAAATTCACTTTTAATCATTTTGCAGTGCGGGAGGCTGAGTTTTTAAAATGAGTTTCCTGCCATCACTCTTAGTTTGCAACAATCTTTATCTGAATGGCGGGACAAAAAAAGACACAAAGGAACGCATGTTGCAAACTGTTGATTCCCTCCCTGTTTGGGACATGTTAGCATGAAATTCAATTGCCTGCAGAGCCTAGACTTAATTAACACTAATGAACAAATTTGTCATTAAGATCAGTGGTTCTTACAGAGGGTCCCTGGGCCAGTAGCATCAGCATCACCTGGGAACGGGTTGGAAATGTATATTTTCAGGTCCTAATCCAGACCCACTGCATCGGAACCTCCGGGGATGGGGCCCAGCAATCTGTGCTTCAACCTTCTGCGAACAATGACTTAAGCTAAGAGCTGAAAGACTCCATGTTTTCACCAAAAGGGAGGCTGTGTCCCCATGGCCTGACTCCATGGAAGTGTGTTCCCTCTGGGCTGGGTGGGCAGTGGTCTGGACGCCCCCCTTTCTTCTTTTGGGCAAAGAGTGCCTGGTGGGTCCAAATATTCTGGTACATTTTGGAACAGCCTGTGTTTTAAATGTTTCTGTTTCCTCATTTACACGGTGTGGGAAGATGGATGTAACTTTCGAGGCACAGTGGGGATGATGTGCCTGTAGAAGGAAAAAGCTCATGGAGAGGCCCCTTTAGATCAATGGCTATTTCTCATTCGATTTTAATGTTTATTTATTTTTGAGAGAGAGAGAGAGAGAGAGAGCGCAGGGGAGAGGCAGACAGAGAATGCAAAGCAGGCGCTAAGTTCTGAGGTGTCAGCACAGAGCCGGACGCGGGGCTTGAACCCACGAACTGTGAGATCATGACCTGAGCCAAAGTCAGACGCCCAACCGGCTGAGCCAGCTCAGGCGCCCAGATATTTCTCATTGGAATAGATATGCTTATAAATCACACAAGGCTCTTGTGTTGGTGGGTTTTTGAGCATTTGATGTGCCACACTTAGGAGACCGAATACAAGAAGACCCATTCTGGCCTCGGGCACAACTGAGAAGCAGGAGACGCTGCCTTGTTGGCTTGCTTCTGCATTGTGGTTCTCTCCTGTGCCCTGACCTCTCGTAGGATCCCTCGGAGCTTTCTAGTCTCCCTGCTGCCTCGCCCCACCTCTCCCAGAGTTCTCGAAACTTGCTCTTTTTTTTTTGGCAAGCTGGTCAGGCCCTTTCCTCTGCCAGGTGACGCTAGATTAATTAGACAGGTGAATCCCTCAATTTTGTTATAAATTTGGCACATTATCCTGAAGATATGCTGTCACTTTGTTACATACTCCCTGCTTTTCTTGGAATGAAGTCGTTATGGGATGACAGTAAATGCTAGGTATTTTCGGCATGCTGTAGGAGGCATATGGGTGATATTCTTCCCAGCAGAGTGACTTAAAATACTTCCAATTACTCAGAGGGTGCCAATCGGTCAGGTTTGTCCCGTAAATAGTTTTGGATGCCTAAGATTTGAGTGTTTGTGTGTGAGTATGTGTGTGTGCATGTATGTGTGTAGGTAGTGCGTGCCAGTGTGTGCACATGTATGTGTGTTTCCGTGTCATTGTGTGCTGACGCATGTGTGTGTGAATGTGTGCATTGTGTGTGTATATGTTTGTATGTGTGTGCATGTGCGTGTATTTGCATGTGTCTATGTGTGTGCACGTGTGTGAGGGTGCCAGTGCGCGCATGTGTATGTGTACATGCGTGTCATTGTGTGTTCATGCGTATGTGTTCAGGTGTGTGCATGTATGTGTGTGCATGTGTATGAGTGTGTCAGTGTGTGTGCATGTGTATGTATGTGGTGTGTATGTGTGTGCATGTGCCCAAGTGTGTGTGTGTGCACATGGGTATGTGTGCGAGTGTGCCTGTATGTGTGTGCATGTGTGTCGGTGTGTGCATGTGCCCGAGTGTGTATATGTGTGCAGATACACATACATGTGTATGTGTGCATGTGTGAGTGTGCGTGTGTGCACGCGTGTATGCGTGTGCATGTGTGTATGGGTGTGTGCACATGTGCCTGAGTGTGTATATGTGTGCACATGTGCATACATGTGTGTGCACGTGCGCATGTGTGCGTGCATATGCCCTAGTGTGTATATGCGTGTACATGCGTATGTGTGAGTGCGCACATGCGTATATTTCTGTGCACGTGTGTATGTGTGTGCATGTGCCCTAGTGTGTATATGTGCAGATGCGCATACATGTGTATGTGTGCACGTGTGCACTTGTGTATGTGCGTGCTTGGGCGTGCGTGCATGTGCTTGAGTGTGTATATGTGTGCATATGTGCATACATGTGTATGTGTGCACGTGTGAGTGTGCGTGCATGCATGTCAGTGTGTTTGCATGTGCGCACGTGTGTGTGAGTGCGTGTGTGCAGGTATGTCAGTGTGTGTGCATGCGTATGTGCACGTGTGTGCGTGCGCGTGTGGTGTGGCGTAGTCCTGAATGGAGGAGAGGCATTTATATGCTTTACCCAGACTGTAAGGAGGCTGTTCATCTTCAGGTCCAATATCTGGGGAGAAACTGTTTCAAGTAAAAGGTAAATGCTCAGGTCAAGCTAATCCCGATCATTTGTTTTCATTTTTTCCCCCTAGTGCTTTCTGGTTGATTTTAATGACTGTTCCTTTTGAATTCATTTCTCCTCTGTTGAAAAGAGAAAGGTTGCCACTTGGCTGTGCTCACGGCTCAGGTCCTGCTCTGGAAAGTTCTCGTCCTGGCCTGAGGCAGGGGCTGAGGGGGAGGTGGTTGGGGTGCAAGGACCCACACCAGCTCGGGGATCCAGAACCCAGAGGGCTGAGGGACCATCACTCCGGGTTTATCCTAACTCTCAAATACACTTCTGAAATAGATCCTTTGTGTGTTTGTGCGAACCCACGCTCCGCTCTGCCCCTTTCCCCAGAGCACAGAGAATAGAAGGCACCAGATGATGGAGCCGTTTCGTAGGGCAGACTCTAATTTCTTTCTGTGAAGGCTGACCTGAAATTCAAAGCAGCATTATTACTTCATCCAATTTAAAACTCTGCCCGCTGCTGAATGAGCAAGCACCCAATTTCACCTTTGGAGGCAAATGGGAAGCTTTTTGTGTTGAAAGACAGAAGAAGAGAAAAGAGGATTTCTGGAGGATAATTGAATGGAAATCCCTTTAAGGTGCCAGAAAATGGCTTCCATCCAAAGGGATGAAACGAGGTCAAACCATGTTTGTTAAAAGTCTGGGGCATGAAAGCCTTAATTATTTCTTTGCAAAGTCGTGACTCTAACGACTTAGACAAAAGCTTCAAGAAGGTAGAAGCTGGGAGAAATTGCCCGTGGCTTCAGAGAAGGTGGAACCAGAGGAAGGCAGTGACTAGAGAACAATACTGTGTTAGCTGGGATTATTCCTCCAGATTTGGGGCCCCTGCCTCGGGTTTAGGATGGGATCTGGTAAAAGATGGCCTGACGGTGTGCCTAGAAGTGGGAGTTAGAGGGGACTGGGTCACGCTGACTGTGCAGGCTGGGGAGCTGGGCTTGCTGGCCAAGGAGGCGAAGAAATAGTCCTTACTTTTTTTTTTTTTTTTAAATTTTTAGGGCGAGAAGAGAGAGAGGGAGGGAAAGAGAACGTTAAGGCTCGAACTCACGACCCTGGGATTGTGACCTGAGCCGAAACCAAGCCCGACGGACTGAGCTACCCAGGCTCCCCCGTCCTTGCTTCTTAGACTGTGAGACTATGATTTCCCTTGGAGCAGAATGGCGAGCTGTGTAGTGATGCTCTTCGGATTTAGACAGATGCGTATTCGAATTTCCAGTCGTTCGTTTACTAGCCTTATGACCTTTGACACGCTCCTTCTTCCTCACCTTCCTCCTGTGTGACATGAGGGAAATATCACCTGCCCCAGAGGGTGAAAATGCACTCAGGTAACGTGGGGTCTGGTACATAATAGACGCCCCAGGGGAGTCAGTGCTGTGGGTTCCTTGTCATGCCTCTGCTTCGTTTGACTTCTGGGCAGGCTCCCTGCGGCCCACATGGGCTCTGGCTCTTGAGCTCATGGTGGGTCCCTGATGCCCCGTGTTCTCATCCTTGCGCGTCCCTTGCTTCTGTTGGCAGGGCTCAGGGGTGGCCACCTTCTTTTCATTTTTCCCTCCAGATCCTTGGCTACCTGTGTTCTGGCTTCCCTGTGGGAGTTTCCTAACCGTCAAGGATCCATAACCACCCCCAATATTAACAGGGCGCTGGACTGACTCTACATTCCTGCCACCTTCCTATTCATTGAGATCCGGGGCAGTTTTTTTCTCCAGGGAAGAGGGCGCACTGGCTAAAACAATTCCTACGGTGCCCTTGGATGGTTTTGTGGCACATAGAACGCCCCCGTGAGTGTCTGCTTTGTATATATATTCTGTTCTGCGATGCAGCGGGGAGTGCTTTCTGCCTTCTCATCAGTCGCTTCTCATGGCAGGAACTGACAGTCCCGCCGAACCTTCTCCGTGTGCCTCCTCTTACTGACTGACATGACGGCTGAGACCTGGGGTCCAGACAGTGTGTTGGGGTTCCCCAGTAATTCAGCTGTGGATTGACAGATCAGTGCGTAGAGGGGTGCAGGGATCCCTCTTGAGGAGCCGGGAGGCCTCTTTGAAAAGATTACCCAGCCTTGGGGCGCCTGGGTGGCTTAGTCGGTTAAGCATCTGACTTCTGCTCAGGTCTTTATCTCACAGCTTGTGGGTTCGAGCCCCGCTTCGGGCTCTGTGCTGACGGCTCAGAGCCCGGAGCTTGCTTCGGATTCTGGGTTTCCCTCTCTCTCTGCCTTTCTCTCTTTCTCAAAAATAAATAAACAAAAACATTTTCTTAAATTTAAAATTGAAAAGATTACCCAGCCCTGTTAAAAACAGGCACACGAAAGGTTTAAGCAGGAAAGCAGGCAAGATTTCCCAAACACGTCTAAGAGTAGATGATAAGCACAGCTTTTTAGGCTACTGTGAATTCAGAGACAAGCGCCTGTGCCTGGTTAGCTGCGTGGGGAAGAATTTCTACAGTACACGCAGGCTTTGTAGGCATTGGTTTTCCTTGTCTGCCCTTGGGAAGTCAAATAGAGACCATCTTTTTTTCTGACAAGAATTGGCAAGAAATAGCAACCATGTCCTACTTTCCCAAGGATTTCTGGGCAATTTGATTTTTTTTTTTTTTTTTTGCTCATTTGAAGAGGCTACACACATTATCAGAGATAAGAATGCAAAAGTCATCCTAGGGACGCCCTGGATTTCGTAGGAATCAGATGTTGTGCAGCCTGGAAGAGGAAATGTAGGATATTAGAGAAGCAACAGCCACTGGATTTTCCAATTAAGTCCCTCCTTTGGGGGCCCAAAGGAAATACATCTTTAATCCCTTGACTTGTCCTTTTTTTTTTTTTTCTAAATTGGTAGAACTCCCCTCCTGAGGCAGGTGTGAGTGCTGTAGAAAAGAATGGCTTTTGGTGAATTCTGGAACAATGGTATTCAGTGCAGAGTCTCAGAGGCCTCTGGAGTGGAGAATCCATTGAGGGAAGCCAATGCAATGGTGCCATTACTCTTCTCTCTTACCCTCTCTTGCCAAGGTACATGTGACAAAGGAGTATTTGTATCAGTAAGATCTAGTGAAGTCTGATCATTATTGGGTATAATCAACAGACCAGACAACAGGAAATGTCTGTCTTTCTTTTCCTATCAATTTACTCAATAAGAAATTTGAAAGCTGTTAACTAAAGTCTTCTGAGTGAGTCAGCCGTTATTGTGACCTTGCTGAAAATGGACCAGGCTGGTAAAAGATGTGGCCATAAAATGTGGAGGCCGTTTTCATGGTCTTCAAGCTTGAAGTTAATCTGGATTTTGGTTAGTTGTCTAGGAATAGCATCGGATTTATGTTCACTAGTCTGTCTCAGTCAAGTCTAGCTGCTATAACAAAATACTGTAGATTGGATGGCTGGAACAACAGACATTTATTTTCTCATAGTTCTGGAGGCTAGAAGCCTGAGATCAGTGTATTAACATGGTCAGGTTTGTGGTGAGGGCTCACTTCTTGCCTGGCAGATGGCCTTCTTGTTATGTCCCCACGTGGTGGAGAGAGAGAGAGAGAGCTCTGGTGTCTCTTCCTTTTATAAGGAGACTGATCCCATTACGGGGGCTCCGCCTTCATGACCTAATCTAAACCGAATTACTTCCCAAAGGTCCTACCTCCAAATATCCCATTGAGAATTAGGGCTTCAATATATGAATTTTGGGAAGATGCCATCATGTAGATTCTACATGGCTTCTCGAACAACAGTGTCTGGGATGTGGGACCTATTTGAAAAATTCACTGGTGACTGAACTGAACTCTATAGTGGAATGGTAAACTTATATTTGGTAAACCAGTTGTCTGTCATGGACACATGAGCGAGAGACAAGAGGACGGAGAGAAGAAAGAAGGGCAGAGATGAGTCATTATTATCAAATAATGATAATGGGCATGAACCCATTGGTGGGATCACTGAGCTGGCCCACGTGAGGGACCTATCTTCTGCATTTTCTTTTCTTAGCATCATCTCTAACCAACGGGCTTTCAAATGTTAGTGCATTTTAGAATAGAGGGGCAAAGATATCTATACAAATTATGTGGGAATTGTTAGGGCTCGGCCTAAGGGTGTGGAATACATATAGGGCCATGTCACAGAAATACAGCACTTGCCTTCAAAATGGAGGTTTGGATTCATCGTCAGCTCTGACAACTTGTTGCCAACATATCCTCGTTCATGGAAGGGGGACAAGAAAGGTGGGCTCGGTTCCTAGAGTTATACAAAGAAAGAGGAGTGGGACGGTGCAGTGATTCCAGAAGATTGTCAGCGCGAGTCTTTCTCTGATACGTGACAATATTTTCTCTGGTTTGTGACAAGAAGGCAGAATCAGTGCATGCAGTAACAGGCCTGTTATGCAGTGGAGACCAACTAACTCCAACCTCTCCCTACACTTTCATTTCTGATGACATCCTTCCTCTCATGCTTTCTGCCTGTCAAAATCAAATCTACACACACACCAAGATTCAAATAGTCCAGCCCCAAGATTCAGAAACTCTTGTTATGCCTCCCCTACTCTTGTTCTGCCTCATACCTTAGGCTGTAGGAAGGGAGAGAGAAGACACACACACACACACACACACACACACACTCCTTTCTTGGTAAGGGCGGTATCTTAGTTTACTTTTTTGGTGATAATGTGTCCTTCCTTCGATAAAATGTGGGTGATAGCAGAGGGCAGTGTCTGAGCAAGCTTGCAGGCCCCCCTGGAGAGTTTTTTCTGAGGGACTAAGGAGCTTCCCAGAAAAGAGCTCTTTCTAAGGGCACGAGGGGACAGAGAAATGGGCTTGATATCATGACCAAGCTTCGGCCATTGGAAGGAAGCCAATACATTATGCATGGCCTGATCACTCTCATTTGGGTTTGTCTATGGTCCAGCACCACAACGACCTGTGTCTAGGTCTTCTGGAGACAGAGGGCTGTGAGTAAAGACTGAAATAGCTTGTTTTCACTAAAAATCTCGTTAAGCTCTACAGCACAGCTGTGCTGCTCTGATAAGCCTCCAGCAGCATTTAGCATAAAAAGACGAAGGGGCATTTCCTTTTAATTTGCTGATCAGGTGAAGGAAACCAGTAGATATGGTCTACCCAGTAGGAGTGACAGTGATGGCTGCCAGGCTTGATCGTCCCCAGGAGGGACAGCATCCAAGGCACTGATGCAGGAAGCAATAGTTCTGGGCAGAAGTGGTTCATCTTGGTCACGGGGCACAGGGCAAGATGCGTTGATACAGGACACAGCCTGGCAGGCAATGGTGGCCTCAACTTTGGGCATTCTTTTTTTAAATTTTTTTTTTAATGTTTATTTATTTTTGAGACAGAGAGAGTCAGAGCATGAACGGGGGAGGGGCAGAGAGAGAGGGAGACACAGAATCCGAAACAGGCTCCAGGCTCTGAGCTGTCAGCACAGAGCCCGATGCGGGGCTCGAACTCACGGACCGTGAGATCATGACCTGAGCCGAAGTCGGACGCTTAACCGACTGAGCCACCCAGGCACCCCTCAACTTTGAGCATTCTTGAAGAGGTAAGGATATAGTCTTTCGTGTGTTTTTTGTGGGGGAGTATATGTGATATGCACATTTTGGGTCTCCCTTGGCAGGGGGCCCTGGCACATCAGGTGTTGGTGGGAAATAATCACTAAATATGGCGTGCTATTATTGATGTGAACATATTTTTCGATGCAGGGCTTTCTGGGATCTGTGGGAAGTGATAAGTATACAAGAGCAGCCTGCCATGGTCACCACTAATCCAGAGTTTGGGGAGAAGGTGAGATTTCAGGAGATTTCGGAAGACGGCAGAGTTAAATGGGTTAGCAGAAGAAATGCATTTCCAGACCCAAGCACTGTTGTAGAGAGTGCTACAGTTTTTAGCCACATCTTTGCAGTCAGAGGCTATATGCTCATTTTGGAGCCTGTTAGAGATGATTCATCCAATACGAGGAAACCGTCGGTGGCCATCCTTGGCCTATGGGGATTTGGATCAAGAGGGAGAGGCGGTCACTCTATCCCAGTGCTGGGGAGGGAGAAAGCCTACACTGCACCATTTCCTGGGAAGCCACGGAAGAGTTCTGGACTAACAACAGCTGCTTCTAGAACCTTAAGGTCAGTTCTACGGTGGCCTTGACCAAGAAGCCTTTCTTTTAGAGTGAGATTGAATTCAAAGATTCCTGATGATTTCTCTACGAAGGAGCATTTATTTCATTCAAGATTCTTTGTCTACCAGTCTTGTGTTTAGAAAGAGTCCCCACTCCCACTAGCCATGCTATTTTGCTAAGTAGTCACTATCTTCCTCAGTTTTATTTCAATCAGAGATACATCCCTCGTCTGCAGGCCTTTGATCTGCGTGAGCTTGCTAGTTGTTCCAGATTGAGACGACAATGTGTTGGGCCCAAACAGAGAAATATGACAACGTCACCAGCCTGTGTAGCGCTCCTATGGGTCAAGGCATGGATTTTATCAGCATTTAAAAAATGCCGAATATAGTTGTGAACATTCACCTTCACTTCCTTTGAACCTCGAGCTGGGAACAAGCCCTTTATTTATTTATTTATTTTGAGGTTGTTCTGCCTCGTGGTCTGAGTGGGGGGAAAGGACAAAGAGCTGAGAGGGATCCGTGTGTCCCATCCGGGGCCCTCCATGGTGGGGCGAGTTCCTGACATACATCGAGCATCGCCACAGTATTTGGAGGGATGGTCAATAGGCTTGGCTGGCTTGGCCTTGGACCCACTTCCTGTGTTGTGTGCGGGCAATAATGGTCGCTCCATGGGCACAGATGCCAGTGACCCTGTCGCTTGGCTTCCAGAGACGTTCCCAACCAGGTGAAGGGTGAGGCGGACGGAGGAGGGAAAGAAGCCAAAGAATGGGTGGGGAGATGGGGCGTGCGAGAGGCAAAGCCTGGAGCAGTTGCCAAGGAGGAAGAAGAAAGACGATCATGCGGACGTTGCCTTCAAATAATTGCAGTTACCAAGAAGGAAACCACAGCCGGTGACAGCAAATTATTGAGTGACAGAGTCAAAGATGCAAGCCGTAAGCGAAAAAAGCAGTGCAGGTGAGAGAGAGAGAGAGAGGGAGAGAGAGAGAGAGAGGGACAGAGAGAGGGACAGAGAGAGAGGGAGGTGGGGGAGGGACGGGAAGGTGGTGTTTCTGTTGAAGTGTCCATTCTCCCTTGAATTAGACCAAAGTGCTTTTACCTTTTCTTTGCTTTTCTACTTGTAGAAATAGAAATATAAGGCCACCTTGGTGGCCCAGTCAGGTGAGCGTCCGACTTTGGCTCAGGTCGTGGTCTCACAGTTTGTGGGTTCGAGTCCCACATCTGGCTCTCTGCTATCAACCTGTCAGCGCTGAGCCCGCTTCGGATCCTCTGTCCCCGTCTCTCTCTGCCCCTCCCCTGCTTATGCTCGCTCCCTCTCAGAAAAATAAATAAAACATTAAAAAAAAATGAAACAAAACCCCCAAAAATATATATATTATAATTACAGAACAAAAATCCATGGCTACGTTTCATAATTTACCCAGATGATTTACTGTGGTTTTGGCCACCCTATTACATGCCCAACAGTGGTGAAATTCTTGTTTTGCTCTCAGTGGGAGGTTGGGGGATAGGAACATCTGCCCTCCCAGCCCCCCTCCTTGCTCTGTTCCCATTTCCTGGGCATTGAGGAGCAAGACTGCTGGTGGGGACAAGCCGCTTCACTTCCTAGTTGACGGGTTGTTTGTTGAACCAATGGCTCTTCTGTGGTGGCTCCCTGCCTCATTCCCGGCTTCCCCTGGAGATCAGCTGTCTTTCCCCTGGAGTCACGGCTGCTTGACTGACCGTGACTAGGGCAGGGAATCTTGGTTGGCACAAGAGGAGGAGATTGGGTGGGATGGAGCGTGGAGCCCTTCGACACTTTCCTCTGGGCCCTGGAGAGAGGAGTGTGGGGTCTGAGGACGAGGGTAGGGGGCCATGTGTTGCACTATAAAATCCTAGGAACGTTCCATCTGTACTGCAGACCTCAGAATACCTAGCGTGACAGTGTATATAAAATTTCTGGCTTATGCTTCTTAATACCAGTCTATAAAAATAACAGTCCAACTGGATGAGATCATGGCGAGGTTGCGTGGGGCCATATGCCGTGGGCCGAGTTGGTGCTGATGGATGTTTGGAGGCTTATGTCCTGGGGCTTGTTGGTTCGAGAAGAAGAGGTCAGAGGGTGGGGCTGGGGCCCTGAAGTAGGGGACAGAGAATGAGGAAGAGGATGAGCCTATCTTTTTTTTTTTTAATTTTTTAAATGTTTTATTTAATTTGAGAGAGACAGATCATGAGCAGGGGAGGGGCAGAGAGAGAGGGAGACACAGAACTGGAAGCAAGTTCCAGGCTCTGAGCCATCAGCACAGTGCCCGACGTGGGGCTCGAACTCACAAACCGCAAGATCATGACCTGAGCCAAAGTCGGACGCTCAACCGACTGAGCCACCCAGGCGCCCAAGGATGATCCTATCTTAGCAGAAGAGAAGCTCATCAATTAAAGCATAATGAGGAAGGGGGAGGGTAATATTACCACTTATTGGGCATCGAATGTGCCAGAGAATGTTTATGTTGGTGTTTGGTCTCATTTAATCTTCTGTACAATAGGTCAGACTCTGTGAAGTTCCATTTTCCAAAGGAGATAAATTGAATTTAGACCTAAGTGAGTATCTGAGATTTGACTCAAGGCTATTAAGGGGGTAGAGACAATATTCAAGCTGGGGACTTCATGACCCTAAGGCTCTGATCACTGTTATGTGACAGGATATTCACTATGGGGTGAAGTCAGTTTTGTTGTGAATGTCTCGATGGCTGTTGGGAACTGTTCTAGGTGATTCTAGTCTACTGAACTGAGTGGTTGGCTTGGGATCCTGTGGGTGAAGCTTTTCTCATCTTTCTGGGATCCAGTGAGGTGCTATGGGCCTTATGGACAAATATGGTTGCTGTTGGGTCAGTCTGTTCAGGATGAGTGACCAGTGACCAGGGCCAGTGGTCAGCCTCTGAGAAAATACCTCAGCTTCCTCAGGAGGTAGTTCAGACAGATGCAGCTCTGAGAGATGGATGTGTGCAGACAACTCACCAGGCTTGTCATGGCAGAAGGCAGAAGACCCTTTTGGCATTGTTGTGGAAGGATCCCTTCCTCTGAACAAGAGAGAGAGAGAAAGAGCAGGGGAGGAGCAGAGTGAGTGAGAAAGAGAGAATCCCAAGCAGGCTCCCCAGTGCCAGCACAGAGCCTGACACAGGCCTCGAACCCACAAACCATGAGATCACGACTGGAGCCGAAATCAAAAGTTGACTCGTAACTGACTGAGCCACCCAGGCACCCCCAAAGCAATTTTAGAACTTGGTCCCGGTGCATCTATATTATATTCCAATAAAAATGTAGCAGCTCCTGACATCTTTTATGTCTCAGATGCTTTATACGCGTGATGAATTTTAATTTTCACAACTCCCATGTCTGCTTGGTGGAACTGGCTCCCTTTTATGGAAGAGAAAACAGAGGCTCGGAGAGGACAAATAAGCTGCCCAGAGCAATACTATGATTAAGCTGTTGATCTGTGATTTGAATTCCATCTGCCTGATTTGAGAAATTCTTTTCCAACAGTGTCTCTCCCATCTCACGGGGAACTAGGGAGGATCTTGTCTCCTTAAGTACCTTGGGTGCGCTTTGGTTAAAACAGGGTCCAAGATCGTATTTGTCACCAACTTAATAAATTACGCTGAGAATTTATTAGAAAATCTTGTATAATCCAACTGTGGAATGGCGCTGTCGGTTAAATTGGAAACAATTTTTTTTCTCTCTTCCTTGAAAGTAGCTCACATTTTTAAAAACAAAATCACATGTTTCAGAACAGCTTTATAGAGATGTAATTCACCTACCATACAATTCTCCCATTGAAAATGTCCAATTTAGTGGTTTCTCGTATGTTCGCAGGGGCGTACCGTCACCTCTGTGAACATACTAAACCACATTTCTATAATTTATGAACATTTTCATTTCCGTTAAATTTTTCTTAACGTTTATTTATTTTTGAGAGAGGGAGAGCAAGACAGAATGCGAGTGGGAGAGGGGCAGAGAGAGAAGGAGACACAGAATTGGAAGCAGGTTCCAGGCTCTGAGCTGTCAGCGCAGAGCCCAATGCGGGGCTTGAGCTCATGAACTGTGAGATCACGACCTGAGCTGAAGTTGGACGCTTAACCGACTGAGCCACTCAGGCGCCCCTCATTTCCATTTTTAATTAGAGAAAAGAAGATAACATCAAATAAAACTGAGAGAAAGAGGACCTCGCCCTTTCTAGTCTCTGGGTGCTCAAGATACAGAATAACAGTCACTCTCCGCCTGTGCATATTGTTTTATATCTGCTTTTTTAAAGGTGACATTTCTCGTGTTGTTACCTTGCATTTATCAGTGACCCTCCGTATTCTCTCACGCTGATGGGCAATAATTTACTAACTCACCCCCTTTTGCTGAGCCATTAGGGTTTTTTTCCCCATCATAAATAATGTTGCAGCGAGCATCTTTGCACGTAAAGCTTATTTCACTGGTTGAATATATTTCTTGGGGTGGCGCTCCCAAGAGTGGGATTACGGTGTCAAAGGGTATCAGTATTCTATGTCCCTCTCTCCCTTCTCCCGTGCTTAGCCCTAAAGAGGTGGCTTTGTTTCACAAAATTAAAAAAAAAAAGTATAATATATATATAAGACATTATACACAAGCAATCCTTCAATATTACCGAGGTTTTGCTCTCATGATATAAATCAGAGGCAGGCGAAAATCCGCGAGGTCAAACATCATCCATTTCTTGCGAACCAAGAAAGATTGTCCTTTATATGTCCCACCTGGTGATTTAAATAACTTTACCATTTCTCTTAGAAAATTATTCCCATGGAAAATGATTCCCTCAACCTCCTGACCTTTCATTGGTTGCTGTCAGCCTGGGGGCAGCACTTTGTTTCCAGCTGTTCTTAAAAGCTTCTTCTCCAGCTTTAACCCTTTGAAGGCTTGCAGGGGTGACTGGGGGTGGGGGATGGGTGGGGGGGGAAAGGTCACCTTACACATCTGTATCCCCACGACTTCAGGTCAGAGTGAGCCACGCCGGACACATACAGTGGTGGCTGGGAAAAAAAAAATAGAACATCCCCAACTCGTTCTGTTGTAAATAGCAACCATTTGGGAAAGTTCTGATGTGGGCGGATCTTTAGTGTCCAACCAAGAGGAGCTCCTAGCAGTGAGAGCGAAGGTGAATTCCTGAGAGGAACTTGGTAAGGCTCACGTGTATTCACCCCTGACGCCCCATCTTCCTGGAAGCACATTTGGAGTTTCAGGGTTTGTGACATTCTTCGACGTCACCTAAGACCATCCAGAATCCTTACCGGCTTCGTGAAATTCTGCGCGGGTTACTGTTTCTTCTGTCTACTTTCCAGGGCACGCAGACAGCCTGCTTCAGGGTCTCCCCCAAGAACACTCAGCGCTTCCCTGCCTTGTTTTCTAGACGTCTTATCTTTCCTTCCATTTTTGCCACCCAGTCGGGGGTGTCCTAGGTGCTAACAGGGAGATGCCTGCGTTTCATCACAATAGCCATTGGATATTCCCCTTTTTGAACAGAAAAGGAGCCCTGAACCCGAGCTGGGTCAGGTGCACATGTAAAGCACAGATGGAGGGAGGGCTGACAGGCAGCCTCTGCTGGAGCCCCACTGGGGAGCCCGGTGGATGGCCCCGGGGGAAGGAGACTGAGCTGAGGGCTGGGCCAGGAGGCAGCAGCCAGGGTGGAGGCCCTGGTGTGAGCTCTGCGGAACCAGCTGTATGCTTCTAGAACAACTCCCTGCACTTCAGAGACATGGTGCTGGGCGTCTGCAGCCTGGAGGGGAAAGAAACCTTTCCGGACGGGAACTACACCTGCTCTCCTTTGGAGAGCGTGTGATTATCCCCAAAGGAACAGGAGGCCTTGGAGACCCGGAGAGAGACTTAGGGCTTCTCCACTGGATGCTCCCGCCCGTGGCTGTGTGTTCTGGGGGAAGGCGCCTCCGCGTTCTAGGCCTGACTTTCTTCATTTGTTTGGGGACCCCTGTTTGCAGGGATGAGAGCTGGTACGATCTGAGATCTACAAGCTATAAACCCCTTCTAGGGAGTTAATTGTTAACTCAATTGTAAACTGTTGGTGGCGGTGGGTGTGACCCCCTCCTGGGTGATTTGCATTTTATAACGCACTCCTAGGAGACCAGAATTCCTTGAAGACCCTAAAAGAATGGAGTCTTAATGGTGGCATGAAGTGTGTGTGTGTGTGTGTGTGTGTGTGTGTGAGAGAGAGAGAGAGAGAGAGAGAGAGAGAGAGGGAGAGAGGGTAGGAGAGGGAGAGAGAAAATGGGGGCGGGGAGGGAGGGAGAGAGATGGTTTTGTTTAAAATTCCTCATATCTTGGGATGAGCACTGGGTGTTGTATGGAAACCAATTTGACAATAAATTTCATACATTGAAAAAATAAAATAACATTCCTCATATCTTCGATCTGTCCCAGCTATACTGAAGGATGAGGATTTTAGGACTCTTCTGTGATACTCAGACCCAGGGGACACTCATGGTGGGATGTGCAGGAACTTTTAAAACTATTTTGATTTAACTACAACCGTTCCATAGGAGCTAACTGGGTATCAAGGCAGTGTGATCGTCATTTCATGGTTGTCTGGGATTCTGGAAGTGTGGGATTACCAGATGGGGGCCAGGAGATTAGGTGATGCCTCAAGTCTCTTCAGTAGCACGAGGTGGCCCTGTGAGCCAGCTCTGGCGTGCATTCTCTCATTTCTTACCCCTTATCTTCGACACAGGGTCCCGAGTGTGTTCACCACCAGAGCATAAGTGCCTCCAGGCTGAAGCTTGTCTGGCTGGTTCGCTGCTGGGAGCTAGAGCCTGGCAGACAACAGGTGCTCATTGACTTGTGGTTGACATCTGCTGTTATTATCTGCTTCACAGGTAAGACTCTTGAGACTCTGAGAAGTTCCTTCAGCTGGAGAGGAGTCCGTGCAGGCAGCTCTTGGATCTGTGGGGCCTCCCGGGTAGGTGGTCGCAGGACAGGCCGAGCTTGTCCTCTGCTGCTGAGTGAGGGGTCTGAACCGGGGCTTCCCTCCCCCTCCAGGCCAGGCTGTCTCGGCTGCTGGCCTTGGTAGCTCTTCAGGACAGAGTCTTTGAGGCTGAAAGTAAACCACACCCCCCCCCCCAACCCAACACCTCCCACCTCGCTTTCTCTGAGATGAAAAAAGCGAGCTTGTCATTTCAAAGAAAAGGGCCGACGGTATGTCAGTGATATAACGATTCAAACTTTCAAGCAAATATGAGAATTTTGGAAGACTTACGTCCACCATCGCAAGCTTGGTAGCTTCCCGATACTTCAAGACTCTTCTGATGAGGTTGGTAGTGATATTAACAAACGTGCCTTTTTTGATACTGTGTAAAGATATATGTCAACATACAGAAGATCTGTTCAGCTCTGTGAATTAATATTTCCTAAATGATCAACGAACAGTGCTACAAAACCATACGTGGATAAAGATCCATTGAAAGTGCAAGATAGTCCAGTGAGATTTTACTGAACAGTATGCAGAAAGCTCATTGATATCATTTTGGATTCCGCGTTGCAAATAGCCCTTAGGAAACTACCATGTATGAGTTGTAGTGTATTATTCAAGAAGAATATCTAAAATTATCAACAAAGGCTATTAAAATACTCCTTTCTTTCCCGACTGTGTATCTTCATATACTTTAACCCAAACAATGCAGTACAACCAGTAGAATGCAGTATCTGATTGTCATTTACTAAGGGACACATTGAAAAAATTTGGAAAAAATGAAAACACAATGCTTCTCTCCTCACTAAATCACTTGTTTTAGAGAGTATTGTTATGTCTTGGGGTGCCTGGGTGGCTCAGTTGGTTAAGCATCTGACTCTTGATTTCAGCTCAGGTCACGATCTTGTGGTTCATGAATTTGAGCCCCACATTGGATGAGCTCCGTGTAATAAGACAGGATCCCAACAGTAAAAAAAATGGGCAGAGGACACAAACAGGTAATTTATGTTAAAAAAAAAAACCAACAGGCATATGAATAGTTGCTTGAACTCTATTAATCAGAGAAATACAAGTAAAAATGTAACATTACTTTATACGTACCATTGGCAAGTGTAGAGAACCATGTAATGACAAGTGGTGGAGGGCTGTGAGGACCGAGGAGACTCTTGCTGGCAGTGAGAAAAGTACAGCCATTCTGGAAAGCAATCTACTAGTTGTGCTTTCGGTTAAATATACATGGTCCTTCTGACCTAGCAATCCTACTTTGAGGGTCTATGAACAAAAGAAATTGTCACACAGTCATTTGACCCATGTCTACTTGCTTATCCCAAGCTGTGGTGGAAATAGGTGCTGGGAGCCTTCCAGGCGCCCCTCACCGTGGGTGGATTGGGATCATGTGAATACACATTAGCGGATGTACATATGCCATGGGTCTGTCACAAAGAAAGTGCCAGGAGAAATGCGAAGGAAGCAGAAGTGACCCCATGACAATCTTATTTGTGTGACTTGAGATTATAGTGGTAGAGAGCAATTCATGTTTTGCAAGAAAACAAATGGTAAGGTCTTGTATGAGGTTTCTAGGGGTGCTAGAAAATATCACAGACTGAGTGGTCTAAAACAAGAGAAATTTATTCTCTTGCTGTTCTAGAGGCCAGAAGTCCGAAATCAAAGTGTCGGTATGGTTGTTCTGGAGACTCTGAGGAAGAATCGATTCCATGACTCTCTCCTTGCTTCTGGTGGTGGTTGGTAATCTTTGGTGTTCTTTGGCTTGTGGATACATCACTCCGGTCTCTGCCTTTGTCTTCCTTCTGTGTGTGTCCGTGTCTTTCTCTGTGTCCACATTTCTCTCTTCTTATAAGGACAAGGGTCATGTTGGATTTAAGGCCAACTGTGATCTAGGATGACCTGACTGTGATTTGATTATAGCTGCAAAGAGCCTATTTTCAAATAAATTCTGGGTAGACATGAATTTTTTGGTGGGGTAACTATTCAACTGAGTATATCCCTCAGACATATGAGAATGGTTGGCCATATCAGGGAAGGGGATGAGAATGGGAAACGGTGATAAATAGGTTTAAACAAGCAAGCAAACAAGAAGTAAACAAAAGATGGGCCTTTAGGGAATCAAGGATTGTCCACACAGTCAATCCCACAAAAAAGAAATTCCTTGCATCAGTCTTGGCTCTAGATTCAGGAATACAACAGCAACAACAACTAACCTTAATTAAAGTGTCCCTTGAGAATTTTTAACTGCAATCTGGGCTTCGCATGGGTTTAGAGTGAGAATTTACACTGAGTCCAAGATCCAAAGGACCACAAGAAGAGAATTCATTGAGTCTGAGGTAGTAATGATTTGGGGGAACCTCCTGCCATTTGGCTTAGTAAATACAAATGCTCTTGGAAGAAAAAAAAAACCTCTTTATTCAGGCCTTAGAGAACTTCCAGAGACAGTTTCTTAAAAACCAAGAGGGATACATAGCGCATGTAACTTCTACACATGTAGAGAAAGAAAATTAAGGCAAATTACAATCATTGTTAAAGATGGTAAACAGAGGGGAAAAATAACTTGGAAAAAACAACTTCCAGAAAGCACAAAAAGAGTATAACAAATTCAAATATTTTAGTATTTACCATCTATACGTATATGTGCGCGTGTGTGTGTGTGTGTGCGCGCGCGCAGGTGTGTGTGTATATTCTAAACTTGGTTTGGACAGATTGTCAGAATGGCTTAAACATAAATAAAAAACAGTGACATGCTTTTTAACTGAAACATCAGGACACAGAAACATAAGCATGAAAAGATTTATTAGCAAATAGTCTGTAAAGGCTCGTTCAAATAGCTCATTCATGGAGCTATATTCACGTCAGGCAGAATATGCTTTACAGTGAAAAGGTTTTACTAGAGTAAACCCAGAATGTAAGATTAAGTTAGATGGGAAATTAATGGTGTTCATTAGATTACAGAAATTAAGGAAGAAAAAGCATATAAACTTTGCAATTGATATAGAGAAGTTGTTCAGTACCATTTAGCATTTATTCATGATAAATATTCGCAGTGAAGTAGGAGAACTTTTAAAATCTGATAAAGGCACTTCCCTAAATAATCCATGGCACGTCTCATACTTAATGATGAACCTTTAGAAACACTTTAAAATAAGAAGCAGGACCAGGATGCCTACTCTAGCTGCATCTTTTAAACTTTGTACTGCGATCCTAGACAAAGCAACAAATTAAATGAAATGAAGGAAGAACGTTATTACTTAGACATGAAATTCTATACAGAAAGCCTAAAAGATCTACAGGCAAATTATTAAAATTATTAATGGTTTCTGTGAATATAAAATGAACACAATTTAAGTTGCATTTCTAGGTAGCCATCAGAATATGTGATAGCATTTAAAACAAATAGAAATACGGTACCTGGGAGATAAATCTAAAAGCAGATATGTAAGACTCTTGCAGATGAAATATATAAAAGTTCATTTAGGTCTTTAGATTGTGCAATTTGTTGGCATCTGATTGCTCATAATATTCTCTTATTATTGCTTGTACATCTGTGGTGTGGGTTGTGATCTCTCCTCTTTCATTCGTGACCTGATTTATTTGGGTCCTTTCCTTTTTCTTTTTGATAAATCTGGCTAGGGGTTTATCAATTTTGTTAGGTTTTTGAAAAATACCTAAGTAGGGGCGCCTGGGTGGCACAGTCGGTTAAGCGTCCGACTTCAGACAGGTCATGATCTCGCGGTCCGTGAGTTCGAGCCCCGCGTCGGGCTCTGGGCTGATGGCTCAGAGCCTGGAGCCTGTTTCCGATTCTGTGTCTCCCTCTCTCTCTGCCCCTCCCCCGTTCATGCTCTGTCTCTCTCTGTCCCAAAAATAAATAAAAAACGTTGAAAAAAAATTAAAAAAAAATACCTAAGTAAATGAAAATACATACCATGTTTATGGATAGGATAATTGAATATCATAAGGGAGATAATGTTCCCCAAATTGATCTATAACAATTCCAAATGGAATTTCCATTGGTGTATCACAAACTGAAGTTTTCAATAGAAGATCAAGGGACCGCCAAGGCCTCCCTGAAGAAGCACAAACGGGGGAGGATATTCACTGGATACAAAGATTTAAGATGAAGCTAGAATAATTAATATCTTGAGGATCCTCTTGGATGGGACCTTTGGCTGGCTCTTCCCCGCAAACAGCAACCACAAAACCCCACTTACCTTTGCCAGCTACCTGTGGAAGTAAAGCTTGCTCCAGTGCTGGGCCACCAGGCAGGGAGGATGAATCACAGCCTTTCATCCTTAGTCTCTCCCCAGGTAGGTGTAGACGCCAATCCCTGTGACCCCTAAATGCTCCGTGTTAACACAAACTTTTTCAAATGTTTATTTACGTGTGTGTCAGAGAGAGAGACAGAATGGAGAAGGAGCACAGAGAGAGGGAGAGAGAGAATCCTAAGCAGGCTCTGTGCTGTCAGTGCAGAGCCCAACACAGGACTCGATCCCACGAACCGTGAGATCATGACCTGAGCTGAAATCAAGAGTCAGACGTTCAACCGCGGGAGCCACCCAGGTGCCCCTGTGTTAACGCTTTTGAAGTTTCTTCACGCAGCCTGAGGTCAAGCGACAGAGCCCACGTACCGTGGAGGTGTGTGGGAACCCCTACAGCCCAGTTCAACTCCTCTGAAGAAACCTTCTCTCTCTTGCCACCTTTGGAAGGAAGGAGGTGGGTGACCAGCCCTTGCAGGCAGAAGTGGCATTCTGCCTCCTGCACGCACAGCCTGCTATGCCCACCACATGAGTTCGTGATGGGGGCGCCCAGCGTCACTGCTGTTTTCAGCTTTTCAGGCCCCTCGGGCTCCTGCCCACACAGAAAACTCTGAGACAAAAAGGAAGAGTTGCATATCATGTGCTATTACAGTGATTCTAAAATAGTTGGGGCTGTGACGAACGGGACCAGATCAACTCCTGCTGACTGCTCATCTCTGTCTCCTTTGCGTGTGCCCTTTTTGCTCGGCGGGGACAGTGGTTGTTTATCAGCAGAAATCACTGAACGTACTGTAGCACGGAATTAGGGGTGGTGCCGGGCTCGTCTTCAAGCAACGGTGATTTGTGGCCTGCATCAAGAGAAACGGCGAGTGCCGAGGCCCAGGCTCGGGAAGATGTGACAGACGTGGATCTGAATTTCGGCTCTAAGCCATCCAGCTGCAGAGCTTGTGTTACTTAACTTTTCTGAGCCTCAGTTTTCCTATTTGTTAAATGAGGACAGTGACGCCCCCTTGCAGGGACGTGTGTGACACTTGCAAAGCCCAGAGTAGAGGGCTGAGGTTGTGAAGCGGTGGCTTAAGGCATCATCTTCTCTTTCCTTTGCTAAGCTTGGAATAGAGCAAAGGTGTGTGTGTGTGTGTGTGTGTGTGTGTGTGTACATGTTCTGTTTGTGTCTGTGGGTCTGTAGGACTCTGTTTCTCTCCATTCCCTATGAACTGCACATAAACAGTATCAGATAGCAATCATGGTAACAGATGGGGATATTGGCCAACTAAAGTTGCAAGAGAGTGGCCCTTGCCTTTGTTTTAGACCATACCTGCTGAAGTTCACCTTCTGTGATAAGGAATCCCTGACACCCCTACCTTCCTCTTCCCTATTTGCTGGCAGCAGCCTAGAATCTGGGTCCTACGTGTTGGAAGTGATAGATTACCCTTTCTGTGCATGAGCACAAGAGAAGTAGGTGGAGAGAGGGAGGGACGAGCACTGAGGAAAAGTTACTAAAACAAACACTCCTGGGGTGTCCTACTGCTTTCTTGGGACTCTGGGCATCGTAACCCTGGGGTGTTTCCTCTCCTAAGGAGAAGGCTTCCGGGATTCAGTGAACATATATATATATATATTTTTTACTGCAATTTCATGGGTCTCCTTTGGTGGGTGTGATGTCTTAACATCTTGGGGGTATTTGAGCCTTAAAGCGCACTTCCCCGATCAGACACTTCTACCCCGTTCCCTGAATCAGACACTTCTCTCAATGCAATTGCCTTACTTTCGACCTGGGCTGGTATCTATCTCCAGACTTCTTGTCCAGCTGCATGAAGGCAGCAATGGTCACGAAGCATCAAGGGACAAGTGGGGTGATTCCCGTGAGTGAGAAGCATGGCATCCATGTGAAGGGCTCACTTGAAGAGGGCACAGGTCCCCATGGGGACGCGTTGGGATCCCCTCATCCAGAAAACCAGCTACAGAGGAAGGAACCACAGGGAGATGGTCTAAGGAAGGGATTTGGATGATCAGAGCTCTCTACAGATGACAAGGCTAACATCAAGAGGCAAACGTTTCCTTATTGGATGTGAACAAAAATGACATGGGGACCACGTAGTGGAGCTATGGTAGGAGGGTCCCAATTGTCAGATGAGATGCTGGCTCAAGTAGTTTTATATTTCCTATCAACTCTGGAGGGCATGAATTCTAGGGTCTGGTGTTATTCTCGCCCTGTCCCCATTCAGGACCTCATGGCCTTTTCTTCAGTCTTTGTGGGATGGTTTTGGCCAGATCCTATTGAAAGAACTGAGGTACATTTGGAGGAGACACTGGCCGTGATAGTCTGTGTTGGAGTGTGATGCTTTGTAGGTTGCAGTGAAATATTTACCCGGAAGAGCTGGGATTTGTATCATCGAAAGGCTAAGTTCAAGTCCTGGGAGCACAGTGAGGCCTTTCATAGGAAAAGGGGACAACAGGAAGGGCCAGGAAGAAAATGAGGTGTAAAGTGGGTAAAAGTGAAGGGTTGGGGCAAGTGGAGGGAGAGAACAAAAGGGAGGGAGGGGGAGACAGCCCGTCTGAGCAGCAGCAGGGCACCTGCAGGCGTGGGGGCAGCCCATGGCTGGTCTGTTCTGGGGCAGTGGTCCCCAGACAGCAGGATTGCCCTTGGAAGTCAGGATTGCCCTGACCCCACCCATCAGGAGTGCAGGTCCTGTGTGGAAGGTTTCATGTGGTGCCCAGGGCAGTTACTGAAGAGCGGTCAAGAGTAATTCAGGAATAGGCGCTTCTCTAAAGAAGACATCCGGATGGCCAGCAGGCAGATGAAAAGATGCTCAATGTCGCTCCTCATCAGGGAAACACAAATCAAAACCACACTCAGATACCACCTCACACCAGTCAGAGTGGCTAAAATGAACAAATCAGGAGACTATATAGATGCTGGAGAGGATGTGGAGAAACGGGAACCCTCTTGCACTGTTGGTGGAAATGCAAACTGGGGCACCCGCTCTGGAAAACAGTGTGGAGGTTCCTCCAAAAATTAAAAATAGGTCTACCCTATGACCCAGCAATAGCACTGCTAGGAATTTACCCAAGGGATACAGGAGTGCTGATGCATAGGGGCACATTGTACCCCAATGTTGATAGCAACACTTTCAACAATAGCCAAATTATGGAAAGGGCCTAAATGTCCATCAACTGATGAGTGGATAAAGAAGATGTGGTTTATATACACAATGGAGTACTACATGGCAATGAGAAAGAATGAAATATGGCCCTTTGTAGCAACGTGGATGGACCTGGAGAGTGTGGTGCTAAGTGAAATAAGCCATACAGAGAAAGACAGATACCATATGTTTTCACTCTTATGTGGATCCTGAGAAACTTAACAGAAGTCCATGGGGGAGGGGAAGAAAAAAAAAGAGAGGGAGCTGAGCCAAACCATAAGAGACTCTTAAAAAATTGATAATAAACTGAGGGTTGATGGGGGGTGGAAGGGAGAGGGGAAAGCGGGTGATGGGCATTGAGGAGGGCACCTGTTAGGATGAGCACTGGGTGTTGTATGGAAACCAACTTGACAATAAAATTCATATTAAAAAAAAAAAAGAGTAATTCTGGATAATCGAGAGGTAAACTCTCAAAGGGAGCACAAGGCCTGGGTAGTTCGGTTAGAATGACAGAGGAACTTTGCAGGCTCAACTCCTTTCCCAGGGGATGATTCGTGAAAGCAGCCCTCCAGGGGCACTTACCCCCTTGCCAGGCATGCCCCCCACAGGAATCCCTTAGTGACCACAACATTTCAAAACGACAGCTGTTTTTCATTTGAGTTTCACATTCGATGAGACAGAAATGCAGGAGGAAGAAAGGGAGGGTCAGAGCCATACAGCCACTAAGCGGCCAAGCTGGGCATCAAGTCTGGGTCAGCCTGACCCGGGGTCCTCAGGCCACAGAGTGTTCAGGCTGGAGAAGACACTTGAGCGTCTGTCTCCCAATCTGCTGTTTTTACAGAGGGAAAACCGAGGCCTTGCAGAGAAATGCAGGGCGTTCCTTGAAGGCTCACATTTGGGCAGAGCTGGGATTTGAAGGCCTGGAAGCTTGACCCAGGTCCCCTGCTCTTTCTCTTTTGGTCTGGGTGCTGAGGAGCTCGGCTTCCTGCCCCGGTTCCCTCATCGACGGCTGAGCAAACCTCAGGCTATTTCCTCAGGTGTAAGCGAGAGTCCTTCAGCGTCGTGAATTCCTGGCCCAGGGCTGCTATTATCAGGACTGATTACATGGCTGGGGAGTGCTGAGCCTTTTCTTTTCTTTTTTTTTAAATAAAAAAAAAAATACTTATTTATATTTGGGACACAGAGAGACAGAGTGCAAGCAGGGGAGGGGCAGAGAGAGAGGAAGACACAGAATCGGAAGCAGGCTCCAGGCTCCGAGCTGTCAGCACAGAGCCTGATGCGGGGCTTGAACCCTGCATGGGATCATGACCTGGGCCAAAGTCATACGCTTAACCGACTGAGCCACCCAGGTGCTCCGTGAGGAGCCTTTTCTTAGGGTTTAAAGGCCACTTAAAAAACACTATTAAACATTATTAGTTTTTTAAACTACCCTGATCTGTTTGTAACCAGCACCACTTAGAACGGTGTGTATTTAAAAGTAGAGAAATGATCCAAAATTTAAACTACAATTCTTGTCGTTTCTTGGTTGGCATAAGGAATATTGAGTTTTCTAAGTGCTCATATGAGATATGAAATACCTGGGCAGCAGAAGCAATTTGCTACTGAAATTGGAACCTTGCAAATCAATTAACAGGAAGTAGAGCATGCATTTTCTCCTCAGCCAAAAAATTTATTCTTCAGAGTGACATCTGGCTGCTCACCGCACATCATAATCAAGCGACGGGGATCTCCTGCAAGGTGGCTCTGCATCTGGGTGAAGCCAGAAAGAAAAACTTATCTGAAAAGCTGTGAATCTTTTAAGGCATATGATTTTGTATTTTCAAGACTGAAACAGCCTTAGGAATTTGAGGGGTTTCAGAAAGCAAAATTTAACTGCAATTCATCCCCTAATTGAATCATGCCAAGCAAAAATCCCGAGTTCCTCTGGGTGACACTTCACTGCAATTTTGGCAGGTCTAGGGCCCGGGGCAGAGGCTCAGATGGCAGGAGGCTGGCCCCAAGAGGGCTGTCTCCAGGCACCCAGTGCAGGCTGCTCTCTTTCAATGCTATGGGGATATGTCATAATACAAGATTGGGAAAGGAGCTTAGGGTTTCTTGGCAGGGTGATTCTCAGTCCTGGCTGCACAGTGGAATTTCCTGGGATGCTTTTTTTATTTCCTATAAATGTTTAAAATGTTTATTTGTTTTGAGAGAGAGGAAGAGAGCAGGGGTGGGGCAGAGAGAGAGAGAGAAAGAGAGAGAGAGAGAGAGAGAATGAGAATCCCAAGCAGGCTCCATGCTGTCAGCACAGAGCCCGACGTGGGGCTTGATCCCTCGAACCATGATGTGAGATTATGACTTGAGCTGAAATCAAGAGTTGGATGCTTAACCAACGGAGCCACCCAGGCACCCCTGGGATGCTTTTTAAAACCCATGGATGCAGGGCCCTACTTCTAGAGACTGCGATTCAGGTGAGGCCGTTGGAGCTCAGCATCTGTATTATTTAAAGGATACCCGGGTGATTCTAAGGTGCAGGCAGTGTTGGAACCCTGGCTTCTCACAGAGAAGTAGTGTGGGGATTAAATGAGGAAAAGGAGAAAAAGCAGACCCAGAACAGTTTCTGGTACCTAGGTGCTTAAACATGGTGGCTTCCCTCCCCTTGTCTCCTGTGGTGACCACTGTCTTTGCCCCTCCCCCATTCCATTGATATCCTTCTTCCCATTGTTCCTGTTCCCTGCCCCCTCTGGGTTCCCGATGAACTCATATAGGCAAAAACCTTTGCAAATCCCATCTAAGTGCGACCCTGTATGTGTGTGTGTGTGTGTGTGTGTGTGTGTGTGTGTGTGCGTGTGCACCTGCACAAGCACATGTGTGCAGAGTGGATTCCATACCCTCTTCAGAGGCAGGTGGCTGGGTGGGAAGCGTGGATTCTCTGATTTCCAGCAGGGTGTAGGGAGCTCATCCTTTGTCCACCAGGGGAACTTCTTGGAGCATTCGCTGACATTGTAACTTGGGCGTCTGGTCTGCCAGTGCAGAATGTCCTCGGCTAGAGACGGGGGGCCTGAATGGGGGGAGAGTTGCATGTTCCTACAGCTTGGAGATGGACGCTTGGGAGTGAAGAAGGGAGGGTGATTCCAGGCCCGAGCTCAGCATTGTCCAAACACCCTGCGTGGGAGGGGTGGGCAGCCCGGAGTGCTACTGGCTGGAGACGGGGCAGCAGAAGCTAGGAGGTCCAGGCGTGCGTAGTCAGTCGGTGCCAATGCATTTTGCTTTTTTTTCTTGCTACCTTTAGGTCCTTGGGCCTTGGTGCTATTGCGTATTTAGGCACCTGGGCCGAGAAGACATGCACTGAAGTGTCCTTTTCTAGCATGAGGCACGGGCTCTTTCATCTCTCGAAGGGTCACAAGAGAAGCCACCTGACCCAGGGTGTGAGATGTTCTTGCTTCATCATGGCTGATCTTAGGGAGCAGAGGCACACAAAGCCCAGGCTGCCCCTACTCAGTGCTGTGGCAAATGGAATATGAATTATTTTCAGGGTGGCCATGGGGAACTGGTTTCTCTGCTGGCTAGCTGCACTGGCCTAGAGAGACCCAACCAGCCTCTCTGGTTGCTTGCCCACCTTGTAGCTACCCTATGTAGCTTGCCCACCTTGGCCTGTCCCTCAAATGCCCTTCTCTTCAGGTACCAGGTGAGGGACCTTTCTTGGAACAGCTAATTTCTCTGATATGGCTCCCTCCTTATGTATGCCCTCCTCGTGTACAAATATGCTGTCCATATAGGTGATGTGATAACGCTCCTGTTAAACATTTATTTGGTGATTGTTTGCCTTTGTAGTTAAGAAGTGGCTTTGGCTCTGCTTTTTAGTTTCCTTTAAATTGTAGAGGATTTCAGAAAGCCCGAATAACCTTGGAAGAATGTTTGAAACGAGCTTAACTTTATGTTTAAGATGAGCTTTAATTGACCATAAAGATGAAAGATTCTTACCAAAGACGGGTATTGGAAAGACATACATCCATGGTTTTATTTCCTTATTACTGTTTGTATTGGAATTAAACTCTTCCAAATGAAGAGTGTAGGAGTAAAATTATGGGCCACTTCTGAGATTAACGCCCTTAATATGGCGCATCTAGACATAGAGAGAGCTTTTCATCAATACTCTGCCAATACGAGTCTGCTGCCCTCTGGGGTGAAATCGCCCGGGGCTGGGAGAGTAATTTGATCTTGGAGTGACTTTAATCAATGTGCTCCTGTTAAGCAAATATTTCCAATTTTTTCAGCAGGTTTGTTTGCTGTGTAAATTTCTTTTCTCTGCCAACATGCTGAGCTGGCGCCATTAATTTCCACAGGTGGGATGGGGTTGTTGGCTTCCCTGGGTTACTTCTTGGTGTGCTGGGAGCTGGGATAGAATTTCATGAGCCGTTCCAGCCAGCTGCTGAGCACCTGGGGCAACGTTTA
This sequence comes from Prionailurus viverrinus, assembly GCF_022837055.1. Lineage (NCBI taxonomy): Eukaryota > Metazoa > Chordata > Mammalia > Carnivora > Felidae > Prionailurus > Prionailurus viverrinus. Next base: position 7,654,740 of record NC_062566.1, read on the forward strand.
CAAATGACTTGGGGTGACCACCCTCTAGCACCAAGTGCCCCCCACGTTGATGAGGAAGGTTCAGTTGTCTGAGGTTTACTTTGGATGCATTTTTAATCATAGTGGTTGGCAAAGACAGGAAGTCTGGGCCAGGAATGAAATATCTGAGAGCCACAGATGTTCAAGCTCGGGGGAACTTTCTGGAATGGCTTCTCCTGCAGATTCTGCCTATGGCAATGGAGGAGATTATCTGAGGTCTGTTCCTAAGTCAGTAGCTAAGGAGGCAGAATTTCGAGATTCTGTGCCCCCATGTTTCAAGCTATAGAAGCTGACTGCATGCACATTGCTAAAGCATCGTTGAATGCATTTTTGTCTGCTCTAGTTTTAGCCTTCAGTGGGCACAGGAACATTCCTTTTCAGTGTGTCCCTAGATTTATGTTGTTAGGAGAAAAAAAAAGCAAAGCTGAAGTTCCACAGAGGGAACAGGACAGAGAAGTGCTTGTGCCCATGTCCCCATATAACACCCACACAGAGTCATGCCTGGCCCAAGAGGCCAGCCTGACTCCATGGGGCTCTGGGGGGGGGGTCAACTCTTACCTTTTTCTGATAATTTTGCTGGTGAAAGGGAAGTGACTCCCCGCCCCTGCCCGCTGCAATGTATTCGCTTCCAGTTACCTTTCTTCAAATTTTGCCCATCTTCAAGGCTCCCCCCAGATGCTGGGCTTAGTAAGCTCACACCTATGTATTCTGTACTCTTATGGAGCTGGGCATTGGCTGCCTTATTCCATTGCCTTTGGTAGCTGTTTTGAAGACAAGGACTCTCTTTTGAGTTGGGTTTCCAGCTCCTAGCTCAGTGTCATGCATGTGGAGAAAGCCCTTCAACCTGAAGCTCTGAGTAACCATCTTTGGCCCCTGCTCACCTCCAGCAAGTTGGCCCAGCAGCTGGCTTGTGCACTTCTGTTGGCCAACACCTGTGGCAAGAAATGCACCTTCTACAGGTTGGTGGTTGACTGGGCATCATCGCAACGGAAGCCAGGTTTCTAGTCAACTTTTTAGAAGATAGTGCAGACTGGAGAACATAATAGCGGTAATAGATCATGGTCTTTTGACAAAGATAGTGGCTTGGGGTGAGAATTTTTCACTTGTGACAATGATCAAAGCCACCTCTTTTGAGTGCCTTTTCTGAGTTGGCCAGCGCTTTCAAGAACGTTCTCTAATTTTCCCAACCAATCTATGGGGTAGATGGGAAGAGGCACACTTCAATAATGACCAGTTAGGTTTGTTAGGTTTTAGAGGTGAAATTAATTTCCAACACTAGACCTAGACCTGGTGAGATCAGGGCTGCTTGATTTCAGAGCCCTTGCTGCCCTGTGTTCTGGTCCTAAAACACTTCTTTGTCCAGAATTTGGGTTTCAAGGTATGTAGAAGCTGGAGATGAAGACCGAAGTCCCACTGATGATCTACTGACTCTTCGTGTGTGAGATTTGGGTTAGAGTTTTGCATACAGATGGGGGCTCATTCCTTAAATATTTTTTTTAATGTTATTTTTGAGAGAGAGCGAGAGTGAGTGAGCAAGCTGGGCAGGAGCAGAGAGAGACGAAGGCACAGAATCTGAAGCAGACTCCAAGCTCTGAGCTGTCAATACAGAGTCAGATGTGGGGCTTGAACTTACGTACCATGAGATCATGACCTGAGCCGAAGTCGAACACTTAACCGACTGAGCCACCCGGGTGCCAAATGGGGCTCATTCTAATCTGGCTTCCTGGTCACCTCTTTCACACTGGTCTACAGAGGATTAAACCTTCCACAACTAATGGAGTCGAGGTGTGCTCCAGACCATTGTTTCCGTTGGACATACCCATAAATATTCAAAATTTGGTTCTTATGATGGACCAAGGAAGATACACAAGAAATTTTTTATTTTCCCTACATGTCTGTTTCCCCCATTAGAGTTCTTTGACAACTTTGCTGCTCTAGGTGAGACATTTCCAATCTGACGGACACAATGGTGAACGAGAGTGTTTTGTCTCCTAAAGCCAGAAAAACTTATGTGTTGATTTCCAAATTGTCAAAGCAAGGGCTTGTAATACTTGGGTCTACAGATAATTGGTTGATATAAATGAATGGATAAAATGTTCCTAACACATAAATGAGGCCAGCTATATGGTAAAACACACAACAGCAGCTTATAGACGGTTTGCATATTGAAGGGGGTATTTGAAATGATGCCATGAAACATGAAGCAGAACACACACACACACACACACACACACACACACACACACACTGGCAGACACTGCAGTAAATACCTGTGAAAGAACTTAGTACTTGCTCATAGTAGTAAAGACCTTGATTAGCAAAACAGGACACCTTACTGGAAAGTGCACGGCTCTTGACCTCCCTGACCCCGCTTCCAGGGTTATATGTCAAAAGCAGGACTTTTGGGTTAAGAGAGCACACTGAGAAAACACATTTCTCCCCTCCCTGATTTCCGCTGGAAAATATAACAGAAGCTACCTCAGCACTCTAGTGTGGCATCCACATTCTGGAAACTTCGAGGAATTTCTGCTGCAACGATATTCCTGGATCGAGGAGGAATTTGCCGGCCATTTCACTTGCTTAAAGAAACAGCTTGCTTGGGCCATGAGTCTGCAGGGGGCGGCGGGGGGGGCAGTAAGAGATCTCAATGAAACTCCTAGTATAGGTCTGAGGTCCTATATATGCAATAACAAAATGTGAGTCGGTTTGAGAAAGCAGTTTCTAATTTTTAAAAATTTAATGTTTATTTATTTAAAGAGTGCAGGGGAGGGGCACAGAGAGGGAGAGAGAGAGAATCCCAAGCAGGTTCCAGGCTGTCAGTGCAGAGCCCCATGTAAGGCTCCATCTCAGTAGGCGTGAGATCATGTCCTGAGACGAAATCAGAGAGTTGGACACTCAACTGAGCCACCCAGGCGCCCCAAGAAAGCGTAGCTTTATTTTCAAACTTGACACCAAAATGGATTTGGCCGCATAAATCTAACCTGAACTGCAATGGGTCAGGGCCGTGACATGGTGACCACAGAAGAAAAAATTCCCATTGAGGAAGCGTGAAGGGGTAATTGCGCCTTTGGCCAGCACACATCTACCCAACTTGCTGAGACAGCGGCTCTTTACTCCGTGAGGGACTATTTAGGTAGAAGCTTGTGCTTACTGAGAACAAAGGCACAGGGACAACTTTGCATGTGAATGACCCAGCCACAAACCCAAGCTTTCACTGTACCTTCCTCTCTTGCCCTGTGAACACGGCATGTTCACACTGGTGGGGTGGTCTATTTGCAGGACAAGAGACCCAAGGAAGAGACTCACGCTGGCCACAGAAGTGGACTTGGGGGTCACTGGACAAAGAACTTGGGTTCTCAGGTACCCAGAGTGAGGTCCAGGTGTGGAACGGGAGGCTCAGGCTGCGGGCTGCATGTGGCCCTGGCCCCATTCAGTCCCTGCTCTGTGTTTCCTCCATCCATGACCACCCCCAGGAGTGGGTGACTTCAGCACAGCATCTAAACTCTTAAGATGCAGCTTATTCATGGCAAGATTAACACCTTCTGTATCTTGGAGAGTTGCTGTGACAATTAACTTATTAATTTATGATCTATGAAGACACTTGTGGAATAAATGCTCCAGCTATACACAGTCTAATGGGATTGTTACCCTTTATGAACACTTCCCTGACTGTTGCACGAAGGCGTGGTCTGTGGCAAGGTCTGTTGGTGCCCTGATGTTTTCTTAAAAAGTTCTCTCTTCCTAGCATTGTATGCTCTTCCATAGACCTATTTCTGGAATGTTTTAAAATTACTAAAAACTCTATCAGTATGTTCTAAACTTCTTGGGGAAAGTGTCCCATATATTGGTTACCCATTCATTGTGCGTCGGGTTTCTCATCACCAGGGTATTGATGGGCTCTTCCCGGTTAAGATCTCTTCTCAACCCCAGAGGGCATTGTGGTTAGCGCAGGATTTGTAGGGCCGCCCAAAAAGATTTGCTTTTGTTCAGTGTCTTTCTAAATTGGGGTATAATTACTTAAAGCAAAATAGCTTGGGGGGTTTTGACCAATACGTTTGACACCCATGTAGCCAATCAAGATGTAGGGCGTTGCCATTACCCTAGAGCAGGATTTCTTGCACTATTGACATGTGGGGGTGGATCTATGTTGGGGGCTGTCCTGTTTATTGTGGGGTACTTAACAGCATCTGTGCTCTAAGTGCCAGAAGCGCGAAGATCAAAATGTCTCCAGACATTGCTAAATGTCCCCTGGGAGGCAAAATCAACACCACCCCCCCCCCCCCGTCCCCCCCCTCCCCCAGGTTAGAACCACTGCCATAGAATATTCCTTCCTGGCCCTTTCCAATCAATCCCCCCTCCCTCCCAGAGGTAACACCTTTCTGATTTCTAGCTCTATAGATGAGTCTTGCTGTCCTTGAACTTTACATAAATGAAAGCACACAGTATGCACTCTTTTGTGTCTGGCATCTTGATCTCAACATACTGTCCGTGAGATTCATCTGGGTCATTGTATCAATCTCGTTGTATCAATATACCAAGGAATGTCATCCGTTTCCCCTGCTGATGGACATTTGGGTTGTTTCCAGTGCTTGGCTATTATGAACAAAGCAGCTGTGAACATTCTGGTACAAGCCTATGTGTAAACCCATGTGTTCATTTCTCTTGGGCAGATACCCAAGTCATACGGTAGGTAGATGTTTAATTCTGTGACAAAGTGCCAGACTGTTTTCCAAAACGGTCCCATCACTTTATACTCCCTCCAGCAGTGCACTTAGGCGTGCTGATGGCTCGTCATCCTCACCAACACTTGGCGGCACCTGTCTTTTTAATGTTAGGTAGTCTAGTGGGCAAGTGTCGTCATTGTGGTTCTAATTTGCATTTCTGTAATGACTCGTGATATTGAGCATCTTTAAATGCGTTTCGAATACACAGGGCTGACAAAAGAATATGTAAAGAACCCTTAGAAATCAGTAATAAAAAGACAAAGCGTCCAATGACAGTGGGCAAAATACTTGAACAGACACTTCACAAAAGAAGCCAGTATGAAAACCGTATCTTTGGCTTTGTACCCTTCTCCAATTCACACTTGTCACTTGTGTGTTGCACGTTGTTCTTTAACAACGGTGCTTCAACGTGCCAAACACGTTCCAAGCGCTTGACAGTATTAACTCACTGATTCCTCAATATTAACCTATCTCGTTCTCAAAGCAACCTTATCAGGTATTATCTTCATTTCACAGAGGAAGAAACCGAGACCTAGTGAGGCTAGGAGGTTGCTTGCTAAAAAGAGCAGCTCGTCCACGGAGGATCTAGATCCCAGCCCAGGCAGCCTGCCTCCAAGCTCTTAACCACTACGCATGCTTCTCGATGCAAGGCGGGGAGGCCATAAGGGATCTCTGCTGCAGTTTTTCAAGTTGAATTTCCAACCGTTGATGAGATCAGGAGCACTGGGGTTTAGATACCCAGAACGCAGGATCTTAATTTTTATTTTCATAGCTGTTTCTATTTCTGATGGCGACGATGCAAATTTTCACAGTGGAGGTGCCTTTTAAAGTCTCCCACAGTTGGGACTTCGATGCCCCCAGGAAGGTGTCTTTCAACCGTAGTGCTTCTTGTGGTACTGAGAAAGGCTTTGTGATGGTTTTTCAGGAAGAAAAAAGGACAAAAAGCCTCTGTCTGAGGGTTGTCCAGAAAAGATTTGTTCACTCTAATCAAAACCTTTTCCTCGATGGCATTTTCCAATATCCTTACAAATCCCTCCCATCCCCTGCCCATGTCAGCAGTAGCGATTGAGGTTAAAAGCTGCCTTTGTGCAGCGAGATTCTGGCTCACCTGGGCTTTCTGCCTTACTGCTCCCTACCCACTACATGGGGGGGCTTGAGCACCATTTTACTGGATACTACTAGCACTTTCCTAAAATAAAAGAAAAACGTTTAATGAGTCAGCCTCTTCTGAATATTCTTACCCCTTTGAATTGGCCTCATTTTAATACAGCAATATTTCCATTTGCACTTAGGAAAGGCTATTAAGTATGTAGACGTATGTCTTTCTATAATCACAGAGGAGTATTTCTGTAAATGAAGGGAACTTTATGCGTCCAATGAATCCAACAAATATTTATTGAGTACTTGCTAAGGTGCCAGGCACTGTGGGAAGAAACAAATTGGAGTGTAATTGGGCTCCTGCCATCAATATGGTGGAAACATGGGGTCAGATATGTTAAATGTCAATTACCACGGAGTTTCAAAAGTTCTTCACCAGGGAGGGAGGCGATAGGGAGAGCTTAGAAGAGAGCATGGTGGGAGTATCCCTTCACGGCCCAGATCTCCAGATGTCCTACGCCATGCTTAGCTACACACCTAGGTGTTGACGGACTGGTTGGATTTAGAATAGTGACAAATAGGCAGGTGTGAGGCAGCACCACAGGTACCTAGGGGAGCACGGTTAAAGACCTGGAGTTGCTTGTCCGGTTTGTTTTCACAGAGGTTGAGAGCTGGGAAGAGGACGGCTGACAGCAAGGAGGGCCCGAAGTGGCACTGGGCAAGGGAATGTTCCATGGCAGACATGCACAGACCACTCCTACAGTCTCCACACAATAGGAGGTGAGAAGTAGACAAGGGTCTTGTACATCCTCGGATCACTTCTTAAAAAAAATATTTCATGCTTATTTTTGAAAGAGAGAGAGACAGAGCGTGAGCAGGGGAGGGGCAGGGAGAGAGGGAGACACAGAATCGGAAGCAGGCTCTGGGCTCTGAGCTGTCAGCACAGAGCCCGATGTGGGGCTCGAACTCACTAATTGCGAGATCATGACCTGAGCCGAAGTTGGACACTTCACTGACTGAGCCACCTAGGCGCCCCCTAGGATCACTTTTTTTTTTCCTGAGGCCACGTGTGAATATTAAAAAGGCTTCAAAATTCAGGGGGTAATGAAATTGCCAGTTACAATATGGATGGAGATTTCTCTCCACATAGGCATGTTCTCTAGTGATAAAGAAAAAAATAGTGAAGCTGTTTAGGGTTCCCTCTTCTGATACAGCCTTTGGCCTACTCTTTGGCTTTTTCTTTGAATAATTTGGAGGAAGTGTTGGCATCTGAGAGTTTTCAAAAAAACAAACAAACAAACAAACAAAAAACCAAATACTGCCATGCAAGTGGATACGGCCAAGGAATTGGGTTTTGTGTTCAGGACAGCTTCTGAAAGGGCCCGGACTTCCCCAAAACCTATTGCAGAGGGCAAGTTGATTTGGCATAAGAGATTGAAATTTAGCAAAAGGAAATGTGCCCCAGAGTAACCAGTGGCCCCAAATTATGAACAACTGAAATCATTCCCTCTCCCAGCCTGAAGGCCCTGGTTGCACCACGCCAAACAGCCTGGGTGTAGGCTTCGTACACAATGTCGTTTTTGGCTCACAGAACATTGCAGTCGGAAGGGACACAGAGAATTCCTTCCGGTATCCGGTGCAGAGAGAAAGGCTATGGTAGCAACACCACACTCTCCAACCTCTGCTCCACAGCTTGGTGCTTTTTAAGGTGAGCTGTGCGTTGAATAGTCTGGGCTTTTCTTCCAGGGCTCATTAGGGTGAAGACACAATATGGAAGGTGGCACATTTTTCCACCAAGCAAAGGGTTCATTGAGTAAGACGCTCTTTTTCCTCCATTTATCCATAGAGCCAGGCAGCCCACGCATGGCTCCGACTCCCAGTAGAAGCCCTCACTGCCACGGGCAGGGCACTGCAGTGGACACAGTGGGCCCCAAAACATATACAGTATGGTCTCTGAACATGGACATCACACCTTGGGTTTGGAGGAAAGATGTACATCCTTCAACACATGTAAGATTTCCCAGCGTGGTACGAACTGGGTGAGAACAGAGGGCCTGAGGTAATAATCGTTGGCCTAGGCAGCTGGGAAATGCTTCCATGTTGCAAGGACGCTTGGCCTTGATTTGTGGGGGGATCTGGCTTTTGCCAGGTGGAGAAGGAGGAAATTCTAGAGGGCATACCCATACGCAGTCTGTGGGAAGATACAAAGTACCCCGAGTTTGGGTGACAGGAGTGGGGAGGCAGGAAGAGCTGAAAGATGAAGTTGGTAAGGCTTTGCTTTGGGGCCATATTGTCAGAGGTCTTACCGTATGAGATAGGATTTAGACCTGGCCTGGCAAGTCTTTGGCGGGGGGCGGTAACACTGGACATGCTCTCCGGGGAAGTACGATGAGAGCAATATTTTGGATAGACTCTGGTAACGAAGGGGAGGGGGCTCTCTGGCTCATGGCAGGGGCTGGGAACGAGAAACTGCTCTGGGAAGGTAGTTTGCTTGTGATTAAACGTCAGTGGTTTGCGGTGTGGGGAGCACGGGCTCTGACCCCCGACTTCTTGGGTTTGAATCCCGGCTCTGCCACTTACTGTTTGCATATTCTTGTGCATGTTACCTAGTCTCTCTGTGCCTTGGTTTTGTTGTCTATAAAATGGGGACCATAGGAGCAACTAGAGGAGAGTTTCTCGTATTGGACTATGAACACACATCGGCTTCTTACAGTGCAGATCCTGATGTACTTGGCCTGTAGCAGAGCCCGAGATTTTGCATCTTTAATTAGCTCCCAGATGGTGTTAATGATGCTGGTTCACAGACCACAGGCTGAGTGGCTCAGTGGCTCTTAATGGTTGTTTTGAAGATTATGCGAGTCCGTACATGTAATAAACACCAAGAACAGCACCTGCCATAATTAAGTAGCCATTGTTAGGACCCATAAGAAAGGCTTGAAGTGTATCTCAATTATTACTTTTCGTGTGCTTTGCCCACTAGAAAGTTTTCTAAAGACATTTACTTGCTACCTAAGCTCTCTTTCTCACCAGATACCTGCAGAGGGTGAGCGTGGCTTTATTCTGGAGGGAGAATCCAACCCACCCACAGGGATGGGCCATATGATTCAGCCACCGGGAAAAATAACTTCATAGTGGACAAAAGTTATCACTGCGGATCTTCCAGATCTCCATCAAGTTGGAAGACGGGACACCTGGCCTTTTCTTTCTGAGCAGGACATGGGATTTTCCGTGTGCAAACAGCTAGGTAGACCGTTGAGGATCCTTTCAAACCCCAGGGTTCGGGCTCAAAAGATCCGGGACAACCTCCAGCAGCTTCTACCCTTTTTCTTTGCAGGAATTTTAGCTACGGGCGCTGTTGGGGTTGGGAGAGGCTACCTGCTTGGCTTTGCGTTAGAAGAGGGGGCAACGCAGTGCAAACGCAGGGCCTTGAATTTTGCGGAGAACCTGGAAAAACGGGCATATGGCACTGGGTAACAAAGAACGCATCAGTCACACTTTGTAAGTACTTGGAATTTTGTGTGCAAAAGTGAGGTTCTGGCCTCAAAAAGGCCCCCCAAATCTCTACCCTCCCCCTCCCCCAGTCATCCCCGTTTTCACGTTCATCTGTGCTCTTGCTTCTGCTGTGAAGAATCAGCTCCCTGTGGGGAGTGAAGAGTGGTTCTCTAGCAAAGAGCAACACAAGAACCTCTCGCGAAGTGCTTTAGAAAGCCACTCTACACGGGAAGGAAAGAGGTTTTGTTTCCAGCAGAACTTCTACAACGTGGACCCCCGACTCTCAGCAAAAGGCCAGCGCTGCTGACAAGAAAAGGAAAAAAAAAAAAAAATTCCACTAAGAAAAAGGAGCATTGGCTTTGGAGATCCAGGCCACAGATCATTTCTCTATGGCATTTCCGGTATGTGGAAGGAAGAGAAAAATAGGAATTACCTGGCTGGAGATTTGGCTAATTTCCTGATATTTCGTTGGAAGACCATGATCACTTAACTATCACCTGGACTAAGTGCCCGAGCCTCAGTGTTAATGTCTGCACAATGAAGATGAAATTCAAGACTCATTGTGAGCATTCCTAATGCTCCTCATGTACCTGGTACATTGTAGGCACTCCAAAAATGTTTGTTGAATGAATGAATGAACAAAGGCATGGATGTACGGATGGATGGATGGATGGACAAAACTTGACAAGCAGCACTTTGTTTACGTTATAAAGCCCTGTGTATCTTTAAAGGCTATTTTTATTTTTTTTGATTTTTTTAATGTTTATTTTTGAGAGAGAGAGAGAGACAGAGCGTGAGTGGGGGAGGGGCAGAGAGAGGGAGACACAGAATCTGAAGCAGGCTCCTGGCTCTTAGCTGTTAGTACAGAGCCCGACTCGGGGCTCGAACTCACAAACCGGGAGATCATGACCTGAGCCGAAGTCGGTTGCTCAACAGACTGAGCCACCCAGGCGCCCCTCTTCTTTATTTTCAAAGGCTAATTTTAATTGCCACTTCCTCCCAGAAGCCCCTTCCATTTTTCCCGCCCACCTTGCCCTCCATCCCCGCGTGACATCATAGTGATAAGCAATTGTTGAGTGTGTGTGCCAGCCGCCGTCCCAAGCGCTCTGAACACATGACTCCAGCACTCACACACACAACAGTGAGAAATTCCTCTTGCTTCATGGGCAAAGACACAGGCCCAGGGAGTTAATGTTTCTGACTCAAGCTAGTAGTTTGGTGGGTCCAGTGTCCCCAAACTCAGGTGTGGGGATGCCCAAACTTAAGAGAACCTTGGCGCTTTGGCATGGAGTTACAGAGACCACCCGAGGTCCACGTTTTGGAGGGCAGCTATTTGAGGCTGTCACTATTTCCTCCATCACTCCTTGCTTTCCTCCGAGAGATCCCTGGAGAGCGTAGGAGGTAGGAGGCTACCTTTGGGTCTGTACGTGTAGTTTATGCCTGTGATGTGGGGAAGGCAAGTTTTCTATTTCAGCTTCTGGAGGATCTCACGCTTCCGTGCCCTCCCTGGGCAGTCAGACATGGAGCCCAAGGGGATATTGGGGTTCTGATTTCTCTCCTTTTGGGGAGACTTTCCATAATGGGGTTTCTCACACTTGACATTCTCCCGTGAGATGGGGGCTGACCAACGAGGAGTTTGAAGAAGTCTTGGGAAACCTCGACTCCTTGCCTCCCTGGTTAAAACTTGGTTATTAGAGTGCAGAAAATCTTATTTTTGTTGTAAAAAGAAAAATAAAACAGAGGGCTTGCTAAGGCTCCTGTGGTTGCTTTTTTTTGTTGTTGTTTATAAGAAATCTTTGGGACATCCCCTTTTCCTCATGGTATTATTGCCATGCCTCAGTTTATCCCCTCACTCTTGAGTTGCTGGGCAGAATTTTACCACTGGTGCTGCCCCTTCCTTGGCCTTGATTCTGCCCTTGACCGAGACATGTCTCCCTGACTCAATTTTCAGCCTTTTCTTCTTGAAACTCCCTCCTCTCTTTTCTTCCATGATCTTTCTGCTTCTCTGCTCTTTGAAGCCAACCTCCCTGTCCTTTAAGAGACGGGAATTCTCCAGAATCACGGCCTCAGTGCCCGGGCCACCCTTCTCTCCCAGGCTTATCTTATACGTGCCCATGGCGTTTAGCCCACACATCAGTTCCCCCATATTCCCGGCTGCTCCCCGGAGTACTAGTCTTGTACGTGCAGATGCTTTCACTTTGCTGGAACTTTTTGGTTGACACACCGATCTCAGTGCCCCTAAATCGACTCCTGCTCTGCCCCCCACTCAACACTGTCTCTTCTGTCTATGTTTGAGTTCCGTTTCTATTTCTCAAAGCCGGTTATCTAATGAAAACACGTCTCAAATATTTGTCAGTCATCTACAGAGGTCAGCTGTCTGAAAATGTGAGTGCTCGCTAGGGAGGGAGAGGAAGACAGTGTTCCTGCCCTCAAGGAGCTCACAGTCTAGCGGGGGAAGCAGACATGCCAGCCCGTGGGGACACAGCAGCAGGACATGTGCGGTGGATCCGAACCCGGCTGGGGGAGGGGAGGCGAGGAGGGCAAACATTTGTTCTGTCCGGCTGTGCTGCACGTGGGCCGGGAGACTCCTAGCAGGTATAAGGCCCGGTTGGAAGTCTGTAAAGCCCGCATTCGCAGCATTGGCCTAGGCTCCGTGAGGTTGGAAGGACACCCTCTCGTGCAGAGGTTTATGTGACAGGGGACAGCAGGACATTGTGATTCGGCTCACTAAGGAAATGCAGCTTCACTTCTGAATTTTTTCCTTCTTGACATACATCTTTTTTACAGTCGTTTTTGTTTGTTGGTTTGTTTTGTTTTTTGTGTGTTTTGTTTGTTTGTTTTTGTTTTGTTTTGTTTTGTTTTAAACTCTAACGCTACTCTGAACCCTGAGGGTGCTGCTTGGGGTCAACTTTACCACTTCCTGAAATCTAATGACATCTTTGAAACAGGACGTTTCTGTGAGTGTAACTTTCCTATGTTTCTCAGTGTATTAAATCCAGAAGATAAATCTGTCTCCTTTAAAAAATAAAATCAGCTTCCTAAAGAGAGGCCTCCAGAGGACTCAAAGGCCGAGCCTCCCATTTTATAGACAAGGACACAGGCCCACTGACATCATCCTTTGTTTGCATGTGGCCAGTGACTGGACAAAGCTGGGGCTCAGAAGGAGTCCCCGTCAGTTCTCCATCTACATTACTTTTTAGGGACGGGCAGGTTACAGAGGGCCCTATGCATCTGCTGGGCACCAGGCCCTATAGCACTGGCTGAGGGTAGGCCGGCCTGGCAGGCAGGATGGGGCCCTCCTGCCCAGTCCAGCTAGATAGGGAGCTGGGAGAGCCCGGGGTGGCGTATGCTAAGGTCTGAGAGAAAATCAGCGCGGCTGATGTTCTCTCAGCGCGGCACCCAGAGGAGGGCATCGTTTCTCCTCACATGGGGGAAGCTTCTGGACTATTAATAGGCTCCATTTATGGAACCCTTCCCATGAACCCAGGGTGGGCCAAGCAAGGGACGTAAATGACCTCACATACCATCCTTGTGCAATATGGACCGTTTTTGCTTTACAGAAGAGGAAACTGAGGCACAGAGCAGAGCTCTAGAATTAGTTCCAGAACTGAGGTTCAAGCCTAAAGTGCATCCCTCCTCTGGTGGACGCTTTGCCCTCCGGGACAGAGGGGCCACCGAAGGCCCGGCCTCCCGCACCTCCGCTCTTCCTTTCAATCCTCTCTTTCTCCAGAAAGTTCTCAACTCAGCCCCTCAGTTCAGCCCTTCCTTCCTGTCTTCGCGTGGTTTCTGCCCGGGTCAACTTGTTTCTTCTTCCCTCTGCTATCGCTGCCTGGGACAGCCAAACACCAGTGAAACTTTCTTTGGGCCGAGTCCCTGACGCCTTTTCTGGGGGATCAGGCTCCCCAGTTTCCTGGCGGCGATTTCTCCTGCCTCCCCACCCCTTTTCTCATGTTACTTTCACCTCCCCATACGGAGGTGAGCTCCTGTCCCCCACCTCCCTTGCTGCCACATTCCTGCTGGGCCTGTCCCCAAGGGATTGACTGGGACAGTCCCTGGGGGTGGGGGGGGGGTTGGCTAATGATTCTGTTGGTGACTGCTGGTTCTCAGGGCCTCCCACTGGAGAATTTGAGAAACAGAGACTGTCCTGGGGCAGGGCTGTGTGCGGCGGCCTGCGGACCTCCCCAGGGCGGCCCGTGTGGAAACAGGCAGGCTCCTCTGGCCCCAGGGACCCTGGGAAGACCTACAAGCATCGCGTGAGACAGAGATGGAGACGCTGAGACAGCTCTTCCGGTTTCCGTTCTCTGTTCTGTGATAAGTCTCCTTTCTGCTCAACTGGGATCCCTCTTTTGCAAGTGCCGGTCTGGCTGGCTTTCTGTTTTCCTGTTCTATCATTGCACTAAAACCCTTCCTCTGGCTCCATGTGGGCTATTTTTTTTGTGTGACAGACACAGGGCATGCGCGGGAGAGGGGCAGAGAGAGAGAGAGAGAGGGAGGGAGATGCAGAATCCGAAGCAGGCTCCAGGCTCCGAGCGGTCAGCACAGCGCCCGACGCGGGGCTCGAACCCACGGACCTCGAGATCGTGACCTGAGACGAAGTCAGACGCTCAACTAGCTGAGCCGGCCCGGCGCCCCTGGAGTTTTTGCTCATTCACGGTCCTAAGGGATTTGCGGGTCCTCAGTGGGGCTTTTGACTGGTGGCTGCTGGGGCCTCCCTGTGAGAGAGCTCCTCTGCCTCCGGAGACCCGGTTTCATCAGGGAAGCATCGCCAGCCAACGGTCACTTGGCCCGACCACTACTTGTTGCCAAGAGCGGGTGATGGTGTCTCAGACCATCTCCTTCCCCTTCTTCTTCCCCTTCGTCTAGAAAGATGAGGCACACGTGCGAGACTCCTGTCACGGGGGCCATCAGAAGGGCTTCCATCTGGATGGCTGGACAGAGGCTTTGCCAAAGTTTGTCGCTGAGGCCCGGCTTGGGGGCTTGGCCAAGCAGAGCGGGCAGTCAGAACAGAGCCTCGCTGCAGAGCCAGGAGGCTGGGGGAAGAGGGACCTGTTTAGGTCGTTTGGCAATGGAGATGGGTAGGGAGTCAGCTTCCAGAAGCAGGTGCTTTACATTGTTTGTAAGACCCGGTCTTGAGGGGCTGCCCCACGCTACGGGATGATGCACTCTTGTGTGGAGGAGGGTGTATGGGGAAAGGCCCCTGGAACCCAGGCTGGGCGAAGGGCAGACATGAGAAACCGAACTGGTCCTGGGGACACACGAGGTCTCTGGGCGTCAGGAAATCAGACCGAGGAGAGGGGCGCAGGGGGACAACCCCGGGAAAGATGATCAAGGCCCCAAAGGCAGTGAATCGGGAAGAAGTTCTGAGTGGAAGACATCCCCGGGAAGGATTCAAAACCAGTATCAGTGCCCCATTGAGGAGGGCAGAACCCTAAAGCTTCTTGGAGGCTCTGATGGGGCACATGAGAGGCAAACCCTCAGGCAGAAGTGGAAAGCTGGAGACCACGAGAGGGAGTGTGTGCGGTGTGGGGGGCGGGGACAGGTCCGTGACCTTTCTAGTTCTATTTTCAGGATTCTGAAATACACCCAAGTCCGACTTAACGCCTTCATTGGATGGATCTGAACGACAATAATAATAATAATAAAACCCAGCAAAAACATTTATAACTCTACAGGCCCGTGATTCCTGCTCTGATAGGCATTCTTGAATGTGGGGAAGAAACGATCGCTACTCTTGGAATCGCGTGTGGCTGGCCCCCTTAGCTTTCAATCTGAATAAAGCAATGAAAGCCTTCGCCTTCTCAGGACACCAGTCTTGCCCTTCATATGATTTTACTTCCTTAAACCCTGTTTTCAGAGCCAGGGATAAATTCCTTATAAGTTTCCAGATAACAGCCTTGTCTCTGTTCCAGTAACGTTGGGTAGTAACAGGGCTACAGTGAGCTGGTTCCAATAAAACCCATGCCATTCAAGCTTCATTTTGTCCAATCTTTGGTGCACAAGGACAATTGCTGATTGGACAGTGTTTTGTACTCTAGGAAAAGCAAAAGAGAATGGAGTTGAGGATACACCCTTACGTAGCTCATAGCAAATGTCGCGGAGACACTTACGAAGGGAATGGTCATTCCTAAAACCTCCTCCAGCCTGGCACCTTCTCTCTGTCACCTGCTAATTTGAAGGTGGGGCATTGCTCCCTGGCTTGGGTCAGTCCCTCCAGGGGCATCCATTTTCTATAGACCGACCCCCCCACCCCACTCCCACTTCCTCACAATTAGACTGTGAACCCCTCGGGGGCAGGGACTGCTTTTTAACCCACTACCCGTCCTTGCCCATGGCCCATAATGAGTATGCAGTAAATGTTGGTGGGAGGAAAATGCTTTGCAAAATTCCACAAGTGTTGGCTTTGAGGCTCTGGCTTTTTGCCTCAGAGCACGCGCATTTTTAACCCTAAAGTGTGATTATGAAGGGCAGCACTAGACCCGGACCTTGACATACGGTGTTGACGTGTTCTGCCCCCCAGAGGTGTCTCCGAGAATCCCCGCGTGGAGGAAGGGGGGCCCGCTGAGTCCCCACAGGGAAGCCTTCTCAGTCTGAGCGTTAGGTGCAAAGGGAGCCTGGAGACCATCAAGATGCCTAAGTCTCTAACTTCCATTACAGGACAAGGGACCTACGGTTTCTAGGATTTTCACGTTTGTTTGTTTGTTTGTTTGTTTGTTTTTCTCAGAGACTCAGACAAGAATGCCACTTCCAATACAGCCTGGAGTATTTGCACCCTAATCTCTACGTACGGTGCGAAGGAAGAGCCAGTCTGGTGAGCTCCTTCCTTCTCAGACTCTCCGCGTACACCCTTGGTCTCATCCCCTTCTGCCGGAGTCCAGCTCCAGCAGGTCCAAGGGTTCCCAAAGGAAGAACGGTGTCGGTGAAAATAAAATAAAACTAGAATAAAAAAACTAGAAAATAAAAAACTAAAACTACAATAAAAATGGAGACAGACAACAGCAGTGTGTTGAACTGGCCGATTTATCGCAGTGAACATGGCATTATACATGCTAGTGGTTTCCTTGTAGCATCCGTCAACGATGTTTTCCTAACATTACCTAATTTTGAAAATGTTCCTATGTATGAGCGACCTTTAAGAAATAACATGGTGATTTTCCCCTAACTTTCCCGCGTACCCTTTGATTATAGATTAATTTCTTGCATTATTCCATTATGCGTCTGCGTTTATCTATAATCTACAAAGCATTTGCTTTGCCGTTCTCGTGAAAGGCCCTCCATTTCTCAACACCTCAAGTGGAACAGTTACAGGGACATGACCTCCTAACCACATGAGGCCAGAAGAACAATGTGTTTGCCTCGGCCCGAGGTGCCCGAAAGGGGCTGAAAAAGCCTTAGAAACCCATGCCTCATACATTCTGAGAGAGACCATGCACCTAGGAACCAATGAACCATTCTGTAGCTTAACCGACTAGGTTCAGTCATCATCTGGAATGCCTCCGGGGGGCCAGGTGGGCCTAGGGGTTGAAGTCACCTGTGCCCAGAGATACACTCCTTAGTTGCCAGAGTGGGGCTTTCAAATCCATAGGTCTCTCCTTTACGGGCCCTCTCTGCTGGCAAATGCGTGAGGCCCTCCTTCCTGTAAGTAGAGGAGTCTCCATAGGGGATGGCAAGGGCTAAACGTAAGGCTGCACAATTTCTTGCGGAGCCTTATTTTCTTCCCTAATGGTTCTTTTCCCAGGGGGCCTGCCGAGCGCAATTCCCCAACAGACGATACCCCAGGTACTTTTAAGGCCAAATTGCCTAAAAGCGGGATGACAAGAAGCTTCACTGTCGGCGAGCCGCCTGCAGTCACCAATCCGTCCACAGTCTGGGCCCTGCCACTCAGGCTGGGTGGCTCGGCTTCCAGCACCCTTCCTTCATTCAGAGGGTGATAAGAGACACGGCGTGGTGTCCAGCCCATCAGGAGAGAAAAACAATCCTGAGAGACGTGTATGTGGAGTGCTTGGAGGAAAGCAGCCTGGGTTCTCTTCTGGAAAGGCCTCCGCAGGTGCCTGACTCTGGGGGAGCAAGAATCCGAAGGCTAGACCTCCTCCCCCAGGGCTCAGCAGGGACACCTCGAGCTGAGCTCAGATTGTCTGCTCGCAGCCAGTAGCGGCTTCTGCTACTTGCTCTGGGGCTTCCTCTTCATGTGCTTGGACATACTTCTAGAGAACCTTCCCTCCAAGGGGGCAGGAGGAAGGCTCTAGCTATTGAGTGTTTTATGACGAGATGCTGGAGGTGATATATCCAGCATTGGCCCACTGAAGCCGGGCTTGATAAGAGGACCAACGCACAATCAAAGTCAAGTTTATCGGAAAAGACACAAAAGAACCCACCCCCAAGATATTTTGCCTTGGAAAGAGCAGCTCATGAACAGAGGAGGTGGGGCCGGCGTGCCTCCCTGCAGAGTTGGGACTCATCCAGGAGCACCTCCTTCCAGGTCACTTCATTCTATGCTACCTTCCCCTGTCGGCTCCGGGAGATGTGGCTGAGCCTTTGTTCACAGGCTTCAAACACTTCAGGATTGTGCCCTTTCTCTTCATTCCCATCCCGCTTCAGGCAAAGGGGAGCACTACCAAACCATGGGATAAAAACACTCCAACAGATTGAGAGGAGCACCCACTCTACCCTCCTCCGCCCCCCCCCCCCCCCCCCCCCCCCCCCGCCGCCAGGGTATTTCTGCTCAGGAGGTGAAAATATTTACGTGAGTTTACAATTCTGACTCTGTCCGCGTGCATGCGTATTCCCACGTTAAAGGCCACACACTTTTTTTTTTTTAAATTTTTTTTTTCAACGTTTTTATTTATTTTTTGGGACAGAGAGACAGAGCATGAACGGGGGAGGGGCAGAGAGAGAGGGAGACACAGAATCGGAAGCAGGCTCCAGGCTCTGAGCCATCAGCCCAGAGCCCACGTGAGGCTCGAAATCACGGACCGCGAGATCGTGACCCGGCTGAAGTCGGACGCTTAACTGACTGCGCCACCCAGGCGCCCCGGCCGCACACTTTTCAAAATAAAAAATGGTACTTAGTCCATGGCACGTGCTCAGAAAGCAAGTGTTTGATTTGCTAAACTAAGCCCCACTCAGGTTTTTAGCTCCAGCGGGTAGACTTAAAATGTGAATCCGGCCCCCGCCTCGCTCCTTAGAATAAGCTGGTTTGTCTGCCGCTGTGGGGAGCACGTTTGAGTCTCCCCAGAGGCCCCTCCGTGGATTCTCACAACAAGGCGTGGTGCTTCGTCAATGTTTGTGGAGGGTAGTGCGAGGCACTGAAGATTTTTTTTGGAGGCTCTGGGGAGGTTCATTTCAACTTGACAGAGAGAAGCATGCAACATTTAGATATAATAAGAGAAATTACATGACAGCCTCCATCGGCTTGCTGAAATTCTCGTTGTGCCCTGGGCGGCCAACACATAAATGGGTTTTGAAAGAAGATTGAGAAGGAAGGAATGTCAAAAGCAAGGACCCAGAGCCTTCTAGAAGAAGCGGTTGGGCCCGGCTCTGCCCTGGCACGAGACGTCATGATGCCCAAGGCTGAATATTTCTTGGGGCAGGGAGGCCTGGGTGGGGTGTGGATGTATGCCAAGGAAAATGAGAGTGATGAGCAGGCATCACTATCATTCTTTTTTGGTTCGCAGCATCTCATGAAAGCAGAGGAAAAGGGAGGGGAGGAGAAGGAAGGGGAAGGGACTCATCCAACAGATGCAGGGAGAGACAAAACCCCAGCCATCGCGGGGTGGGGGTGACAACCCGCCCTTCTCTGGATTCTCCGGGTCGGGGAAGGCCTGTGACTTGGAAGGGGTTTTCTGGGTGGAGAAAAGGGGTTGGGATCTGAAAGATGGGGCTCCTCTGCCCGGCGGGAGGAAGGCAGGGGGGCAAAGGCCGGTGCCCAGGATGTGGTGCCGACCAGCGTCATCCCGGCGATAAGGTGGCGCCTTCTCTTTCTCTGCCTTGTGCCCACCTCTCCCTGCCCCTTCCCCTCCCGCCGGGGCTCAGCGGCCATTCACCTCAACAACTCATAAACGTCATGGAGAGAGGGGTGCAGAGGTTCAGGGAAGACAGCCATGGAGAGGGATGCAGGCCGGGTCCTCCCACGCCCGGCTTGGCCTCCCTGACTTTGCTGGGCGTCCAGCTCCCTATGCGGGCACAGCAGCAGCCACCTTGCAGCCTCCCCTGGGGGACGGGGAAGGGGGAGGAGGGCCCCTCGGATCAATTCTATATTCCTTCAAAGAAGGCTGTGGCCGTGCTGCATTTCCTTGAGCCTCACAACTGCATTTCCTTGAGCCTCACAACTGCGTCCAGTTCATTCTGGAGTTAACACAGAGTGGGGCCAGTGCCCGTGTGGGAAGGGTCAGGACCAAGGAACAGAGCGCCTCTGTGTCTCCTTCTGGAACAGCTAAACCATTTCGGTTCTGAAGGTTCTCTTGTTCTCACACTTTTAGGGACCAAAGGCCAGCCAGGAACCAGGCAGGACGCCTGGTTTGGAAAGGGCCCTGGTTGCTTTAGGGGACCTTAGGACTTCGCTGCTAATGGACACACCATCCATGGAGCTTCTGTGAAGCTGCTGGTATGTGTCAGCTGGAGAAAGTGAGCTGAGGACTTGTTGGATTTGGGGGACTCCCAAATTCTGTCCCGATGGACAGAATCTCAGAGTGATGTGTATGGGCCTGGGCTGCGTGGGACTGGGGACCAGAGAGCCACCGGAGAGCTTGTCCTAAGAGGCTCTGGCAGGTGACGGTGGCGGGGGGGGGGGGTGTAGGGGGTCGTGGTGCATAGTTTTGGGGATGTCAGAGCTGACTGGTAAGTAGCAGCGAGTAGGAGGGCCCAGGGCCGGGAGTTTCCAGAAGGCTGTGTCTAGCACCTGTGTTTTTCCTCCACAGGCTATCACGCCTGTATTTGTCAGATTCTCTTTTTCAAACCACTGCTAATCCACTCTCCCTCCCTCATCAGCCCATTTGAGAAGGGTCGGGATGGTGGTTGTAATGTTCATGTTGCCTACAGTCAATGTGGAGTGGCCAAGGCATTCGTTCTCTGATAGATGTGACAACTTTATCTTCCAGATGAATTTCGGCATGAAGTTTCCAAGTCTTACAATGGACACCGCTGAGTATTTAGTATCGCCGACCCACGTGACATTTGGACGCCTTTACCTCATTACAAGTGACTGCAATAGCTCTCCAATTTTTCCTGCTTCTCTTTTTTCCCTTTGATAATTTTGAGGCCTTTTTTGCTTTAAGCGAATCACTTTGAGGATGGGTAAATCATCCACTGTTTATTATCTTTCGTTACAAACGTAGGGGTGGAACTCAGTCACTATATTATCCGACTGTTTCATTAAGCATATAAGAATGCAATTATTTTTGCGGAAATAAATCTTAGTTTACTCTCTTCTGGGGCCGATGTATTTAGAGCAAGCGTGTTGTGACATGGGCTAGAAGGTAGTTTCTAGTCTTCATTCTGTCCCTTTATGACTTTTGGCAAGCCACTTAACGACTGTAAGACTTAGTTCCTTATTTGCAAATAGGATGGCAATCCGTGTCCTTTACCTGGATACATAGACTTGGGTGGGAGAATTATGCACATAGACCCACGTCCACAACAAAGTTTCTGTGCCTGAGATGCCTGGTATGTGTGTGTGTGTGTGTGTGTGTGTGTGTGTGTGTGTTTTCTCTTCCATAATTGATGCCCAGGGAATAAGCATAGGGATTCCCTACTACTGATGGATTATGGAGCCCGACCCCCTTGCTTATGAATATACATACACTCATCTTTTCCTAGGATGTGCATTATTGGACCTTGTGTATTTGCCTCCTGCAAAGGTCTTGCCAATGGCTGCCTGTGTTTTTGCCTTCGGCATCAAGACCAGAACCATTCAACATGAACTCCCAACATAAAAATTCTACCTGCCCTTAATGAGCGTTCGTGGTTTGGCCCATGCCTGCCTCTCCAGCCTCATTTCTCCCAGGCCTCTCTGAGCTCCTGCCCCCTGCCCCACTGTGGGCATTTTAGATCTGCCACATTTCTTCTCTGCACTTAGACATTTCTCCTGAAGTTCCTTCTGCCTAGAGCACCATTGCCCTCCCTCTCCTCACACCCTTTTCAACTAGGTAATTCCTACTCATCTTTCAGATTCCACCTCCATTGTTCTTAGAGAAGCCCTATACCTATATTACATTGGGGCTTAAAGCTCTCCAAGTGCCATGAACTGTGCCTTTAAGATACGTAACACGGAGAGGTATTAGAGTTACTTGTAATCTCCATGAGGCAGGGGCTGTCCTTCTGTTCACTATTATACTCCTCAAGTCCAGCACATGATAGGTACCCGATAAGTATTTGTTGAATGACCGAATGAGTGAATGAATGAATGAATGGGTGGGTTTAGTATTTGGAACTTGTGTTTGTGCCTCTAGAGAGGATGCCTCTGGACTTGAGGTTGTCCCGATTCTGAATGAACATCCTTTGGAAAGCTCTAGAGTCAGAAGCAGCCATGGTCCCTGCTTGTGGAGCAAAGAGTCTGTTAGCCATTGGCTGCAGAAAAGACTCTGAGCCTTGTCTTTTCCAGGACAGGCCCCCAGCAGAGCCATACGGAGTGGCCAGTTTGCCTTCTGGCCCATTGGCGTCTTTGGGTTCCCACCCCTACAATGTGCCCCGGACCCTCAGATCTTCTTCCATATCTTGGCGGCCTCCTATGCCTGCATTTCTGTTCTGTTCTGTCTCCAGAAACCTTTTCCATCCCTGGCTGTGGGGCCTCAGGGGACCTTATGCTCTCTGAGCTCCTCTTTAAGGTGTCTGTGTCCTTCCCTGGACTGTGAATTCTGCCTTGCTCTGGGTCTTGGCTCCAACGGTTGCCTTCAACTGCCGTCAGAATGTTCTATCCTTAAAATTCTCAGGGGTTGGTGCCTGCCCTCTGCAGCTAGGTGGACTCCAAGGCTTTGAGCCCAAAGTCCAGGCTTTCACCTTGACGGTTGGCTCAGCCTTCAGTAACCACACAGCCATGCATGGCGATTCGATTTTCTAACCAAATTCTTACTCAACTTTTTCAAGGCAGTCATGGCTGCCTGCCTGAGCCCTCTGGCGTGGTTTCACAACCTCACTGGACTCTCCCTGCCTTAGCTGAAAAGAACCCTCTCGTGGGAACTTTGGCAGACCCAGCTGAGGGAAATTGGGGGCCAAAGCACTTCCTGTCGCCTCACGTGGTCCAGCCCCTGCAAGGCAACTCTGACCCCAGGCTGCAGCAGCCCTTGGTTGCAACTGTCCCAAAGCAGCGTCTACTCCTAAGACTGGAACCACATCGGCCTCTCTATCCCAGGGCTGGGACCACACCTTGAGGAGGAGGGAAGGCCATGTTCATGGCTCATAGAGACAGTGCAAAGGTGTCATTTAGAGTGGCTTCCCCTTGGTCACAAACGTGTTTATCTTTAAGAAATACGAGCTTGTCTTCCCTACCCCTTAAATCCTTCAGGCTTGGCCGTCTTTCTTCTGAGGTTCTATCTCAGCTGTGCAAGTTGGGGCTTCCTCTCTTATTTGATCGTGTCTTTAATAAAACCCTGGGCTGAAGGCCCATCTGATCCGAGTTGGCTTTGGGCCCTGGGTCTTAGTCTGGCCACTCTTGGTGCTCCTGGGACAGGGCATAGTGTGCTCCTCTCTCATTCATGCATTCATTCATCCATTCATTCATTTGATATCTGTTGAACTCCTATGTGCCAGGCACTGGCTAGGTCCTGGGGACACCAAAAGTGTCAGGCAAATAGAAACGGGTGCTGATCGTTAGAGAACACCTTGTCTAACGAAGGGGGCTCTTGGATGTGGGGAGGTATGTGAGTGAGCCATGCAAGCTGGGGATAAAAGTCAAGAGGCTGTGAGAACTTGTAGATGGGGTTTGAAATTTTCATGTTTTGTCCTAGAAGCCTCAGGGAACCATGGAAAGATTTTAAGCAGCGGAGAGAAATGGTCACATTTGGGTTTTTGGGAAAAGACCCCAGCTTCTAACACCAGTTAGAAGGGGGAGGGGAGTGGGGATCAGTCAGGGAACCCATCAGGCAATGCCAGTGTCTAGGATTGGAGGGGCTTGGGGAGAAGGGGTTGAGGACGTAACCCACGTGGAGGAGGATGGCAGACCGTGGGTGTAGATTGCAGAGGCAGTTGACCAACACTGGAGGCAGACACTGGAGCAGGGACACAGCTGCCAGGCGCGGAGCGTATTGAGTTGAGGTGCCTTTGAAAGGAGGCGATATTCAGGTCAAGAGCTCATGGGAGAGGTGTGGCCTATAGATAGCCATTGGTGAATTATCTGCCATATGTAGTTACTCCATAGGAATGGTGGAACTTGCCAGGGAGACAGACTAGAAAAGCGAGGGTGCCTTGGGGTCAGGGAGGTGCATCTGTCCAAGGAGGTTGAGGAGGAATGGCCAGAGAAGTAGGAGGGATGCCAGGGAGTGGTAGGGTCACAATAGCCTTGAAGGAGTATCTCTGTGTTTCTCCATGACTGTTTGCCTTAATCACAAACACATCTCCTTCATCCTGCATGTTAGATGTAGGGAGCAGGGGGCAAACTAGTCTGGTGCTAATGCCCTCTGGAAAGGGCATGCCCTCAGCCTGGGCAGGAGGGCCAAGGAGGATTCTGGCAAACTCCATGAGATTAGGTGGCAACGGCAGGCACATCAGAGAGTTGGGGACAGGCATGGAGAAGCTTGTGGCAGTTCAAGGCTGGGTGGGAGAATTTTCTTTGTCTACAGGTCCATGGACTGTGAGTTCAGGGACATTATAAAGAAAGAGAACAAGGAGACCAAGGGACAGGAGATGCGGGGTCTCTTTGGAGGTTGTGGGGACTAACAAGCTCGATTTGGGAGAGGTAGTGAGAGGGAAGAGCAAGGCCAGTTCTGACCACTGGCTTCCAAGAAGGCCAGCTTCCATGGCCTGTTGGGTCTTGAGATAGAAGCTATTTCCCGCCCCTTGTCATATGGGCATATTTCTTGGAGAAGCAAGGAGTAAGAGTTTGTCAAGGTAAGAGAACAGAGGGGAGGAGAAGATCACATAAGGGAAACCAGTGAGGATCTGAAAGGCAACAGGCCAGTACTCCAGGACTGTTGTTCCAAATTTATTCAGGCACCGAGAAAATTTCTAAAGCCCCTCTAGCCTTTTTTAGAGCTGCTCAAAGCATATGGGGCATGCCTAGGGCCCAGAGAAAAGGAGCAGTGGAGAGGCAGGCTGAAAGAAGCAGGGAGGGTCAGTGTGGGCCACAGGTTAAGACGACTTCAGCAGATAGAGGCAACCATCAGATCCTCTCCACCGCTCTCTGGGCCAGCATACCACAGCTAGCACGGGCAGGCTCCTTCACCCCTCGCCAAAGCACTGGGTCTGGCTGCCATCTCGTGTCTGGCTATTTCAGACAGCCCCCAACTGGAGTCCCTCACAGTAAAGCCTTACCACAGAAAGAGCAGTCCTGCCAAAGTACAGGCTTAAGTCCATGGACGGGGAAGAAAGAGTACTTTCAGACCCCCTTTGGAGTGTGGCTTCCTCATGACTTCCAAGGCAAGACATACATTGGGACAAAGAAATATGTTTTCAGGGAGAAACAGGAGACTCAGTGTGGGTACCAGAGATGGCCACCATGACCCTGAAGGGACAATTTTGGAGTGGTTCTCCCAAGGATGGGGGGCAGGGGGGAGGCAATGCTTGCACTTCCAGCCCTCAATTTCCCCACTTGTAGAATGGGGGGTAATGGAAGAGTCTACCTGAGAGAAATGTTGAGGATTTTACGAGTTAATTTTTATATAGAATACTGAGAACAGCCAGACACATCACAAATGATAGTAAATACTATCACGATTTCATGAGACATTGTCCATTTACATGAAATTCTTGGACTTTGTGGGCACATACCACATTTCCTACCGATGTGACTCTACACTGCTCGAAAAGTAGGCATTCCAGTTTAATGATTTAATAGTAATGAGGAGATTCAATTCCAGAATTACATATTGGGATCATTTTGAAGAAATTTTCCACGAATGCTTATTAGAGTGGAAAGAATACAGAGTCAGGTGTCAGAAGACCACAGATATTTGTTCTAGCATCTTCCATATGCTAGACTTCAATGGCCACTGTGATAGAAATGGTACTTGCATTAACAGAGCTGATGACTCAGTTGGGGAGACAAAAGTTTTAAAAAAGGTACAAATTAGGATTAGTGCCACCAAGGGGAAAATCCCCAAGGGGAAGAATAACAGAGAAGGCATCTAACTTTAGGTCATGAAGATCTTCTCTGATAAGTTGACATGAAGCTAACTTTTGGTCACTCAAAAGTGGTTATGGAGGTGTCTGGGAGGTGGGGGGGTATTCTGGGTTAGAAAATGATTTCCTTTCCCAATCTTAGGCAACCCTGCGAGCACCAATTTCTACATTTGTAAAATGAAGATAAGCCTACCTATCCAACCGACCACAACAGAGCTGAGGTGAGGATTCAATGAAATGATGTGAAAGAATTTTGTTAAGCACAGACAGATGCACAAAGAATCTAGGAGGGAAGAACTCACTGATCATTTCCTTTCACTTTTTCTATCCATTCAATTTGGTTTCTGTGTCTAACACGACTGTAGTACACGAGGTCTGTCCAGGAGGGGCAGTGGCTAAAGACCATGTTGAGAATACGTGACCTTGGCGTCATGAAGAGCAGTGCAAGGCGAGAGGGGTGTGGAAGGGACACAAAGGTGATTCTCTGGAGAGAAGATGGCTGAGCTGAGCTGTAGGAGACGAGTGGGGGAGACTCCAGTTTTTTGTAAAGCTTAAAAGCTGGAGAAATTTTCGTGTGGGGTAGTTGGTACATATTTCAGTGTTCAGTAGACACAAACCCTTCTGGGACCCATCCTCAGGGAAGGGCATAGTCAACGTTATTTAATCTTTGCCAAGCTTCGCCATGAAGTTCTGGAAATAGGCAGACATGCTTTTCCCGGGGTACTCAGAGCTGTGACTTCCATCCAGTAGGTAATGATCAAATGTTTGATGCATTGAAGGACACTCCAAGATGGGAGGCACCCAGGGGGAGCCCTGCCAGGTTACCTTGCAATTTCTGGGCTATAAAGGAGTCTGGGAGATGGGGATGAAAACTATCTGTGGGTTTGCAAAAAACCATCTTATTCCACACTCACAGTGAACCACAGGACAAGTGCTACAGATGAGTGAATCCAGGAACTGCCATACTGGGGAGGAGGTATACCCCTGGGCTGGACGGTGGGGCATCAGACATTGCCATGGTTCCTCTTTTAATATGAAACCCATGGAAGAGGCTGTGCTGCTCATTATATCATAGTGTCACTGCTGGGCATTGGCGACCACCCAGCCTGTGTCTACAGTTTCCAGGTGGAGTTTTCTGATTGTTATTGTATTGGTGATTTTGAGAAAATTTAAGGCGAAATAAACATCAACCGGTTGAAGATGTTGCCTAAACAGGACTTGGCAAGATCATGTCCCGATAAAGACATTTTCTCAGCTACTCTTTCAAAAGACAAAAGTGCCAAAACAAACATTCTAGTGGAGGGGCTCTCAGATGCCCTTCAGTTGAGAGGGGAACCCTCTGGAAGGGAAGGAAATGGTGGGGGGGGGGGGTCTTTTTCTTCCAGGAAGGGAAGGTCAGAAGGAGAAGGGAGTGACTTTTGTGACACCATAGGGTTCTGTTTGTGGCTATTCCTTGCAGAGTCTGGGCCCCATGTTCAAGGGCACTTCCACAAAGGTCCATGGAAAACCCCTCAAGCTAAAAGCAACTTTGACTTTTGGAACTGAAAATATTAACTTTTATGAATGGCCTTGTGTAGGTAAAGAGGAGGGACTAAGAAAGGCATCTGGAAGAGAAAAGTATAGTAGGGGCCAAAAGAAACTAAGGGCTCTGAACAAGAAGGGGAGCTGGGTCAAGGGAAGGAAACCAAACTTATTCAGTATTAGTGGAAATAACAGAATGGCAAAGGAAATCAGGAGGAGAAACTGGGAGGCCAGCTCAGAGTTGCTTGGGCTTGTAGGGGAGCATTGTGCAGGGACAGGGGGCCGGACATGAAGGGTCTAACCATTTCCTGTCTTTCACTTGTCTCTTTTTGCACTAACAGCCACCTGTCAGCAGTGCGTGGGCAGACTCCCGACTCCACAAGAATGGAAGGAACTCAATGCATCTCATGGAAGGAAGACCTCACATTGCCAGGTTGTCAGTCCTCCCCGAATGGATCTCTGCCTTTGACCCAATTCTGATGAAAATTGCAGTGAGAGCTTTGTGCACTTGGAATGGTATTTCTAATATGTATTTGGAAGACTTCATTTTGGAGAAACAAAAACTCCCGTGTGCGTGCGCACACACACACTCTAAGATTAGCAAGTAAAAGCTTGCATTGTTCGATTCTGAAACACACTTTAAATTTGAAATCTTTTGAACGGTAAGAAGCTAGTGGCCAAAGAGGCCAACGATAAAGAATACAAAGCCCAGATATGGGTTTATTTTTGCCTTATCTGTCATTTCCATTTAGGACTTTGAGTACAATAGATGCATCGCTGTTTGGAGCAAAGCAAGGTAAGTGCCCCTTGTTCATTGCCATTGTGGCACAAAGACCAGGGTGAGGGCACCGCCAGCCAAGAGCGCCATTGTTTCACATCATGTCACGTTGTGTTCAGCGGCTTAGCAACCTTCCTTTTGGTCTTTACTACTTTTTATAGCTGGAACCCTGAGACCTGTGAGTTCTGTGTTTGCCGACTAGTTGGTGTTCTTGGTTTTCTTTAAAGGTGTGAAGACAAAGGCGAAGGAGGGCAGCGTGAGGCCTCTAACATCCTACAGAGCCGGGGCAAGCGAATGCCGTGTCTCCACATTCACTCGCAGCTTCTGAAAATGGTTTTCCTGTTTTCTGAAATTCATCTGCGCTCTCTCTACCCCCGCCCCCCACCAACCTGGCCACCCTGTAGATTATAAACGAAGGCCCGTATCCTTCAGTATATTGAGTTGGTGATTTCACTGAATGAACGTGGCATTCCAAGTCAGCGAGTAAGTGTACGTCATACAATCATTGGCCCAGAAATTACATTATGATTATTTTTATTATAATTATTTTTCGGTGAGTAATTACTGAGTGCCTGCTCGGGGGCAAGCTGGGCATTGTTGTGGGTGTTGCAAACCAGCACGTGAACAAAACAAATGAAGTCTTTGCTGTCCCAGGGAGCGGCCAGTTTTTAGGGAAGGAGAGGCACAGTGAACTAGGAACCACCCCAGAAGGTGAATCTGGCTGCGGAGACAGAAGCTGCTGGCTATGGTCAAGGAAGACTTCTTGGGTGAACTGGGGGCACTTGGGAAGACGCCGGAGGACATGCAGGTGCATGCCATGTTGCTATCTGGGTGACAACATTCCGGGAAGTGGGTGTCGCAAATGAAAAGGAACAACAGGTGGATTGGCTGCCCGAAGTGGGTCAGTTTTTATACCTCTCCCTCTGTCCAGTAATTAGCGTCATTAATCGTGCAATAATTAGAAATTGTCGTCTTGATGCCCTCTTTGGTTTTAAAACAATTTGAAGAGGTTACATTTCATTTTCAAGATAATATTCAATTTCAGAAAAATATTGCATAATGACCGTAATTATGTATATTTGCCCTTCACCCCCCAAACCCCCCCAAGAAAAACAACCCCTACATCTTAAAGAATCATGCCATGTTCACCTCTGAAACTAAACACAAAGAACTCCAAGGGGTCAGATGGAATGACAGAATGAAGAAAGTCCGATTCTGATTCTTTGACTCTGTAATCATTGTGCTATGGTTGTGTCTTTTGGGTCTATTGTTTAAAGCTCAAACTCAGAGAAACGTAGGGCCGGGGACTGGAGAGCCCAACTGTGCCCTAAGCAAGCTCCAATGATTCTGAATCATTATCAGCGAGACTGCGAAATGCTGTCGATGAATCCATGGTTATGTAGACCTAATATTTATTTGCCTTTGTGTGTACGTGTGTGTGTGCATGTGTGAGTCTGTGAGCGTGTGTGACCTCCTGCCTGCTCCCCAACTCCCCAGTATGTGCCCAGTCCCAGCATTTGCCAATCTAAAGTGTGCAGATTTTCCTTAATCACGTCTGTGGCTGAAGTTAGGTTAAGTCCAGTAGCTCCCAGGGCACTTCCTAGCTTGTGGAAGGTTCTTTGGACCTGTATTTCTACGGCTCTGATGGGAAGAATGAAAAATTTATGTTCATCAAGCTTAGCTCCCTGAGGTTTTTGTGTTTTGGACTCTCCCACAGAATTTACTGTGAGGGAGCCTCTTTTTTTGTGTTTCGGACTCTCCCACAGAATTTACTGTGAGGGAGCCTCTTTCCTTCTTTTCTTTTCTTTTCCTTTCCTTCCCTTCCCTTCCCTTCCCTTCCCTTCCCTTTCCTTTTCTTTTCTTCTTCTTCTTCTTTGTTTATTGTCTTTTTTTTTAAATTTTATTATTATTTTTTTCTTTGTTTATTTTCGAGAGAGAGACAGAGCGTAAGTGGGGAAGTGGGGGAGGGGCAGAGAGAGAAGGAGACACAGAATCTGAGACAGACTCCAGGTTCTGAGCTGTCAGCACAGAACCCGACGTGGGGCTTGAACCCACAAACCGTGAGCTCATGACCTGAGCCGAAGTTGGATGCTCAGCCAACTGAGCCACCCAGACGCCCCTTGAGGGATCTTATTTCTATGTCACATCTTGCAGCTGCTTACCCTGTCCTGTCTTTGCTGGCTTCCCTGGGCTCCTGTTTCCTGGGAGTTTCAGTGCCACACTGGAGCAACCAGATGAACAGAGGTTGTGGGTAAGAGTATCGTGATGCCTGCCTCAAGGGCATCCATTGTGCAGAAGAGAGACAGCCACCTACCGTTCTGTTTGGATGGATCCCAACTCTCTGAATGGGTAGACTTGCAGGGGGTGGGCTAAATGTTTTCCTTTTTTTTTTTTTTAAAGACAATAAAGCAGCATTATTTCATATGGTTGAAAAATACAGCGGCTTTTGTTGTTTTCATTTAAACTAACCTAAGTTGGCAGAAGTTTCTAAATTCCGCTCCGTTTACCTAAAGATTGCCTCTCAGTCATAGTGCATATATGTCTCCATGTTCAGCTTTACCTGTTTGAGAATGTAGCAGGACAACAGGGGAACGGAAGTTCTGGGTGCCTGGTCAAATCATTTTCTTGAACCGTAATTTCCGTTAGTGCCTCTGCTGGGGAGAAGCTGGAAGGGGTAAGGCTAAGAGGGACTTTATGTCTCGCCACGGCTCTGCAGGCAACAGATAAGATAGCACCTGAGAACATTACCCCTCAGTTTGCTCACAGAGGGTGGTACAACCCCAGTCCAGTGAGTCAATGCCTTTAACGGAGGGCCTTTCCCTGGAACATGGCTGACATCGGTACCCTTCAGGGATGCTGTTTCTATGTCTATAATGTCCCGTTGTTGTTGGCTTTAAGGTGAAGGTTTTACATACAGGGGTCTATTTGCTTAGAAGCTGGACGTGGCATGATTTGGGATAAGCCAACTGGGCTGGCAGAACTTACCTCTACCTTTAGGTGGATGCTTGAGTTACACTGGGTATGAATACACTGGGAAAATGACCCCAGCTGCCTTGGGTCTCTGCCCACAGGGTATGAAAGAAACTCAGGCTATTCATTTTTTTTTTTCTCTAGAAAAAAATATGTTTACAAATGTGAGCTCTGAAGAAAGGAGACTTTGGTAGCCAGTGGAGGCCACTGTGTTCCAGGACCTCAGATGGCCTTCAGCGTGAAGTAAGCCTTAACTGAAGAGCTTCACTTCTGCCCAGCCAGGACACTTTCAGCTTGTCTCTCAGTCTCCGGGGAAGTAATCTTGTTTAATGTCTTGTATTTTTCTCTCACAGCCTCTTGTCCATTGGGTGACAGGAAAAACACCAACTTGGGTTTTGCGTTATTTACTTTCTAAGATCCTAATTAAACTCCATCTGGTGCTGTTTATGGAAGGGAAGAGGCCTCTGATAAGCACAGCTGGGGAGAAGATTTCCCAGTGCTGCTGTCCCGTGATTTTGCTCACTTGCTCCCAGCACAGAGGCCCCTCAGTGAAAGGAAACCCGAAGACAAGATATCTGTTCAGAATTTCATCAAGTCCTCGGATTTGAGTGGAGATAGATGCATGACATGGTATGGAACTGGAGACCCCAGAAGATTCTGGAGAGTCTAGAACTCACTGCCTTTAAAGGCCCACCTGTCTTTCCCTTTCAACTCCATGCCAATGCTCATTCATGGCCCAACTGAAGAAACAAAAGGAAAATTAAGCTATCTGTGATCAGAATGTTGGGTCTTTAGGTTGGGGAGGGACCAGAGAAGACATTCCACCCAATATCCTATTTTTCATAGACTGATCTAAGGCCTATTTACCCCCATGACACGCTTGTGTGTGATCAACACTGGCCTGCCGATAAAGTGTCAGAAATTATTGCAAAGGACAATAGTTTCCTTCCTCGATGGCCAGGGATATGTGGGGCTAGGATCAGAACTCTGGGTCTTTAAAAACTATCCTATTTTTTTTAAACATATGAACTGGATAAAAGTTATAAATAAACCAGAGTTCTTATTTTCTCTGTGGTGAATTCTCCTACCTGGGCCTGGAGGCAGAGTCTGTGCCGTGGCCACATTTCTGCTCCTCTCGGGGTCCGTGGAACTGTGTTCTGTGACGGGCGAGGTCCCTAGGAACCCAGGCAGCCATTCAGACAACTTTGACATTTGATGGGATGCAGTCATGAGTGTTCTCTGTGGAAGAAGGTGCTTACCTGGCGATGTGGGAGCAGAGTGCCGCTGAAAAGCTCATGTGGTGAGGAAGCTGGGCATCCACTTCCAGTCAGTAACGGCTTATAAGATGCTTCTGTACCTCTTTCATGAGGCATGTGGCAATTCCAGAGGCGAGGTTACCTGACAGTCTTATAAATATGAGGGTAAGGGGGAAACTGTGTGAATGTGGGAACTAGAGGTGGTGGGGGCCATAGGAAGGACATAACTGGGGGAGCATAGAAGCACAGTAGGCTCTGTGGTCAAGAAGCATCTGTGGGGGGGGATGCTGGGGACCATTAAGGGCCTAGGACTTCTTGGAGGGGGGACAGTTACAATGTATAGTGAGCTGAGCCCTCAGTCTGAGCATCAAACACATCATTCTCAAAGCAACGATATAACATGTCCTCCCTTCACGTCACTTCCTGGCACAACTTTCACAGGGACCCTCTCTATTTCTGGTTGAGGCATGAAGGCAATAGGCTGTGTGTGTGCGTGTGTGTGTGTGTGTTGAAGCTAAAATATCAATTCAAACTGACTGCTATACATTTAGGAGATCAATTGTGATCTGTGCAATATTTAAGAAATAACTAAATATCTAAAACATATAGGTACGTATTCAAAAACGTATAGGAAATAAAGAGAAAACAGCTCACAGCAATAAAATCAATGAAACTCAAAAGGACACAGTATTGGAGTAGACAAATATAAGGCATACAGAAATCAAAGAGAGGGGCGCCCGGGTAGCTCAGTCGGTTGAGCGGTCTGACTTTAGGTCAGGTCGTGATCTCACGGTTTGCGAGTTTGAGTCCTGCACTGGGCTCTGTGCTGTCAGCATGGAGCCTGCTTTGGATCTTCTGTCCCCCTCTCTCTGCCCCTCCCCCGCTGGCTTGCTCATTCTCTCTCTCAAAAATAACTAAACATTAAAAAAAAAAAATCAAAGAGAAAAATGGCAGAAGTCCTCTTTAGTAATTACGGGCAATGTCTTAAACTTTCCAAAATTCAGTGAGTGATGGAATGGAAGGGAAACACCAAGATCCAATTTTATCTTGTCTACATATAATTTGCTTTACATGTAACGTTGAAAAAAGGTGAAAATGGAAGTACGAGAAAAGATGTTCTAGGTGAGGAGTGAAATAGAAGAGAGATGTGAGGTCTATAATAATTGAAAAAAATTGACTCGAAGTCAAAAACTCTTACAATAGACAAAGAAGGGTATAAGGTATCGGTAAGGGTAAATTACCAAAAATACATATACGTATGTAAAACATTTGAAAACACGCATGAAAGTTACCCCCCAAAGCGGGGGTGGGCACCTGGTTGGCTAAGTCAGAGGAGCATTTATGACTCTTTTTTTTTTTAAATTTTTTTTTCAACGTTTATTTATTTTTGGGACAGAGAGAGACAGAGCATGAACGGGGGAGGGGCAGAGAGAGAGGGAGACACAGAACCGGAAGCAGGCTCCAGGCTCTGAGCCATCAGCCCAGAGCCCGACGCGGGGCTCGAACTCCTGGACGGCGAGATCGTGACCCGAGCTGAAGTCGGACGCTTAACCGACTGCGCCACCCAGGCGCCCCTGTGACTCTTGATCTCAGGCTCGTGAGATCGAGCTCCGTGTTGGGTGGAGAGATTACTTAAAAACAAACAAATAAGTAACCTTTAGGAAAAAAAAAAGTCCTCCAAATGTAAGAGTAAATATCAACTGAATTGAAAGAGAAATCATTGCCTGCTAATATTCGAAGACTTCAAGAGCCCATTTTCAAATGGGGAGCACATCACATCAAAATCAATAAGGAAAAGCGGACAAGCATAGCAGTAAATGTATCTAATAGCCAAAAAAAAAAAACCATACCAGACTTTGAAGGCAATTTTTTTGAGAATTTTTCTTGAAAAGAACTTTGCTGAGGACACTTTACTTACTCATACAGAGCAAGAAGCGCACGCGCGCGCGCGTGTGTGTGTGTATGTGTGTGTGGTGTTGATCACTTCAGGTCAACAAAAACGTGTAAAAAAAGTTACACATGTCACTTTCAGTAAGAACCACAGTGGCTGGTGCCTGACTCCTATTTTGAGTAAAAGACAGGAAACGAGCCAGGCAGGTGTGGGTGAAGGTGGCTGTTTTGCCTGCATAGCGTTTCCAGAGTGCGTTGGGGCAAAGAAGGTTGTTTTTGTGCACCAGTGGTGGGCCCTGTGTGAAACCAGATGTGAGGTTATCTAAGGACCCGTTTGGAAGGACTCACCGTGAAGGCAACTGGAACTCCGTGGGGGAGAGGCTGAAGGGGGTGCTGGCTTCCGAGGGACCACAGGAGTAAGGGGTCATCTGAAGAAGCCAAGCGTCTGAGCACATAAAAGAAAGCCATGGTTTCTGATGGTCCGGAGGTGGGTTCTAAAGGATGGTGAAAGTGTCCCATCAGGTAGAAATAGCAGCCACGTTCAGAACACCACAGTGCCGGGGGGCAGTAAGAACTTTCCTTATTTCTCCCTCTGTTTCATCCAGCCAACCCTGGAGGGGTCAGCACTGCGTGTATTTGCAGAGGGAGAGGTGAACGGGGAAGAGGGGAGGAGCAGAGCTCACACCATTGTCCGGTCCACGGGTCTCTGCCTCCCTGCAGGCCCTGGCTGGGGGTCCTGGGGGACAGGGGTCAATATGGAAGAAGACTGAACCGTAAAGTATGCTATGACATGACATTTTAACTTCTGGACTGAGAAGGTTCTATGACAAAGTGACCACAGGACTCCGTGTTTCTTAAGAGTGACCACAAAAGTCATGGGAAGGCTGGCTTTTCTTGGTGGAACGGTGTAAAAAGACCCTTGATGGAAGCGTTAGTATGAGAACTGAGTACAGTTCATCTGTAATCGAGTCCGATTTCAGATCTTGCCAAATGAGCCTACACACGTCGATGACATTCTAAGTCCAAATCTGGCTCACCGTGAGCTTGGGAAGACCGTGGCAAAGTTCACCGAGGAAGAAAGAAACAGTGCAGGACAGAATAAAAACAGGCGCAGCTTACCTTGCCAGAGGGTGAATCAAATCCCGATATTTACAGGAACTCACGGGCTTACTGCAAAGACCCAGGGATGGGCTGGTGAACCAACACGGACAGTTCAGGACAGATAACCGTCTATGTGACAGTTGAGGATCTACAGATCACGGCACAAACCGGAAACAAATTGCTCACCGTTAAGTGCCAAGACAAATGGTTGCCTATTTTGAAAAACATAAATTTGGATCTTTCAGAAAATCAAATGATTAAATAGGTAAATATAGATAATGAAGCTATAAAGTATATGGGACAAAAAAAACCCCGGAGAATTATTATTTTGTTTTGGATCACTTAATATGAAACAATGATAGTAGATACAAAGGAAAAGGATGTTAAAATGCACTTCATTGAATTCTCTTTGTCAGGGTGCCTGGGGGGCTCAGTCGGTTAAGCCTCTGACTCTTGATTTTGACTCCCGATCTCATGGTTCGTGAGACCTAGCCCTGCGTTGGGCTCAGCGTTGACAGTGCAGAGCCTGCTTGGGATTCTCTCTCTCCCTCTATCTCTGTCCTTCCCCTACTCTCTCTCTCTCCCTCCCTCAAAGTAAATAAATAAAAACTTAAAAAAAAGAGATATCTTTGCCAAACACGCTAGAGTCAAAATTAAGAATCTGGTGATATTTGGGTTCCTGCCAGGATGATGAACGAGGCATTTGGAACGGCTCCGTCGCTGAAAACAGCTAGAAATATTGGAGCAAATGTATTTTTTAAAATCCCCAGATGCGTCCATGATGACACACAATATAAAGAACATGAAGGCAAAAATACAATGAATGTAGTGTCTTTGAAGAGTTAAGATCCTAAGTCAGGTGTTGGCTTAGGCCATTGCTTGCATGGTTTCCAAAGTCATGGGTAGGACTCAATTCCCAACATCCATGCAGGTTGCAGGTTTGAATAGGAGATGCCCTCCATGCAATTGTGATTCTAAAGAAATTATCCTTTTAAGGGCAAACCAGAAACACCCACCTCCCACATCTGCAGGGGACTGCAAAAATAACCATTGGACGTTGGACATAACACTTGGAATCGAATTGAGGAGCTGGGACTTTCCCTGAGAAATTGTAACAAACTTCACCGTTTGCCTGTTTGCTGCCCCCAACGCCTGCCACCTGACAGGTCTATAGAGTCTCAGTTTGAGAAGTTAGCTTAAGTGATTCTGGACTGGAAATTTCCATACATGTCTGGCAGAAGCAAACAGTGATTCCATCTGGAAGAATTTATCCTCCCTCTCAATTAAATTCTGGAAGAAAATCAGCAGCTCACAATAAAAAAAAATTACAAGACACACGCAGAAACAAACTACCTTGAGTGAAAGCCAGCAGACACAGAAACATCAGATTCTTGAAGATTTCAGATATGGAAGTTATCGGATGCAGAAAAACACATCTGTTAAATAAGTTTCAAAATGCAAAAGAACAACCTGAAACTGAATACAGGACAAAGAGATTTGTAAAAGAATCAGATATTCCAGAAATTAAAAATAACTGAAATTTGAAACTCAAGGGTTAGATATTTTTGCGTGCAGTCAGAATTGAGTGACAGGTACCAGATTTTTATACTTTTGCTTTAAACAACTAGAAAAGGAGGCCAAACATAAGAAACACGAGTTTTTAGACATTGGGCAGCAGGCAGACAAGGACCTCTCAGCACTCAACAAGGATTAGAATAATTTGGTTCCCATTAAGCAGAGTGGAAAGCCCTCATAATATATGAGATGTCAGAATAATCCTCAAAAGGGTATCACCTTAATAATGGATCTAAATTAATACTACACTAGGGGCTCCTGGGTGGCTTAGTCGGTTGAGCGTCCGACTCTTGATTTTGGCTCGGGTCATGATCTCATGCATGATTCGTGAGTTCGAGTCCTCAGTTGGGCTCTGCACTGATAGTGTAGAGCCTGCTTGAGATACTCTCTCTCTTTCTCTCTCTCCGTCCCCCCAACCCCTCTCGAAAATATATGAACAGTTAAAAAAAGAATGCAAAAGAAGGCAGGGAAAAAATTTAAAAAAGAAACAAAAAGAAGACAGAATGAGTAGAAAACGAATGACAAAATGACAGATTTAAGCCCAGCTATATTAATAATTACATGAGCTGTAAATGATATAAACAGTGCAATCAAAAGACAGATAGTTACGGATGAACAAAAAGAACGCTTGATTATCTGCCGCCTGTGAGAAACACACCTTAACATAATGATACAGATAGTTTACAAGCAAAAGGATGAAAACATACATCCTGTGCAAACACTAATCAAACTACTACCATTGGCATGTTAATATCAGCCAAAGTAAAATTCAGAACAAGGAATGTCACCAGTGATAAAAAGGGCCATTTTCATAATGATCAGGATGACACAACAGCCCCAAACGTGCATGCTCATGAGAACAGAGCTTCAAAATATGCTACCCAAAAACTATTAGAACTGAAAGGAGAAATAGACAAATCCATGATTCCTGTCGGTGATTTCAGCACTAATATTTCAGGAATTGAATGAACAAGTTGCCAGGACATCAGTAAGGGTATGGAAGACTTGAACAACCCCAACAACCAATGTGCTCCAATTGATATTTATAAATCGCCCAAACTGGAAAGACACACATTCATTTCAAGTGTACGAGGCACATTCACCAACATGGACCATAACACTGAACAAAACACGTCTTGATAAATGTAAGGTATCGAAGTCGCACAAAGTGCGTTTTCTGCCTACAAAACATGAACCCACAAAGAAGAAACAGAGACAGGTCTGAAGAAAATTCCCCACTGTTTGGAAAGCAAACAAAATCATTCTAAATAAACCATGGGTCAGGGACAAAGTCACAAGGAAAATTTGAACTCGTTTTGAAGGGAATGAAGAGAAAAAAAGATACCATATCAAAATTTGGGGTTTGCAGCTGAAACAATGGTTAGAGAGAGACGTGTGGCATTGCATAGTTACTGTTACGAACTGAACTGTGTCTCTTCCCCTCGTCCCCCTCTCGTTCCTATGTTGAAATCCTAATCTCCTGTACCTCAGAATTTGAAGTTGGAGAGTGTCTTTAAAGAGGTAAATAAGTTAAAAGGAGGCCATTAGACTGGGCTCCAACCCAATAGGATTGGCGTCCCTATAAGAAGAGGAGATAGGACACAGACACACACAGAAGGAAGACACATGGGGAGAAGATGGCCAGTTGCAAGCCAAGGAGAGAGGCCTCAGATGGAACCGACCCTGCTGATACCTTGATCTTGATCTTCCAGCCTCCAGAATTGTGAGAAAATAAATTTCAGTTGCTTATGCTACTTACTCTCTGGTGCCTTGTTGTGGTGGCCCTTGCAAATTCATGTACTTATTAGAAAAGAATTTAAGTTCCCAAGTCAAAAATCTACAGATCCACCTTATGAAAATGGACCTATATAGAGGGGTGGCTCAGTTGGTCAAGCTTCCGACTTCAGCTCAGGTCATGATCTCAGGTTCGTAAGTTCGAGCCCCACATCAGATGTTTTGTTGTCAGTGCAGAGCCCATCAGATACTCTGTCTCCCTCTCTCTCTGTACCTCTTTCACCTGTGCTCAATCTCTCTCTCTCTCTCTCTCTCTCTCTCTCGCTCTCTCTCAAAAATAAATAAACATTTAAAAACAGTTAAAACAAAGAAAATGGAATAAAAGTGAAGCAGGAATCTATAAAATAGAAAAACAGGAGAGAAAAATCAATAACCCCCAAATCTGGTTCTTTGAAAAGGGAAATAAAACTGATAAATCTAAGTCAGTTAACCCAAAAGCTGGTTCTCTGAAAGCAGTAATAAAACTGATAGGACATGAGCCAGGGTGATCAAGAGGCAAAATTAAAAACTCAAGTGAATGTCTGGGTTGATAAAGCACTGACAGTGATCCTAAGAGAACAAGGATGATAAGAATACCGTGAACAACATTATGCCGGTATTTGCAACAAGTTAGATGAAACGGACACATTCTTAGAAAGACACAGACTACCAGAGCTCACTGAAGAAATAAATAACCCGAAGAGCTTTCTATCTACTAAGTAATTCTAATTTATGGTGAAAAACCTTCCTACAGAAAGGGGCTTCTCAGTTTACTTTAGCAAACAATTCTACACAACCTCTTCCCAGCAAATAGGAGGGTACATCCCCTCACTCACTTTATAAGTTCAGCCTGACCTTGAGACCAAAACAACACAAATCCATTTCAAGAAAAGCAAGCTACAGACTGATTCACCTCGCGGACAAGGAGGCAAAGTTAATTAACAAATTAGCAAATTTTAGCAAATCAAATTTAACAACATATAAACAGAATGAGAGATCATTACCAAGTGGAGTTCATGCCAAGAATACATGATTGGTTTAACATTCACAAAACATTGTAGTTTACCATATTAACAGAGCAAAAAAAAAAAATCATCTTGATAGATCCTGAAAAAAATTGATACAGTTTAATATATATTCATCATAACAATTCTTAGGAAACTAGGAATAGAAGAGAACTTCCTCGACATGATAAGGGACATGTATAATAAAATCCCTACAGCTCACATCATACTTAATGGTGAAAGAGTGAATGCTTCTTTTTCTAAGACCGGTAACTAGGTAAGGCTATTCTTTTCCATTGTCCCTTGTATTCAGTATTATTCTGGAGGTCCTAGTCAGTGCAGTCCAGGCAAAGCAAGGAGATAAAAGGTAGACAGATGGAAAATAAAGGAATGAGACTGTCTTTATTCACAGAGAGCATAACTGTTTATGTAGAAAATCCTAGGGAACTTACAGAGCTATGACTAACATTAATAGGTGAATTTGGCAAAAGGTCTCGGAACCAAAAGAATCCGTTGTGCTTCTACATACTAGCAAGACACTCAGAAATGGAAATTTTAAAAATATCATTAAAAAAATATCATTGAAAATATTATCAACACCTAAAGCATTGAGAGATCACTTAAAAAACATACGCAATGCCTATGCATTAAAAATGATGAAATATTACCAAGAGCAATGAAAGGAAAGCTACATAAAAGCAATGATCATAGATTGAAAAACTTACTATTATCAGGCTATCGATTTTCCAAAATTGGACCTATCTCTATGTCCATGGAAACCTCAAAGTCCCTGCAAGCTTTTTTAAAAATAGAAGTTCAGCAATGGACTTCTATTTTGGAAATATTTTGTAATTTGGAAATGCAAAGTCCCTCGAACAGACAAAAACAATTTTGAGAAAGAACAAATCGGGAAAAATTGCACAATCTGATTTAAAGACCGACTATAAATTTATAGTAGTCAGGACGGTGTGCTATCGGCCTAAGGATAAAGATATAGAACAATAAAACCTAATAGAGAACTTAGAAATAGATCCATTTGGTTAATTAATTTCTTACAAAGATGCCAAGGTGATTTAATGAGGAAAGGACCAATTTTTCAACAACTCTTACTTGAACCATCGGATATCCATATTTATAAAAGTGAACCCTGGCTCTTATCTCACATCGTGCACTAAATTAACTCAAAGTGGAAAACAAATCTAGATCTAAGAGGTAAAGTGACAAAATGTCTAGAAGAAAATATAGCAGAAGATTTTTTATTGTGAGTTTGGAGTAGTCAAAGATTTCATAGTTTGGACATAAAACCATCAAAGAAAACAATGATAAATCACACTTCATCAAAAGTAAAAACTTTTTTCCTAAGTAGACACTGTTAAGAAAATGAAAAGGCAATCAATAAAATGAAGGAAAACACATGTAAAACAGAACCCAGAATAAATTAAGAACATTTACAACTCAATAATAAGAAATAACAACCCAAGTAAAAAATGGACAGAAGTTTAAACACACACTTCACCAAGATGTGCAATTGGCAAATAACCACCCGAAAAGATGCTGAACATCATTAGCATTAGGGAAATGCAAAATCAAACCATAATGAAACGGGTTGCCTGGCTGGCTCAGTCAGTAGAGCATGCGATTCTGGACCTCGTGTTTGTAAGTTCGAGCCCTGCGTTGTCTGTAGAGATTACTTAAAAATAAAGTCTTAGAAAAATAGCCATAATGAAATGGGTACCACTACAAATTCATTAGGATGGCTGCAATTAAAATGACTGACCATGGCAAGTGTTGGTAAGCACATGTAGCAACAGGGGTTCTCCTATATGACTGGCTGGAATATCAAATGGAACAGAAACATTGGAAAAACAGTTTACTTCCTCACTGGAAATGGAAGCATGTATTCACGCAAAAATTTGTACTCGAAAGTTTGGAGCAGTTGTGTTCACAATAGCTGAAAATTGCCAACACCCCAAATCTTCGTCAACAAGTGAGCGGATAAACATATTGTAGTATAGCAATAAAAGGGAATAAAAAGGAAGGAGGAACCACGGATACGCGACAAAGATGAATTTTAAAAGCATTACGATCAGTAAAAGAATACGGATGCAAAAGAATATGTATTGTGTTCGAAATGTTCCCTGTATGTGAATGAAATTCTATCCAAGGAAGAAGGATGGTGATGGAAAGCAGATCAGTGATTTCTAAGCCTCAAGGGGCAGGGAATTCACTGAAAGAGCCACAATGGAGCTTTTTGGTGGTGATGCATGTATTCTACAATTCTCATGATTGTGGTCACACAACTGAGTACATTTTCCAAAGCTCACTGAAATACACACATACCCTTGGTGTATCTTGTGTGTAAATTGTGCCTCACTAATGCTATCATATACATATACAGTTATATACACATACATCTATGTATGTGTATATATACATATACAGTTAATCATACACACATACAGGATGAACTGAGATATTCCAGTATGTCTCCTTCATTTCCATTTCAGAAGGAGAACAGGGAAAAAAATCAGGAGAGCAGCAATATTGGAAATGGTTAACAATTTTCAAGAACTTTGAAAGACATCAATGCACAGACATGAGAAGCCAAATGCATTCTGAGCATAAGAAAACAAACCCACATCTAGAAACGTCTCAGAAAAACTGGGTATTACCCAAGACAGGGGGATCTTAAAAAAGCCTGTGAGAATGTACTGAGTATCTTAAATGACGGTCAAACTATATAATACTACTGAATAGCAACAATAAAATATGTAAGTTTGTGGGCTATGGGAAAGCAATTGAGAAACTAGAATTATATACTCAGCAAAAATATCTTTTATAAATGGGGGCAAATGAAAGCCGTGTCACCCAAACATAAACACAAACTGTTTTTTTTTTCCTAATACGCTTTTCCTAAATTAGACAAGTGTCAAGAACCTAACACAAGCAGATAGAAAACGATGCCAGATGGGAGATTTGAGAGATAGGAGCAAATTAAGGGTATTAAAATCTGTGGCTTAACATAAGCAATCTTCGACTATGTAAGAAAAGAATAATACTCCGTGGGACTCAAAAGGAGCAAACTAAAACACTAGACAGTCACGGGAGAGGAGGCATTTTGTGAGAAGTTCTTGCATGTGTGAGCCAGGAGGAATAAACAAGACTGTTCATGACAGCACTATGGATGATAACAACAGCTGAAAATAACTCTAACGTCATCAATAACAGGACGGATAAGTATGTATAGTCATACAATGGCATATTTTACAGCATGAATTATAGCTTTGTGCAGCAACCTGGTTGAACTCCAAGAAAATAAAATGGAGTTAAAGAAAATCAAAGCAAGCGAGAGAGGAATATATACTGCGTCTTTGACATCATTAAAATTTAAAAACATGCAGAAGGAAACTGGGTGCATGCATGCAAACAATGTGGTAAGATTACACAGAACGGCAAAAGTCAGCAGAGTGGCTACATTTGGTGAGGACGGAATGAACGGACGGTATCTCAAAAGGACTGCAAGGGATTTCAGAGACCATTTTATTGTTCATTTTCCTAACCTGGAGGGGAGTCCGTGGGTGCTTATTAGTTTAGGACTCTTTGTATCTTATGTGTATTATCTCTATCTCTATCTCTATCTCTATCTCTATCTCTATCTCTATCTCTATCTCTATCTCTATCATCTCTATCATCTCTATCTCTATCTATCTATCTATCTATCTATTCTGTTTTGCCAATCAGTTTCTAACTTAAAAGCACCAGCGAATCTGGACCCTTCCATGTGGTTTCCAACGCCCCCAATTACCAGATTGGTGTGCTTTGGTTTAAGATTGATGCAAAGATCATGTGAGTACAGGCCACATCCGTACGGGAGAAGCCACCAGGATGGGGCGGAAGGAAAGAGGGATGCTGGGAAGTTGGTAGGGAGGGGCCTCTCAGATGAAATGCTATTTGGGCATAAAACCCCTGTGAGCATAGGTGGCTAGTTTCCAACCTTGAAAGGAGCTAAAGTCTAAAATACAAGTGATACAATGGACCATCCTGAAAGCCAAGAACACTGAGCTCAGAACATTCTTGGACCAGAAATGAGTACACGGTCCTGAAAAACCCTCATCTGTCTGCAAGGGTGAGTGAGACTGCAAAAACACGGGTAAGGATCAAACTGTCCCACAAAAGCTGGGAAAGTGATTCTAGCTGTTAACCCTTTCCCTCTGGTTCACCCTCCCCCGCCCCTTTTCCATAGCTTCCCTCGCGCACGTTTGCCAGGTATTTTAGCATAATTTCTTTTAATTTTTTTTTTCAACGTTTATTTATTTTTGGGACAGAGAGAGACAGAGCATGAACGGGGGAGGGGCAGAGAGAGAGGGAGACACAGAATCGGAAACAGGCTCCAGGCTCCGAGCCATCAGCCCAGAGCCCGACGCGGGGCTCGAACTCCCGGACCGCGAGATCGTGACCTGGCTGAAGTCGGACGCTTAACCGACTGCGCCACCCAGGCGCCCCCATAATTTCTATTTAAAAATTTCAATACAATTTAATACATAAAAATGAACATACTAAAACATCATTGACCGCCAGGACCAGAATCGTCCAGTACGGGGTGGGAATCCCCTCCGCGTACACGCTCTGACATTCCGCTTCACAAGCTTTGTGAAATCCCTTACCTGATCACACTGTTCTTTTCCCTTCCTTATGCACTTTTACAGGTACTAAGAGATTCATTGAGCATGTATATCATTTCTATGGAATAGAGCTTTCTTTTTGGCTTACCAATCTTCATCAAGAGTTGGGCCAGTTGAGGACTTTAGGTAATTTTCCCTA
The DNA here is from genome assembly GCF_022837055.1 of Prionailurus viverrinus. Lineage (NCBI taxonomy): Eukaryota > Metazoa > Chordata > Mammalia > Carnivora > Felidae > Prionailurus > Prionailurus viverrinus. The sequence continues at coordinate 7,699,027 of NC_062566.1, forward strand.
AATAATTTTTTTTTGTCTAGAAAATGATCGTCCACGTAAGTTTTATTTTCATTTAATTCTATTCAACATCTACTATAGGGCATATATTCAATTAGAGGATTAGAATCCACCAATTCACTCCCTTACAATAAAAAATTCCTTAGTGTCTTAACTTTGTTGATGGAAATCTTTGTTAAATGTGTTGTGTGCTCGCCTTCCTTCTTAAATAGATGGTGACATAACTTACCATTTTCTTGCTAAGGTGAGGTCATCATGATGGACATGAGTCGGGTCTTGTGCTGAAGCACGGTCATTGTAAGGCTTTTGCCCTCCTACAAATATCCCCATTGCTGTGCATTTCAGCCTGCCGTTACACGCTTTTTTCCCTGTAGATTAGGCTGTTAGCTAATACATAACAGCTTTCTTGCCTCTGTAGTTTGCTGCATTTTGTGTATTTTGATCAGGAAGCAAGGCAACTTGTTAGAATTACGTGTAAACTAAGAGTAAACAGGCTATGAAGGAAGGCATTCTTTTTCTTAACCAAATTTAATGGCAATTATATTAGATTTTCTCTTGGGTCTTTTCCAGATAATATTTTCTAGGCTTCTTCTGAATAACGTATATTGACATCTAAGTAAGGTGAAGTTCGGCATAGGGGTTAAGGGACCTTTGGAGCGAAATTGTTTGGACAAATCCCTTAGTCTTTGCTTCACTTTCCTCCCCCCTAAAGTAGGAGTGATTAAATAATATTCACCACTTCAAAGGATCCTTAGGAAGGTCAGTCAAGCTAGTGTCTCTCCAGCACTGAGCACATTTTGGGATCAAAAATGCTATGAATTAATCACTCGGAATTCAGAAACAAGGTTGATGACCTTTGTAGGATAGCCTGTGAAAGCTTTCCTAGCCCATAAGGCTGCTGAATTGCAGGGCTGGCTGTCAGCAGAGCTGAGGCTCTGCAGCAGTCAGCCCTGGTGAGGATCCTGGTTTCCTCCCTCATCCCACCTGTGCTGGGCGCCGAAGGCTGACGTCTGCAAGCTGCTGACGGCCTGTTAGGGAAAGACAGATACTAAAAAAACCCTACAGGATGTGACTGAAAGAATAAAAAGGAAATGCGATCAAAAGCTGGGGGCAGAGAGCACAGAGGGGAATCCAGCTCTTTGTGGGCCACCTGGAGGAGGTGGGAATTACGCGGTTTTTGGAGACCTGGCAGAGGTTCGATGGGCGGGTGGAACACAATCAGAAACCGTTGGGGACGGAAAACTGATAGCGCTTGGTGCCTGCTGACAGCAGCAGAGAGGGGAGACTGCTAGGCAGTTCCCAGGTTTTCATGAGATTTCGAGGAAATGGGGAGAGAGAAACTACTCCCCCACCCCGCCGCACCCCAGTCCCCCAGGCAGTGTGTGGATTCTATGAGGCGATGTTTGAGCCCCGCCAACACACAGTAGGATCCCCATAAATGTTAGCTCATTGTCTCCTGGGACGGGTAAGTTCTAAATTTATTATTGGGAAATTAAATGAAGACATCGGGGTTACGGCATGGCTAAGTTTGCAGCTGAACTTTGGTCGGATTACTGCTGCGCTGCCTTTGGCTGATGAAGCTGGGCCTTTCTTGCTGAAGTTGTTCTCAGCAGATTTAGCTCTGCTAAGCCTTTTTTTTTTTTTTAAGTGGCCTTCTGGGGGACTGACAAGTGGATTATCATAAGAGACTGGGTGGAGGGGGGGATGGTAAGAAGGAAACGTGGCATCTGATGGCACAGGGTCATTCGTGTTTTGTGTGAAGGTTGCAAGCAGAGGTTTTGGTTCTGCCCAGAGGAACCCTCTCTCTCCCTGGAGGTGGCTTTGCCTGTCGATTATCAGCAGTAGGGGGCTCTTGGCTACGCCTCTCAGGGGCCCAATTCCTCTGAGAGCACTGGGGTCCCCACCCTCGTCACCGTTTTGCTGGGGCAGGAAAACGGCTCTGTGTCCGCTCGGCCTCCTGCTTCTTTCCGATTCCAGCACTCGGGACTGCCTTCAGATATCCAGCAGCGGAGAGGTCCCTGTTACCGCCTGTCCCTCCTCCCGGCATTTGAACCCTGGAATCCCAGGCACCCAGGGTCCCTCTGTCCCGCTCCCAAGCCTGCCCAGGGCTAACAGGGCCGCCTGCCCAACCAGGGGAGATTTCCCAATTCAGATGAGCTGGCTGGTTCCCGTTCGCAGGTGCGAGGCTGGTGGGGGAGGGCGGGGGTGGCGAGCTCCCGGCCCTTTGGCAGTGACACTGCCTCTAAGGAGAGGGGCGGGTGGGGACCAGGAGGGGGAAACTCAATCACAGTTGCAGGAGGAGGGAGGAGGCTTTTAGTCAAAGTGCCCGTCACCGGGGGCAGCTGATAGCATCGCCCGCCCTGGTCTGGTTACACCTCTCTGCCTCCCCAGAGCGCTAATGAGAAGCCCGAAGTGGACACCAGAGAAGGTGGTCCCCACGAGCGGGCGGCGGGGGTGGGGTGGGGTGCTGGGACACAGGGCAGGGGGAGGAAGGGAGGGGGGCGTAGGATTCCAGAAAAAGCATTTTGATTTTTTTTTTTTCAACGTTTATTTATTTTTGGGACAGAGAGAGCCAGAGCATGAACGGGGGAGGGGCAGAGAGAGAGGGAGACACAGAATCCGAAACAGGCTCCAGGCTCTGAGCCATCAGCCCAGAGCCCGACGCGGGGCTCGAACTCACAGACCGCGAGATCGTGACCTGAGCTGAAGTCGGACGCTTAACCGACTGCGCCACCCAGGCGCCCCCAGAAAAAGCATTTTGTAGTTTTGCCTCAACTCATTCCCTTCCCCAGTGATGGAGATGGCTTCCTTCTCTTCGAAGTGCCTGAGAAAAGGGCCATTTCTTTTCAGGACACGATGTTCTGTTTCTTCCAGGACAGAGAAGGCATGGAGCCTTTCTCAGCTACGCCAGTTGTGGCTTGCATTTGGCCCTGCCCTTGCTGGGCAGTTGCGGGGCCTTCTCTTCCCTTCGATCAGCCACTGGTTACTGAGGGCATGTGACAGCCACGCTCTGGCCAAACCCTATTGCAAACCCCTCTCCAGCCTGGTGGCAAGGGAGACCGGGACCCTGGATTCTGGATGAGTCCATTTAATTCTCTGTTCGTTGATGTGGAACTAAAGTCAGATGCCTCTTGCTGTGCAGTGTCATGTTTCCCCCCAAAAGGAGACATTTCTTCCTTCCTTCCTTCCTTCCTTCCTTCCTCTTTTTCTTCTTTCTCCTTTCTTTCTTTTCTTTCTTTCTTTCTTCTTTCTTCCTTCTTTCTTTCCTTCCTTCCTTTCTTTTCTCTTTTCTTTCTTTTCTCTTTTCTTTTCTTTTCTTTTCTTTTCTTTTCCTTTTCTTTCTTTTTGGAACGGAGTGTTTTCTCTAGGCCTAGCGCTAATTAAATGCTTCCCATGCATTATCTCATGGGTCCTCGAAATAATCCTACCCTGATGGGCATAGCTTTCCATCCTCCACTGTGCAGATAAGGAAACTGAGGTCTAGAGAGGTTAAGTCACATGCCCAAGGTAGTGACATAGCTGAGGTGCGAGATAACCTAAGCTTTCTGACTCCCAAGCCTTTTGACCCAAAAGTGTCACTGAGTGAGTATCTGGTATCTGTCGCCACTTGTGACTTGCGACAACCCCCCCCCCCCCACCCCCTTTTCTTCATCCGCTCATCTTGCTGAAGTAGCTACACTATCCGCCAGTGCTGGGGACGGAGATGTGCAAGAGGAAGGCTCTGTGCCTGAGGATGTGGGGTTCTGGAGGGGTGCTGAACCCAGTGCTCCCACCGAAGGGGACCCCAGTGCTGTAGGAACACGGATGAAAGAAGGCTGACTGCCCAGGCCGATGAGTCAGGGCAGCTACAAGGAAGCTTCCAGAGAGGCCCAGCATGGCCAGGGGCCCTGCAGGGGGTTGGAGGGTGGTCATTATGGGGGGACCTGGGGTGGGCTGCACAGAGCCAAATCAGGAAGGGCCCCCCCTCCTCGGGGCTGGGGGGGGGCGGGGTTGGGCTTTAATGAATGTTTGCAGCTTACCTCACTGTACGGGCCCTTCTATTTCCAGACCTGGTGTGAGCACCCTCCCTCCACCCCTACTCTGTTTGCAGGTGTTTTTTTTCTCCCTGGTCTCTACATGGGCTATGTTCCTCCCAGGCTGGAAGGAATTCCCCTGGGAGTTCCAGGCCTGCATCGGGGCGCGTGCTCTGCTGGGGAACAAGAGCCCGGGCCGGGCCACTGTCAGGCTGACTCCAGCCCCAGGGGCTGCTGAAGCACACAGATGCCTCCGAAGAGCTTTGCATGGGGTCTCCTTGCCACACCGGACCATGTTTCATTTTCCATGCAGGAAGGGTTTGGTGGTTGGTCCCCCACCCCCCGCACCATCCAAAAAAATGCAACATGTTGAGGGAATTTAGTTCAGGCAAGGGAAGAACTTGGAGAGGAAATGTCAAGACTTTGCCTGAGGATTTGTCCGCATGGTTTCTACGAGACAAGCCATCATAATCATGCACGGAAAGCATCTGTAGAGCCTGGGGAGGTCCCTTCTCCATGTGCCCCATTCAGTTGGGGAGGCAGCAAGGCCCTGATTAAAAATGAAAATTATGAAACGCCATGGGCAGTTTTGAGTTGCTTTGAATGATTTGTGTCGGTCCTTCGCGGGTCTCCCCGACGCTCATGGCTCAACGGACTCCGAGTCAGCTGACCCAGGTTTCTCAGCTACGACGCTATTGGCATGTGGGGCTGGATAAATTTTTGTTGCAGGGGCTGTCTTGTGGATTATAGGATGTTCAGCTGCGTCCCTGGCATCTACACGCCAGACACGAATAGCGGCACCCTGCCGTGACAACCCAAAATATCTCCAGACTTTGCCGCAGTTCCCCGGAGGACAAAGTCACCCCCGCGTGAGAACCACTAGTTTCCTCTTTATTCTACGCTTCGCCATGTTATTTCTCAGTTGCATGGTCTTTGGCGAGTTACCCAAACTCCAAGAACCCCAGGTTACCCGCTTGGACACTGGCGATCACCGCGTCTGCCCTTCACGGTCACCGCGAGTTAACGCTGGTCGAATGCTGACCGACCCCTTCACTCAATTCCCAGAAAACCTGAGTCTGTCTTCCCCACCTCCAACCCAACGTCCCATGGTGTAGGAACCCCTTCCACCGTGCATCCACAGGCTGGATCTCCTCCGAGGTGTCTCTACAATGAAATGGCCGAAGTGAGCCACCTAAAAAGGGCAAGGGAGTGCACTCCCTCGATAATTTGCTGGGTGTGCCTGCTCTGTGTGCTTCCACGGCTCGGCGTCTCTTTGGAGGCAGGCACTGCGAGCTGGCCGCGGGCCCTGGTAACGGACAGGGTTTGCTCTGAGTTGGTTTGCCTCCCATCCCCAGTCTTCCTTGTCTACTTTCCACACATTCAGGATTAGAAGTTTGTTTGTCTGTTTGTTTGTGTTCTATCTTGGAACCTTGCTCTCTGTGTCCTTCGTTCCCTCCCTCTCTGGCTTGCGCAGTGCACAAATGGTTAAGGGCATTCGGCCTGGCTGCCTCCCCAGTCCCTGTAGACTACCATGGAGGGACTGAATGAAATTGATAGTCCTAACATTACATCGCTCAAATCCCCAAAGAAAGAGTAGCTGGGCGGATAGAAGGAATGACCCCGGAGAAAACAGCTGTCAAGGGCAGCTATTGGTTTATCTTTCACGGAAAGAGAGACATAATGAATTCTAAATTAAGAGCAACTGGAGGGAGAGTGTTTTCTCGGTCGGGCAGGGCTCCTGCCGCACACGCAGGCACTCCAGAAGTTCCGACTGCCGTCTCGCTTGCACGGAGTCCTGGGACCGTCTGTGAGCCTGACCACGTTTGGGGAAGGCTGTTGGCCTATCTCGCAGACGAATGCCCCCTAAAGGCCTGGGCGTCTGCGTGTTCGTGGCACGAACACTGCCAGCGCAGGCCCGTCTGTGGAAGGTGGGCCGCACATAAGCAGGGTCCGGACCCAGGCTCCTTTACTGTGACTCTTCTCCCTCCTCCTTGTGTGTGCTTCTGCTTCTCCAGGAACAGGCATCTGCAGGGGCTCTGTAAGGGAGGTCACGAGTGTAAGAAGGGGTCGGACTTTGTTGGCCAACCGACCCTGACTCAGAACTTGGCTCACTTACCTGTTACCTGTGTGACCCTCGGCAAGCTACATCATCTCTTGGAGACTCAGTTTGTTAATCTTTAAAATGGGGACAAAATAACGTTAACACCTTTGAGAGTTTTTAGAAGTTTCAGACCCAAGGCATATGGAGCCTAGTTCACGACGTCGCTCAGACCACTGGTCCAGGGACGGAAGCTGGAATTCTTATTTGCCAGTGAGAAGTAAGGTTCAGTGCCTGGAAGAGACTTGGGTGTTGTCTCCTGGCCAGGGAGTGGCAGAGCAGGGACTCAAGAACTATGCTCTTGGGGCGCCTGGCTGGCTCAGTCGGTTAAGTGTCCGATTTTGGCTCAGGTCGTGATGTCACGGTTTGTGGGTTCGAGCCCCGCGTTGGGCTCTCTGCTCTAAGTGTGGAGCCTGCCTCGGATCCTCTGTTCCCCTCTGTCTCTGCCGGTCCCCTGCTTGTGTTCTCTCTCTGTCTCTCCAAAATAAATAAGCATTTAAAAACAAATCCAGGGACGCCTGGGTGGCTCGGTCGGTTGAGCGTCCGACTTCGGCTCCCGTCATGATCTCACAGCTCGTGAGTTCGAGCCCCGCGTCGGGCTCTGTGCTGACCTCTCGGAGCCTGGAGCCTGCTTCGGCTTCTGTGTCTCCCTCTCTCTCTGCCCCTAACCCACTTGCATTCTGTCTCTGTCTCTCTTAAAAATAAATAGACATTAAAAAAAATTAAAAACATGGGGCGCCTGGGTGGCGCAGTCGGTTAAGCGTCCGACTTCAGCCAGGTCACGATCTCGCGGTCCGTGAGTTCGAGCCCCGCGTCAGGCTCAGGGCTGATGGCTCAGATCCTGGAGCCTGTTTCGGATTCTGTGTCTCCCTCTCTCTCTGCCCCTCCCCCGTTCATGCTCTGTCTCTCTCTGTCCCAAAAATAGATAGACGTTGAAAAAAAAAATTTAAAAAAAAAAAAATTAAAAACAAACCCAGAAAATTTTCTAAAAAATAAAAAAAAAAAAAAAAGAACTATGCTCTTTCTCTCAGCCTGTGGCGGCCAAACTTTCGGACACAAAAGCACCAAGCAAACTGGCCTATTGTGCTGAGAACAAGGAATTAGATCTTAGGATGGGGTTTCTGCATTCCTACCCATGACATGTGGGGATCAGCACCGGGTGCCTACTTTAATCCAGATTCTTGGCACCTGGTCAGATAGCAGCTTGTATGGAGGACGGGAGTGTTTCTTCCATGAGCCTCCAGGAAGCATAGTCGGGTTGGGACCTCACTGGTGAGAACGATAAGATCCCTCACCGAGGCAAATCGGTTCACGTATAAACGGTGCGTTTGGTCGGTGGTAAAGGCTAAAACCACACCATTAATGGTATTGAGTTAACGCCCCACCTTGGGTAGCGAAAGGGCTAAGGAAAGTAAGCTTCAAAGCCGCTTGAAAACCACTGTTCTGACTCCAACAACGCTTCCATTGCTTTAAGGTTCTCGGGTCTGAAAAGGCACGGGGGTGGGGAAGGGAGCGATGGCCAGCGGCAGCGCGGGGAGGCGGCGTGGACCGTAGCAGTGGACGGGGACAGTGGGATCTGTCGGGTGTGGGCTCAAAGTCGGAGGCTGGCCGGAAGGGTCACAGTGTAGCCTGGCAGACAAGAGTGCAAGCTCGGTAGCTGCAGACTCGCTTGGACTGTAGCTCTGACTCTGCTACTTGGCAGACAGGGTGGCTTTGCTCTAGAGCTTGGCCTCTTCGAGGCTCAGTGCTCTTATCTGCAGAATGGGAACGCAGCGCCGATCTCTAGACGGCTGAGGGAATTGGGCGACGAGGCGAGGGCCTGGCGGACGCAGGCTCTGGTGTGAGGGTCACAGCTTCTCGGGGTGAGTCAGATGACTTGAGGCGGCCTCGCCCTTGCCTCTCCCACGAGGCAACGTGCACAGCCCCCTTACAGTTGTTGCTTCTGTGGTCCGGTGAATGGGGTAGGTGAAGGGTTCTCTGGGAGCGGGTCTTTCAGATGTAGGAGGACACGTGTTTCTGATGTCCTGGGGACCCAAGCCTCCGTTTCATCTGGCCTCTGCCCGCATCCAAAATGCCCCCCTCTCTCCCTCCCCCCGCCGCTGGTCTTCATTCTTCTTGGGACATATTAAGCTTGTTCTAGCCCCAGTGTCTTTGCACTGATGAGCCTCTCTCGCTGGGGCAGTCTGTCTTGCTTCTTCTGGGCGGGCAGCTCCGGGGCCAGGCCCTGACTGAGAGGGAGCCCTCCCACGTGGCTGACTGTGAGGGCCGGGGGGACGCCTTCTAGGAGCTGTGTATCCCGCAGCTTTCCTTCTGAGACCGCCCCATCAGGGTGCTATGTCAACCCTCCTTCCCCCGGAGCACGTGACCATCTCATTCCTGCTCTCGTGTGCTGGGTTGCACCTTCCGCCTGTCTCCCTCTTGCAGCCTGGTTCTCACGTTCACCGGGCATTCTTCTTGTCCCTCTCCCCAGGCTCGACCTCACAGATTTGGCTCCAGGTCTGTGTTTCATATTCAGACCTTTCCTAAGGGGAGAAGGAGGGACAGAGTCAGCGCTGGCTTGGTCCCCTTCGCCTCCGCTCCAAACCTGGGCCTCTGCATTCCCGTCCCGCTCTCTACCCCCTCATGCAAACCGCCTTGGCACTCACAGGTGTTCCTGTGGTTAGCCCTCCAGGGCTGTGGGGCTTTAGGGAGAGAGCCATGCTGGCCAATGCCGTGAACGGGAGTTAGTCTGGCCAAGAAGACAGTGATTGTGGTCTGTGTGACAGCCAGAGTCATTTTCTAAGACCTGTGCTTGCTGCCGTGACAGACCCCATTTGCACCAGATTGGAGCTCAAGACCTTAAGTCTGGGTGGCTTGTCCTTCTGTGTCCCAGGAAGTCACGTTACCTCTCCGCCTCGGGGTCACAGGCTTTCGGTGCGGCCAGCCTGGAGACCACATCTTCGTCCTACAAACTGCTAATGATGAGATCGGCCTCTCCACAGGCAACCCAGCTGATGCTATATATGCTCTAAGAGCTGAGAACTCACGTCGTGGAAAATATCCTTAGTGTTCTATTCCTCTGAACAACTGCCATGGCTGGGACCAGCGATGTAATTTGTGGGGGCCAGTGCAAAAGAAAATATGGCCCCATGTTAAAAGAGGGTTAACGGTTTCAAGACAGCGATAGCGGAGCCTCAAGCCAACCGCAGAGCCTTCGAGTGCAGCCCCTGAGTGACTGAACGTGTCACTCAGTCGTGGAGTTTGCTGCAGTCACGACCCCTCTAGAGCATTTCAAGGTCACGTGCCTCCTTGTGTTCCTGAACACCGGGAGTCTCTTTGTTCTCAAATGTAAGAGCCTGTCCAAGTTTGGTTACTGGGAAGGCGTGGGTCCCTTTGCCGTGGATGGGTGCTTGACCAATATTCATTCAAAAGCGAACAGGTAAGATTGATGTGTGAAGAACTAAGGTGTGACAGTCCCAGGCTTCTGTCTGCTGCACCCTTCTTTCTGTATGCACACGTTCAGTGTTCCCAAGGAGAGCCGCGGTTCACCATTTCATGTCTGTGTTCTTTGTTTTCAGAGCAGGAGCCCTTTACCTTGGTTAAGTGGCATAATCGTTCTTTGTCGCTTTCCTTGCATGATAAGTAGGGACCGCCCAGGGCGTTGTGTTGTGGATGAAAATAAATGGCTCCCACAATGTTCTTGGAAGAAGCGGAGTGAGCCGTTGAGAAATTTTATGGGCAAGGAGGGATAGACGCACGGGATGATGGGACTGGATGGCCTCCAGAGTTCATCCTGTTTTTGGTTCTTAACATGTATCAGAACCACTTGGAGAGTTTTCAAGAAACACATGCCAAGTCCCCAGCCCCAGAAGTGGCAGATTCAAGGTGTCCCGAATAACATTTGGCTTGAGAAGTTGGTATTTTCAGGAGATTCAATTAAGCACTGCTGGGCTAGTGCACCTCCTACATTTCGGACAGAAGGGAGCTAAGAGCTGGAATCATACCCTTCCAAATTCAGAGGTCGATTCCAGTTAGGGACAAAAACAACATTGACAGCTTGAGGATTTTTGAAAAAAAAATTTTTAACATTTATTTATTTTTGAGATAGAGAGACAGAGTGAGAGCAGGGGAAGGGCAGAGAGAGAGGAAGACACAGAATCCGAAGCAGGCTCCAGGCTCTGCGCTGTCTGCACGGAGCTCGACGTGGGGCTTGAACTCAAGAACCGTGAGATCGTGACCTGAGCCGAAGTCAGACGCTTAACCGACTGAGCCACCCAGGCGCCCCGAGGATTTTTAAAATGATAAAATCCCATCGATGCAAACGGTAATGGTCATAAGGTTTGGGCTCACGTGACCATTTTCCAGCAGAGTTGGTAAGTAAGAGAATCGACTAACGTCATACAGTTAGTAAATGTTAGAAACAGGACTAGAACCTGGGTTACCTGAATCTCGAAGCAGGTTTTCTTTCCAGTCTGTTCTCTTGTCTTCTGTTTGGCTTAGTGCCAAGTCTATCTAGTCAGTGAATTGAATTGATTAACTCCGGTGCCAGCAGTATGGTCCGTCTTGATGAGCAGCTCATTTGCTTCTAATTCCAAAGTTAATGTTGACTTTGTTGGGAAGTTTGGATTGATTTCCATTTTCCCTTACTGGAGGAAGGGAGGGCCAGAATTGAGCACTCCCTGGGCTCAGATGATCAGTTTTTCTGGGGGTTAGGGGGCATAGTTCTCCAAAAAAGCAGCTGGTGAGATGATGTCCCTACTTTGTACCTTGGTTGTCTTTCTTGGTTGGGCCCTAGGGCACACGGCCGCCCATCTCCCTGGTGACGCCACGGTGATGATGATTTTTCCACTCCGTGTCACCAAAATGTACATGTGATTTCCTAAGTGAAAGTGGCACTTTCGGATTCCTTGAAAATACTCGCTGTTTTAGCCAGGTTCACACCCTTCCACCTTTTCTCCATGTCTTTGATTAAACCCTGAAAAGGTCCTTTGCCCTGAAGGACAAACTGGGCTAAGGGCCCTTTTATGAACACAATCACCTCTGGAGTGAAACATTTCCACGCTGTGATTAAATGCAGATTGGTGCTTAAGAATAATTAGCCGAGGTGGCTCGCAAGCTAGCGGGCACCCTCACCTAATGACTTCTTGGCTTTGCAAGAGCTGGAATCACATTCTCCTGACGGGAGGGATCGATTTTAGATAGGATCAAAATAAACATCCATAATTTGAGGATGTTTTAAAAAATAAAATCATATCGAGGCAGATGGAAAGGGACACAGGTTTTGAGTTCATGTAATCATTTCCCAGCAGAGACCAATTAGCTCTAGGCACAGGTCAGCAGAATAATTTTTCCTCCAGAAGGCATGGGGATAAGGGTCCGGGTTATCCACAAACGCAGTGAGCCTGGCTCAGTAGCACGTGCCACGGCAGATTTCTTAGCCCTCGGCCTCCGCCATCAGACAGGCTTCTCGGATAACCTGTTATTCACGGTCCCCTGTTGCTCTGAATGCTAACAACTGCCACAGCCAAACCCCTCTGCGTCAGGCCCTGTAGGAGACGCTTGGGGTGTTTTATTTTCATTTAATTCACACGGCCCCTCTGTGAGAAAGGTAGGGCTATCATCATTTTACACATGGGGAAACTGAGGCACAGAGAGATTAAAGTACCCAAGATTACAAAGCTAATAAATGGCCAGCTTACGAGTCCATAGCATTTGTCCGAAAAGTGCTGGATAACGGAATGTGCCTGCGTCAGCATAAACTCCAACAGGAGCAGGTAAACGGTTCACCTACTGCCTTACCGTGGCTGAATCCGTCACGTCTTTAGAAAGCGTCAGAATAGGGGGCGCCTGGGTGGCGCAGTCGGTTAAGCGTCCGACTTCAGCTCAGGTCACGATCTCGCGGTCCGTGAGTTCGAGCTCCGCGTCGGGCTCTGGGCTGATGGCTCAGAGCCTGGAGCCTGCTTTGGATTCTGTGTCTCCCTCTCTCTCTGCCCCTCCCCCGCTCATGCTCTGTCTCTCTCTGTCTCAAAAATAAATAAAAAAAAGTTAAAAAAAATTTAAAAAAAAAAAAAGAAAGGGACAGAATACAGCAGCGAATGCGTCAATGTCTGTGTCGTGAGCCGCTGCATCTGAAAGGGACAGTCATGCCCCTCCCCGCTCCATGTGTATCTCTGAACAGTAATGAAGTTCACATCCTTTAGATTCATAGGACTTGGGAAAAAAAGTTCAATTACTGTTTGTATAATAAAGGGACTGAAAAATTGTCAACCAACCTGCAATGAATACTTTCCGTTATAGGGTCTTTGAAAAGAGAGACAAAAAGAGGGAAAATGTCGTGTCATCTGACTAAAATACCCCCGTTTGCATTTTGGTATATGTTCCCATAATTCTTCCCTCTGTTATATGTACTCGTTGTCTATGGCTGCATAACAGACGGTCCTAAAACGAGTGGCTTAAAAACACTGTTATTTCAAAGTTTCTGCTGGTCGAGCCTCCTAGGGCGGTTTACCTGGGGGGCTTTGATGGCCTCTCTCATGATGCCACAGCCAAGCTGTCGGCCAGGGCTGCTTCAAGGCTCGACTGGGGAAGGACCCGTTTTTGAGCTCACGCACGTGGTTGTCAGGGGGCCTCGGTCTCTCAGCACGAGTCGGCTTTCCACGGGCTGCCTCAGTGTCCACACGTGGCAGGTGCCTGTCCATTAGGCAGGATGGCCTTTCGGGAGGGTTGTCTCCAGAGCGAGTGGAGGAGAGGCAGGAAGTGCGGGGAGAGACTGAACCCCCACGTGGAAACGGCAGTCCGTGTTAGAGTCGACATTCCTCTACTTCTCCCGGGTTCTGCCCACGAGAAGCAAGTCACTGACTTCCACTCGGGCTCCAGGAAGGAGGATTACGTTCCATTCTTGGAAAGTAAGGAGTAGCAGAGAAGGTGTGGGCATCCCTTGGAAACCAGCACGCCGTATCTTTAAAATATGTACCATTGTAGTACATATACAGTTGCCTTTTATCTTTTTAAATATTTATTTAGAAAGAGAGAGCAAGGGAGGGGCAGAGAGAGAGAGAGAGGGAGACAGAGAATCCCAAGCAGGTTCCGCACTGTCAGCACAGAACCCGACGCGGGGCTCCAACCCACAAACCGTGAGATCATGACGTGAGCCAAAATCACGTGTCCGACGCTTAACCAACTGGGTCACCCAGGTGCCCCCTTTTTTTCCCTTTTAACATAATGAAAAAAAAATGTTCCACAGCTGCACACTATACCATAAAGTGGATTTTCATAATTTCCCCCGATACATAGCTCTACATATGTACATACATACATTCTTGTCGTAGGTCAAAAGTCTATTACCAGAAGTGATGCTGGATACACATTTTTGGTCCTAGTTCTTTGTATTATTTCACAGGGATAGATCTCTGCAGGTGTGAAAACAGGGTCAAAGGCATGGCTGTCTTTTAGGAACCTTTTTATACTTCTTGCTATTTCCCCTTCTTTGTTTAAAAAAATGTTTATTTTTGAGACAGAGAGAAAGAAAGAGAGAGAGAGTGTGTGTGTGTTAGTGTGTGTGTGTGTGTGTGTGTGTGTGTGTATGAGGGGGGAGGGGTAGAGAGAGAGGGGGACAGAGGATCTGAAGCAGGCTCTGAGCGGAGAGCCGAGAGCCCGATGCAGGGCTCGAACTCACAAACCATGAGATCGTGACCTGAGCCGAAGTCCGACGCTTAACTGACTGAGCCTCCTGGGTGCCCCGCTATTTACCTTTCTTAAGGGCTTGGGCCAGTTTATACTCCCACCTGCCATGTAACAGATCTGCGGTAGCAGTTAAAAATCATGTTGCAAATCTTGCAGTGACATATCCACTTCGCGCAATGACTCCTTTGCCCTCCAAGAGCCCTGACTGCTCATCCTGGGTCACATAGGCAGATACTGACACTCAGATTTATAATAAGCAGATAGGTTTGGCTAAATAAAATTGTAACCATAATGCAACAATATAGTGTTACCTCCGTGTACAGACAGAAAATTTATTCTTCATTTCACTGGAAAATTTTATTTATTTATTTTATTTTCGTTATTACGTTTTTAAAGATTTTATTTTATTTTTTTTTAATTTTTTTTCAACGTTTTTTAAATTTATTTTTGGGACAGAGAGAGACAGAGCATGAACGGGGGATGGGCAGAGAGAGAGGAAGACACAGAATTGGAAACAGGCTCCAGGCTCCGAGCCATCAGCCCAGAGCCTGACGCGGGGCTCGAACTCCCGGACCGCGAGATCGTGACCTGGCTGAAGTCGGACGCTTAACCGACTGCGCCACCCAGGCGCCCCTAAAGATTTTATTTTTAAGTAATCTCTACAGCCTGCATGGGGCTCAAAACTTACAACCCCAGGATCAAGAGTCGCATGCTCTACAGACTGAATCAGCCAGGATCCCTTCAGTGGAAAATCTTAAAAAATGTATTGCTGAGGTAGTCATACTGCTGCTAATATAGTTTTTAAATATCTCCTTCCCAAACTCTAGTCGTTATGAAAAGGGCTGTTTGCTTAGTTCTTAAAAATAATTGTTTGATGAGGAAACTATCATTGCAACTTTTAGTTCTTTCTGTTAATGTCACAGCTCCATTGAGTTGCAATTCACATATCATACAATTCATTTTTTTAGCACATGCACAGAATTGTAGACACACAATAACAGATCATTTTCATTACCCTAAAAAGAAACCCAGTACCCATCTGCAGTGTGACTTAATTCCTTTGTTTTATTTATTTATTTTTTTTTTTATTTTTTATTTAAAAAAAAATTTTTTTTTTCAACGTTTATTTATTTTTGGGACAGAGAGAGACAGAGCATGAACGGGGGAGGGGCAGAGAGAGAGGGAGACACAGCATCAGAAACAGGCTCCAGGCTCTGAGCCATCAGCCCAGAGCCTGACGCGGGGCTCGAACTCACGGACCGCGAGATCGTGACCTGGCTGAAGTCGGACGCTTAACCGACTGCGCCACCCAGGCGCCCCAATTCCTTTGTTTTAAAAAGAAATTGTAACAAATACCTTTTTTTTTAATGGGTACCTGAAACAGTTTTTCTGTCTTTTTGTGATCTGATTACAAATATGGAGTGTGAGTGACCTCAGAACATTCCAGAAAATCTGTTGTCCGACACGGGAACAAAAGTCAACCCTCTGAATCTGATGCCATTGTTCTTGGTTTAAAAGGATCAGCCCTTTACTTCCATTTTGCTCGTACTGGGGAGTTAAAGATTTTTTTTTTTTTTAACCTCTGAAAGGTTGTACGTTTCAGACACATGGGGCATATTCTAGCAAACGTCTTGATGAAATTTTTAATAGAAAGTTAGGCCACAGGCTGAAAAAAAGGAGTTGTAGGCAATCGGCAATATGCCTGGCATCTCTTTACCGGCCAGAATTTAAACGTATCTCGAACAGTCGATTTCTCTTAAATTCTGGTGATTTCACTCTTAGGTCAACGAAATCACTGCCTACTGACTGGTGTCAATAGCAAAATAATGAAAAAAGAAACCCTTTTGCCCACAAACAGAATGGAATGTCAGCTTGTGACCCGGGGCCTCTGAGGGGGGAAGGGGGGTGTAATTCACTTCCTCCAAAAGCAGAGGACGCCAATTTCCTCCCCAGGAGGTCAGTAGCACGAGGTGTAGGGTTACCATGGAGTCTAGATTCCGAGAGAAGTTTGAAATGTAATTGCCCCGCTGGTTTTGTTTAGCCACAAGGTTACTGTTAGATGTAGGGCAATAATGAGGAAATAATAGTGGAATGGGCCTGAGTTGACCCCTGCAGAGAAAGATGAACTTTTTTTTTTTCTTTAATACAGGGGGGGTGGTCATTATAGATCGCCCTTTCTTCCAAATCCATTTGGCATTGGTGGTCAACTGAATGAGGCCAGGATTCTTAGGTCAGTCCATTTCCCTGAATCACGAGACATAAATCAAAGCCGAGCATGGAAACTTCAGACTGTCTGTGACTCTGCACGTCTATAAATGGGGATGAGAGCTTCCGCTCTGGCCCTTGGGCAGATGCCTGCCTATTTGTATTCAGTGATTGAATTGGGGTCCTGGTGACATAATCTGTGCTGATTTCCCAGCAGTAAATAATTCTAATGAGAAGACTGCTATAGAGCCCAAAGCTGTAGATATTTCCATAACGTAAGCCAATAAGCCGAGTGGGAGAGACCCTTTAAGGCCAGTCGAGGACACCCACACAGTGAGACCCTTTTTTGCCAGCTAAGGAAACCCACACACATCTTGCAGGAGACTCAGACATTGCCTGCCTGTAATTCCTTCTAATGGAGAGAAAGCAGAGGCTGTTCTGTCCCTTTTACTGATTCTTTACCTGAACTTGAACCCACATTGAAACACTTGAAAATTTTGATAAAGGTACCTTTCCTGGTCTCAAAATAGAAATGTAGATTTTGAAAGCCAGACAGTGTTTTAAAATGAATTCTTCTGGAAAAACAGCTCTTGTCAAAGCAAAATGGCTCTGTTCAAGGGATGTAGAAACAGTGCAGAATTTTCCACCTCTCTAAAAGGTCAGAAGACTCTCTCTTTGAGATTAGACTTGTGGTCATTGGTTATTGGCCCAATCTAAGGTCAAAATCTTGAATTTCTGGAAAGACTTTGTAAAATTTCAAAGTATTCTTATTATTGCCCCTTTGCAAGAAAACCTGTGTGCTCACATTCCCTTGTCAATCTCTCATTCAGATTTTATTTATTTAAAAAATTTTTTTAGTGCTTATTTTTGACAGAGAGAGACAGAGCATGAGCAGGGGACAGGCAGGGAGAGAGGGAGGCCTAGAATTCGTGGCAGGCTCCAGGCTCTGAGCTGTCAGCACAGGGCCCGATGCGGGACTCGAACTCATGAACTGTGAGATCATGACCTGAGCCGAAGTTGGGCACTTAACCGACTAAGCCACCCAGGTGCCCCTTTTATTCAGATTTTAAAAATCAATTAAAAAAAATCAGCATCTAGAATTTTTCTTAATAATGGAGACATTTCTATTTTATCTTATTTTATTTTATTTTATTTTATTTTATTGTATTTTATTTTATTATGTGTTTATTCATTTTTGAGAGAGAGAGTGAATGAGTGGGGTAGGGGCAGAGAGAGAGGAACAGGGTTTCTGATGTGGGGCTCAAATTCACAAACCCTGAATTTATGACTGGAGCTGAAGCTGGGGCTTAACCTACTGCGAAACCCAGGCACCACCCCCCCTTTTTTGCAGACAGTTCAATATTATATAAAATCTGCATCTTCTATCATAGAATGTATTTTTATCAGGAAACAGCCCTTTTGGAGAATGCAGTTTGATAATAATAATAATACCAGCCCTGCTCAATTCAAAATGCCATTTTGAAGAGCAAAGGGTAACATTTAAAAAGTGTTAGACTATAGTCAGTGTTTTCTTTTGTCTGTTATTAATCTTCATACTGTTAAGGAACACACTGTGAAATGTGTTCTACTGCTGTCCTAAAATTTTATAAGAAACTTCAGTATTTGGGAAGCATAGCCATTTGTGATGTCTTCAAGTATCTTCCGAGCAATCTTTAAGGGCTCAGCAAAGATATTTAGACCAGCAGGTTCAGTCTTGCTTTTTATCTTTTATTTGATATTGTAATAGACAGGAAAATAGGTTTGCCAGAGAGATCCAGGAGTATTGTTACTGTTTCCCTGGCACTTCCTCCATGGGACTGTGATATTAACAAAGGTGTGTAACTTACTTGTGGTCAGCGGCTAAATGGCCAAGTACTGCTGAAACAGAAAGACATCTGAGAAATATTTGGCACATCCCAATGGCCTTTTAAAATAGCCCAAGATGGGGGCACCTGGGTGGCTCGGTCTGTTGAACGTCTTACTTCTGCTCAGGTCACGATCCCACAGTTTGTGAGTTGGAGCCCCACATCAGGCTCACTGCTGTCAGCGCAGAGCCCGCTTCAGATCCTCTGACTTCTCTCTCTCTGCCCCTCCCCCCCCCACAGTCTCTCTCTCTCTCAAAAATAAATAAAACATTGAAAAGAAAAATAGCCCCAAACGGCAGAACTCCATCTAGCAGGATGGAGTTGGAGGTCCCCATAGCAACTCTTCAAACCTCTCTCCATGCAAAGGTTGAACTCGACTCTGACTTTGGGAATGCTGCGTATCGATTGTTACTGTCTTTCTATGACCACTGAACTTAGCTCACCCCCTCAGCTTGGCTCTTGCCTCTCAGTCCAGATGTGCTGTGCTGGCTACTCTCTGTGTGAACTCTTGGGGGTGGGCCTGCTTTTTTTCTTTCTGGCTTCATGGGGCTGCATTCAGCAATTCATGCCTAATTACTGACCTTGGTCAGGGAAACACTCCTCTTTGGTTGGATTTACCTAATAATAGTCAAGCCCACTGGTTTACTTTAAGCTGACGGGCCTGATGTAGAGAAATGGGTTCTAATAATGTAGAAGCAAGGAGAAAGGGTTATTGATCCATCGGGAATGGAGAAGTTCAGCAGGCAAGCTTGGATTGCTTTAAAGGGCAGTTAAGCACCTGGGGACGTAGTCTTTCTTTCTTCCTTTCCCCCTTTCCCCCTTCCTTCCTTTCTTTTTTCCTTCCTTCCTTCCTTCCTTCCTTCCTTCCTTCCTTCCTTCCTCCTTTTCAGTTTCTTTCTTTCTTTCTTTCTTTCTTTCTTTCTTGTTTCTTTCTTTCTCTCTTAGTTTGGGGTTGGAGATGAAGGAATTGGTGATCTGTACGATAAGTTAATTTCCAGCATTGTGGAGATTTTTAAAAACAGCTTCTTTATGTTGTCTAATTCTCAATCAAGTGCTTCAAATAGTGCAGAAAGACTGTTATAAGTTAAATCGTATCCTCCCAAAATATGTTGGAGTCCTCACCCTTAATATCTCTGAATGTGACCTTATTTGGAGATAAGCTATTTATACAGGTAATCATACTAAGATAAGGTCTTTAGGGGAGGTCCTAATGCCAATGACTGGTGTCCTTACGTAAATGGGAAATGTGGACACAGAGATGCATAGAAGGAAGATGATGTTCAGACGGGAAGGGGCTCTGTGCTGACAGCTTGGAGCCTGGAGCCCGCTTCCGTTTCTGTGTCTCCCTCTCTCTCTGCCCCTCCCTTGCTCGTGCTCTGTCTCTCTCTGTCTCTCAAAAATAAATAAGCATTAAAAGAAATTTGAGAAAAAAGAAAGAGGTGAGTAGAATAAAGAAGTTTGAAAACACAGATGGTTTTTAAAATACGAGATATGATCTGTAGGGCAGATCCATGACTCAAGACCAGCCCAAGCCAAACTACCACTTTGTAGAAAGAGAATGACTAAGGTGAGAGCAACCCCTCCTCTTGGGTTGGGCATTTTGGGTGCTGCTCCAATCGCACCAGTGGGTTTGCTGAGCCTGGGGCCATGTAGGCAAGTTCTCCCTTACTTTCTTTCTGGTTCCTGGAGTTTATTTTTTTTTCCCACCGTCCTTTGGGAAATAGCAGCTGCAAAGGCATTTTGAAGAATGCCCATCAGGGTATATCTAGGGCTACCTTTTCATGGGCTAGAGAGGCAGCAAAGGGATCAGGAATCGTAAAGAAAATCCACACAGCCCAGCTTTTATTCTTCAACAGACATTTCCAGGGTGCCTGTTCTGTTGCAAGAGCTGGCTGGATCTGGGGGCCAACGCGTGGCTGAGTAAAAACTGTAGAGCCCCCTGCTCACATGGCACTTAGATCTATTATTTCCGAAGCAAGCTTGGACCTGAGCAGCACAGGTGGGGGGGAGTTCAGATTCAAGAGGCAAGAAAAGACAACGTTTTAGTACTTTGAGTGATGGCTGGCTGGGGAGAAAATGGTGAGGGCAAGAAATGGGGAATGTTTGGAGGGCTGGTCAGATAAGGGCCCTCAATCCCTGCCCTTGAGTCAGCTCAGGCTCTTCCGAATCCACGAGCTTCCGTGGTTAGCTTCCCTCTGTAGGAAACTGGCCTCGTCTTCAGGGGAATTGTGAGTTCTGGAAGAGAGGAATGGGCTTGGAATAGCAATGTCTGTGCCCCCATTGCTGTCTTCCCTGTGCGTGAGAAGGAAAGGCGTGAGCCCCGAGACTGGGGGAGAAGCAAGTTTTCTCTGATTCTATTGATTTCTCTGATTCTCTGATTTCTCTGATTTCTCTGATTCTATTCTATTTCATTTGAAAAGTAAAATGTATCCGTTTGTTTCTAGATTGTTCTTTCCTCCCACCTTAAAGAAAATTCATTTCTGAAAGTGTTTTTTTTCCCCTCTTCTGCCAAGCAGCTTTTTATCTAGAAACAAAGGCGAGCCTTTAAACAGGTGTTGCAATAGGTACACTTTCAGGCATGAAAATGGAGTCTTGAAGAATCTTGTAGATACTTGTGAGCTTCAGGAAACCCTGGCCCAGCATTACCTCATACTCTACAAAAGCCAGAAGGGGCCAAGTCTCAATGGAGAGCCCACAGAGCACAGTGCAGGTACGGCCTAAGCATGTCTATGGTTTCAGATTTCTCAGATTTCTATGGCTCTGTCACAGGGAGCTTTTACCCCGCTGGGGGGTTGTTGGGAAAATCTTCCGAGGCCACCAGGAGGCCCAACAGTGCTCAGGAACTTCTGGAAGGCATGAAGCTGGGAGGAGCTGAATCCCAACCCCAAGACAGGCCTTGATTTCCCCCGGGCTGTTAGGTACCTGGTCTGAGTCCTCTCCTTCCTGCCTCTCCCTTTCCCTTCCTCTGCTACCCACACATTTGTGCTTTCTAGCAAGGCACCGTGGTTGTAAGCATCTGTTGGACTTAGCCCTTCAAGACTCCTGTTAAATTAAACAAGGTGGCTCACAGACCGAGGTGGCTCTAATGCCACGGTGGCCCAGGTAAGCCAACCACAAGCTAAGCCAGTGAATGCCCCAGTGTTCTGAAATCCAAACCCTAATGACGATCAATCCCGGACAGCCAACGAGGCTTTCAGCTACAGCCAATCAAATAATTTCCTTTCTTTGTTTCCGAACTTTATAAATCTTTCCTCTAGCTCCTGTCTGGGGAGTGCTCCCTGACCACTTCTGGTTCGGTGCTGCCTGATTGTGATCGATTTTTGCTCAACCAAACTCTTCGGAAAACATTTTCAATATGTCTCAGTTTCTCTTTTAACACCCCCGATCTGAACTTTCTACCTGGGAATTCGAGAACAACAGAACTGTCACACCTGATGGACGCTCCAACCAAAGAGCTCTTTTTTTTCCTTTTTCTTTCTGTATTGTAGCAGCTTTCCACTACCTACTTGGTATCTCAGAATGATCTAGAAAGGCAAAGGAAGCCAGAGAACCCTTAAACCTGAGGAAGGAGGCTGACTTGAACTTTCAGTCATTTGATCACTGCAGAGAGCCCGTACATGTGCCCAGTTCGGGACCTTAACCATTTAGCAGGGAAGAGAAAATCCAAGCGGCTAAAAGACAATGCAGTACAGTGTCATAGAGCCGCCCCCAAGATGCCAGGGGCACCTGTATGGGGCCTGGGGATAGAAGAGCAGAAAAAAAGATGCTTAACGACCTGGAGAACATGGCATGTCCTGCAAAGTGGAAGGGGTGGGGGCAGGGTGGCCGGTAGGGAGAATATGATGAGCGAGGTAGGGGCAGGAATGAGGGCAGGAAGGGTAGACTGGGCAGAGACCAGAAGGAGCCTTGTGTGGACCGGAACTTTACCATACAGTTGATGAGCCACACGGGAGGAACACAGGGTCAGGTTCGTGTTTCAGGGAGAGCCTGTTGATAGCACGTTGGAGATAGATTGGAGCTCAGGGAGCCTGGGGGGAGGGGGGTAGGAACAAGGCCGTGAAGGTCCCAGTGATTCATGGATTCAGGTGTGGGCAATGTGACCTCAGGTAAGTCTCTTATTGTCATGTCAGGAGCATTCGCCCTGTCACCTTGACCACCTCTGATAGGACACACTCGACTTAATTCCAGATTGACCGGACCAGTGGTTCAATAAGCATACTAGTGGCTTTCCTGTGTATCTTAACTGTGACACTCAATATTCTGGTTTCATAGCCCACAGAAAACAGACTGGTCGGGGCGCCTGGGTGGCGCAGTCGGTTAAGCGTCCGACTTCAGCCAGGTCACGATCTCACGGTCCGTGAGTTCGAGCCCCGCGTCGGGCTCTGGGCTGATGGCTCAGAGCCTGGAGCCTGTTTCGGATTCTGTGTCTCCCTCTCTCTCTGCCCCTCCCCCGTTCATGCTCTGTCTCTCTCTGTCCCAAAAATAAATAAACATTGAAAAAAAAAATTAAAAAAAAAAAAAAACAGACTGGTCACGGGGATCATCCCTGGCGATGGGGACACAGCAGTGAGTGAATTGGACTAAAGTCACTTCCCTGGAAGAGCTTACATACTACTGGGGTGGTGCAGGAACATAAGTAATCCACATTAGACTAGGTAGCAAGGAAGTCCCAGGATGAAGGGGGCTTACAATTTCTTTCTTTCCTTCTTCCTTCCTTCCTTCCTTCCTTCCTTCTTTCTTTCTTCCTCCCTCTTTCTTTCTTTCTTTCTTTCTTTCTTTCTTTCTTTCTTTCTTCCCATGTTTATTCATTTTTGAGAGAGAGAGAGAGACACACCGAGCATGAGCAGGGAAGGGACAGAGAGCGAGGGAGACACAGAATCTGAAGCAGGCTCCAGGCTCTGAGCTGTCAGCACAGAGCCCGACGTTCGGCTCAGACCCACAAACCGCGAGATCATGACCTGAGCTGAAGTCTCCCACTTAACTAACTGAGCCACCCAGGCATCCCAGGGCTTGCAATTTCAAGAGGCATCAGAACAGCTTCAATGAGGTGATAATTTTAACAAATATGATCCCTGAGATCTTCACTTCAAGGGTTAAGTTGTCTAAGGGGAGGCCACCTGTGATCCAATAGTGTTTGTAGAGAATCTTGGGACCCTAATGGTGCCAGAAAGTTCTGCTTTCTGTCTCCAGAGTGGGCCGCCATGTTGGCTAAACAAGACCTACCCCTGGTAACCTTGCTGGAAAGAGGTTCTAATAACTACTCTCCATTTCTCAGCTCGGAGCTGCCCTTGAGTATTTCAAACAACTCACCACTCCCTCCTCCCTCCTTGGGCTGGCCCCCAATTTATTTACTAAAAAAAATGTTCAGCTCAGCTGTAGCATCTGTTTCCCAGCGAGGCCCCTGTTTCTTACTCAATTTCCCAGCTGGTTTGACTTATCAGGACACAAGCAGGTCACCTGACTGGCCCAAGGCCACACAGTGAGCAAAGGGCTCAGCCAAACATAAACCCGACCTTATTATTATTTTTTTAAGTTACACAGTTTCTGGAAACTCCATAGTTGTGGCAGATGGGATGTTAACCACATTCACTGACAACTTAACACAAGGAGCTTCGGCGCAGATCGCTTCATCTGGCTCAAGGAGTATGCGCGAACTGGATACAAAAGCAGGGAAATGCCCCCCCCCCCCCTTCCCGATTAAGAGGCCATTTTGCACATGACTTGACGGCTGCCTCAATCAGATGCCACAGTTCCAGGGCAGCAGCATTTTGGGTTGGCATCTTCTTCAAAGACCATACCTCAGGGGCTCAGCCTTGCCTGATTAAATTATCTTTTCTTTTCCAGCTCGCTTCTCCACATCCGCCCTCCCCACCCCACCCCACCCCAGCGCCCTTCCTATAAGCAGTTGCGAGTTCATAACCAAACTCCTCCAGTGCGATGCAATTTCTGGGTGCAAACTGCATGCAGTTGTGGGGCAAGATCTTAGGGATAATTGCAGTGAGGTGGAGGGTGACGCGAGTTTAGAAACTTTGCAAAGTACCTTTTGGGCCCTCTCATTTGTGACTCCCCTTTATGTTTTCATTCACCTTTGGGTTCCCTTTTTCAAGCGACTGCATTCAGTTTTAATTATCTAAATCTTTGATTTTTGTGTCTTGGTCAAATGAAGATTAATGCAAACACTTGGTGTTTTATGGAAGATCCATTACATCCCTGCCTGATAGGCTTTTCCATTTTCCTCCCCACCCATCAGCACCCCTTTGTGATTCAGGGCCCCATGGGACAGTAAGGAAAGGTCTTTAGCTCTCTGGGCCTCAGTGTTCTTACCTGTCATTTGGACACAATTACATATACTTCATGGAATCTGTGATGATAAAGTTTAATGAGATGATGCATTGTGGTGTGTGTGTGTGTGTGTGTGTGTGTGTGTGTTTTCCATACCACTAAGCAATTCTCTGACACAAGCCGGATGTCCTACAATTCAACTTGACTCTGATACAGTCTACCTGGAGATAGCATCAGATCCTACAGGTTAAGGGCTCAGTCCCTACAAGGCTATCCCCTCTCTTCAGATGCCAATCTCAAGTTCAAGTTTTCACCTGGGTTTCTGACCAACCAGCTATAGATAGGAGCGTCCCATAACCCTCCTCTTGGGTTTGACCGATTTGCTAGAGAGGCTCACAAAACTCGGAGAAACATCTTACTTACTAGATAACCAGGTTATTATAAAAGGTATAACTCAGGAACAACCAGATGGAAGAGGGTCGGATATGGGGAAAGGGTGTGGAACTTCCATGTTCTTCCTGAGCTTTCCTGAGCATGCTACTCTCCCAGGACTTCCAGGCATTCCTCAGCCTGAAAGTTCTCGGAAGCCTGTCCTTTTGCTTTTTACAATGGCTTCCTTACAAAGCTCACTTGATGAAACCATTGGCCATCGGTGATTGAACCCAATCTCCAGCCCTCCACCTGCCAAAGTTGGGGGGGGGGTGGGGCTGAAAGTTTCAACCCTCTCATCACATGGTTGGTTACCCTGGTAACCAGCTCTCATCTTCAGGTTATCAGGGAGCTTTCCAAAGTCACCTCGTTAACATAAATTTCGAGGGTTTTAGGAGCTCTGTGCTAAGAATAGGGATGAAGACAAAATATATATTTCTTATTTGAAGTCACAGTACCACATGCATACATAACGACCCCAGACGAAGCCCCATTATCCCAAGGGGTTCATTTCTTGGCATTATCATTTTTTCCCTGTCTTTTTTTTTTTAAATTTTTTTTTTTTTTTCAACGTTTATTTATTTTTGGGACAGAGAGAGACAGAGCATGAACGGGCGAGGGGCAGAGAGAGGGGGAGACACAGAATCCAAAGCAGGCTCCAGGCTCTGAGCCATCAGCCCAGAGCCCGACGCGGGGCTCGAACTCACGGACCGTGAGATCGTGACCTGGCTGAAGTCGGACGCTCAACCGACTGCGCCACCCAGGCGCCCCTTCCCTGTCTTTTTTAAAAAAAATTTTTTTAACGTTTATTTATTTTTGAGACAGAGAGAGACAGAGTATGAACGGGGGAGGGTCAGAGAGAGGGATACACAGAATCTGAAACAGGCTCCAGGCTCTGAGCTGTCAGCACAGAGCCCGACGCGGGGCTCGAACTCACACACGGCGAGATCGTGACCTGAGCCGAAGTCGGCCGCTTAACCGACTAAGCCACCCAGGCGCCCCAATTCCCTGTCTTTTTAGGTATCCCCAACACTCTCATTCCAGACCATTCCCTTCCAGGCTCTCTTCTCCACTCTTCCTCTCGAAACCCCAACACCCACCAACATATTTTTTTTCCTTTAAAAATTTTTTTAAAGTTTATTTTGAGAGAGAGACAGAGAGAGAGAGAGAGAGAGAGGAAGAGAGGCAGAGAGAGAGGGAGAGAGAATCCCAAGCTGGCTCTGAACTGCCAATGTGGAGCCCAACGTGGGGCAAGAACCCACAAACTGTGAGATCATGACCTGAGCTGAAGTCAGTTGCTTAACTGACTGAGCCACCCAGGCGCCCCCATGAACGGCCTATTTAAGGCCTGGTGAATTTTGAGTGCCTCAAATATACTCAGTGCCATTTTAAGTATTCCATCCTGCCCATGTACCCCCAGTATGCACCAGCATGCCCCACTTACTTCCTCTGTGTTTAGTGTGTCTCCCCAGGTCCTTGTGTCTCTACTGTATCTCCTCTGTCCTCATTGGTCTGTTTCTCTTATTTTCTAGAGTCAAACTGAACATCCTTAGACAATCCGGCAAACATACATCACGCACTGCGGTTCTTGTGTGAAACAGGCCTGGGCAGAGAGGGAGAGGACAGAGCCCTCCTCACTCTTTTAGTCTAGCGCCCCCTCCACTGTTCTAGAACCTTCTTCTTGTTCTCAGATTGGGATGAGAAGGTTTGAGGGAAAGAACGGAGACCAGGCTCCGCCGTTAGAAACAGGCAAGCAACCCAGCCCCACGCTGGGTCTTTTGGAATAAATCTGGAGGCAAAAGGAACATATCCCTGCATGGCAACCTTTTGCAGGCCACGTGATGTGGTGAGAAAAATCCAGATAGCCCCGGATCGAAACCCCAGGTGTTTCCATTTGGCTGAGTAACATGACCTTGGGGGAATTGCCTAATCTCCCAAAGCATCCTTTCCCTAGCTGATGAAATAAGGAGAATAGCGTTGTCAGGAGAACATATGAGAAGCATGCAAGGTGCGAAGTGTCCCGACTGGTCTTCAGCTGAGACGCCAATAAATAGGAGTTGTGCTGTTTTTTCACGTGTTTCCCACGTCTCCATTCTAGGCTTCAAATGGTCCCCAAGATTCCTGCTGCAGTTTTGATTCAGAGTAATAATCTGAATCAAAATAATCTGAATCAAATAATCTGAATCAAAATAATCTGAATCAAAATCCTGAATAGGTCAGGATGCTGGCTTTGGGGTCCTCTGGCAGTGAGGGGGTTCACCTCTTCCGCACGGACACCAATGGCTGCTTCCAGTGGGGTCTGGGCAGGGAATGCTTCTTTCTAGACCAAACTTGCTTTAAAGAAGGACAGGACAAATGACGCTCGGGGCTGTCAGCCGTGGCTGCCAAGGACAGAGCTGCGGACGGCAGCCTTCCTTGTTCCTTTAGAAGCACTCTAGGCCCCTGGGGTAAAGTTTCCTGTAAGTGTGGGTGTTAAAGTGGTTTGTTTTGGTGTTGTTTTTGATACGTGCAACTCCTTCCAGAGGCTAAGACATGAAAAGCCCCGCCAGAAAATCATCACAGAGGAATAAATAATATCCTAACCGCATCCTGAGGCCCCAGTCGTTCTCCACGCTCTCGCCACCGCTCCCCGCAACGCCCCTCCTCTGCTCTCCAGCTCCAAACTTGCTGGGGTTTCAGCAAAGAGGCGCGAGGCACAAAAAAATGTTCCAAAGCTGTTTTGGCTCAGCGCGGCCCGCCCATGCTGGGATGGGGAGAATTCCAAACTAAACAGGCTGCCTTATCATTCCAGACTTTCTTGGCTCGGACAGACTGTTTCCAGCCCCGAAACCTATTCTGTGTGGATAATGGACAACCAGTCACAGAGTAAACACGGGAGGAGTGGGCAGGTGCTATGTTCTTTGAATTCGCCAACCAGATGTTCTTCTCTGGGACTTGCCTTTTGCCCCCCTGGGCACCCTGAGCTGCGCAGAAATGTCACTCTTTCTTGACCTTTTCAATGAAATAAAGCAAAGCTCTCCTGGGAGAGTTCCTAAAATGTGCTGTCGATTTCACTTGCAAACCCTTCATCCATTTGTGTCAATTTCTTCTTCTTTTTCTTCCTCTTTTTTGTTTTTTGAACCCCCATCTGGATTAGGCCAAGAAACACCAGTCAAAATAAACATGTAAATCTTGACCTTTAAAAAAGTAACTACTATAGCAGAACTATCAAAGTTACCCTGGGGAACTTAGGCTGCACAATTCATGCCCACGTCCTCGTGCTCTGGCTTGGCACGGGCGTCCTAGATCCTGAGCACCCAGAGCTGTAAACCAAGGCCAAAGCTGGGAGGTGCCTGTGCTATTTCTACCGCTCCTGGTCAAGATGTCCCACATGCTGGGGACACTTGGGGATATGTGGACGGCATGTTCTCTCTCTTTTTGGCTGAGTGTGCTGTGGATCTTTGGGTCAGTTTGGAGAAGGCTGAGTGCTTCTAGAATGTCTGACAGATTGAGGGAGGCAGTGAAGTGAATGTATTGGGGTTTCGAAGCAGAGACTTCAACACAAGCCACTTTCAAGTTCAGTCTCATGGGTCATTAGCCTAAAAAGATTTCACCTGGTTCTTTTATTTAAAAAATTTTTAAAAAAATGTTTATTTATTTTTGAGAGCGAGAGAGGGAGAGAGAGAGAAAGAGAGAGTAGAGAAGGGGCAGAGAGAGGGAGACACAGAATCCAAAGCAGGCTCCAGGCTCTGAGCTGTCAGCACAGAGCCCAACACGGGGTTCAAACCCATGAACCATGAGATCGTGACCTGAGCTGAAGTCAGCTGCTTAACCAACTGAGCCACCACCCAGGCACCCCTCACCTGGCTCTTCTTGAGTAAGTCTTGGCCTGAGCATCGAACTGGCTTGACCAGAGTGAGGGTAAGATTACATGAGGAACCCCCCCCCTTGCCACTGAACCTTAGAATTCCCGGGGGCAGAAGGGAGCTACTCATTCTTCTATCCCTCCTTCCCCAGTCCAGGGGTAGCATCATCCTTCCTCAGTTGCCGAGCCTTAGAGTCATCTGATCTTCCTAGGAGGATCCTAGAAAGATCCTCCAGTCTTTCCCCCGCTGGTGATACAAGGAGGTGGTCCTAACACATCCTAGCACTTCAAGGTTGATTATGGAAAATGCGGACAGCATGGTTTGGCTGCATAAGAAATTCTGTGTTACACATGCTGTGTGCTCTTTGGAGCACTGTAGTTATAAGATCTTATTCCTGATCTTATTTGATCCTAATTAATAGTACCTTATGCTACCAGAAGGAGCTGTCGTTATAAAACACTTTGGATTTTCTTTATGTAAGACAAATTTATGAGGCAGGTGGAATTTGATCCCCTTCTGCAGGTGAATTAACTGGGTCTCAGGGAAGTGATGTGATTTACCCAAAGGGCTATGCCGGTCCGCAGCAAAACCAAACACCAACGTTAACCTCTTACCTCTAAATCCAGTCCTTTCTCCAGCAGGTTGGGCGTTCAGTGGGCTAGGTGCCACTGTTCACGTGGAGAGGAAAATGCTGAGCAGAATTAAATAACTTTGCCCGCAAAAGGTAGCTTGTGACAGTGCCTAAGAAGCCACTCTTCCTGACTCCTAGTCCGGTGTTTTCTCCAGGTGCCCCAAAAGCCTTGAGGGGGAATCAGGGAAGGCAGGAGAGAGTTTGTGATCATAGGAAAAGAAATCCGATCTGTAAATCCTACTCTAGAGGCGATTACACGTTTAGAGTGTGTATATCATCGGAAGGCATAAAATACAATAGCAGAAAAATCCTATGACTCGTCTGTTTCATTTATGGAATCTATTGTCCAATTATGCCTTTGTGTTATTGCAATATTTGTATGTGGAATGTGTCTGCCCCGAGAAAGCAGTAATTTTGTATTCAAGACATGATGGGTAATTATATACAGAAGTTGCACTTAGGTTTCCTGTCTACTGACAGAAATGATGGAGTCAGTCACAGCCTTTCAATGAAACACATTTGTTTTCCTTTCCAATTAGAGTTTTACGAACAAGATGCAAGGGTGGCTCAAGACTGACAGAGAAAACGGTGACTCTGGAATTAGTTCTGTCACACGCAGCCTCGCATCCCTTGCTGTCAATGTGCATTCAGATGGAAAAGCGCATCTACAAGAGGCATAGCAACTCCGGGTGATGAGACCTGCTTCGTGGAAGGTTGGCGATTGGGTTTGCTTGGACCTCATATAAGTGGGCTTGCCGGATGTGATAGCAGGAGGCAACTCATTTCTAGGGTGTAGACCCCATTTTCCCAGGCCAGGTGTAGAGTGTCTGTTACGGAGCTTCTCTGCCACCACACTTGTTGTATTGTCTGGCCTCCTGACTCTTCTATCAAAGCCTCCTGTGTCCCTTTTCATCATGATTTATACTCTGAGGCTCTAACACAGTGCCTGGCATCCTGCAGGGACCGAACTAAAGCTGCCAAATAAAGGCATAGGAATGACAAAGAATGACAAAGGAACCTTAAGTACGGCACGATAGTGATGCTGGGTGTGTCCCTAGAGAGCAGATGTTTCCATATCCACTCAGAATTCAGCCCATCCTGAAAGCGTGCAGCGTTGAATTCCCTACGCAAAAGGAAGTAGCTCTTTGCTTGTTGATAGACTTGCTCTTGGACCAAACCTAAGGGCTTACCCAGGGTTTTAGATCAATGGATGTTCTTAGCGTGATCTATGGAGTCACAAGCCCCTGGAATATCAGCAACCCAGCTCAGGTGCTGGCAGATACTGGGGGTCCAGTAAGGTTTTGATGACTGAGGGAGACCAACATGTGAACAAACGGTCTGAGATTCTCCTGCTAGGGTGTAGGCTGACCATTGGCTTCAGTCAATCAATTTGCTTATGGTTAGCCATCTTTTTAATTTTTATTTATTTAATTAATTAAAAAAATTTTTTTAATGTTTATTTATTTTTGAGAGAGAGAGACAGAGCGCGAGTTGGGGAAGGGCAGAGAGAGAGGCAGACACAGAATCTGAAGCAGGTTCCAGGCTCTGAGCCATTAGCACAGAGCCCGATGCGGGGCTCGAACCCACCAACCATGGGATCATGACCTGGGCCGAAGTCAATAATAACTCAACCGACTGAGCCACCCAGGCGCCCCTTGCCATCTTTTTTTTTAAATACCTTCCCCTATGCATTTCTTTTCCCTGTCTCTGTGTAATCCCTAAACATTGGAGACACTAATTCTTAAAGGTATCGTGAAACGTGATCCAGGGAAGTTTAGAAACTTTGTGAAATATGGCACCAAGTAAAGGCTTGCTGGTTATTTTTAAATCTGACTTTCCTTCCTTGGGTTTCTAGCATCCGAGATCATTAAAAATAGATAGCATTGTAGAACATTTTAAACACCTACCTTCCATTATTTCCACCATTAATTTTGCTTGTTCCTCCTGCGGTTCTCCGAGGTTGAAGAGAGAAACCTCAAGGTCACTTTCAATATCAGACAGTTTCCCTGCTCAGGCCCCACCTTCTTGTTAACAGGTGACTTTATTCTCACATCCTGCACCGTCTCGTTGAGAAGATGGTTTGTAGGATTGGATCTTAGGGTTCTAAAATTTGGAGCTCTGAGATTAACATAGCTGCTCAAGTATCATTTAGACTTAAAATGTGGAGGGACTATTCGACAATGTGATCTATCTGGTGATGAGATGAAATTCAAGCCTTCGGTTGACATTAGCATTTCACACAGACTGGACTGCAGAACAGGTCTCTCCTCCGATCCTAATATTCTCTCTCTTTAACAATCCATCTGGGACTGGACTGAAAATCACTCTTCCCCCAGCACCAGTGCAGCTCAGACCACATTCCCTGCTTTCTCCTTCCTCACCTACTTTAATTTTCTTCTGCAGGGCATTTGCACCCAAGTCCACTTTCCTTTCTCGATTGTAAGATTCCTTGAGACAAGGACTCCCCACCCCCCGTTTTTTTTTTTAAAGTTTATTGATTTATTTTGAGAGAGTGAGTGAGGGCAAGCAGGGACGAGGCAGAGAGAGAGGGAGAGAGAGAATCCCAAGCAGTCTCCATGCGCAGCACGGAGCACCACACGGGACTTGATCTCATGGACTGTGAGATCATGACCTGAGCTGAAATCAAGAGACGGATGCTGAACGGTCGGAGCCACCCAGCTGCTGCGAGACAAGGACTTCTTATTCGTCTTCTTCTCCCCACCCCAACGCCTATCATGATGTGTTACAAACGTCTACTGAGTGAACACAAGACTTCCTCAAAAGGATAACAGATCCCACCCACCCCCAGAGGACCAAAGACAGAAGCATCGGAGCATGTTGACATTTTTATTCTGCTTGAATCTTGTCAATGCCAATGCCTGGAGGCTTTCTCTTTTGCTTTCCTTCAACCTTCCTTTTTCCCTGTCTGAGCACTCAATGTGTGCTTGTTAAAATAATGAAAATGTTGACTGGCCGCGTCATTGATCGAATCTCAGAGAGTGAGAAAACAAACCTCAGAGGGCCTGGCTCTGCTTTCCAAGGCACCAGCTCCCCGCTGCCAGCGCAAGGTCCTTTGTGCAAGGTGGGCGGAGTGCCTGACAAGCTGCAAAGGCACACGTTTCCACTTGTGCTCTGAAACAGTGTCTGAAATCAATACTCATCGCACAGAACGTGACAGAGGGCCGGAGGCTGGCAGTGTTGCTTCTGACATTTCAAGAGCGTTGTGGCTGTCCCCAAGGGGAGTCTGACCTCATGCAAGCCCGGTGTGGTGAGGGGTGGGGCCGGCGGAGGGGCAGGGGCACACAGGGCTCGATCCACACAGACCAGCAGGCTGATTTTGTTCTAGCAAGATCTATCTTAATGCATGGTAGGATTGATTCGTAGGGCTGACGTCACAAAAAGGAGTGATTCATTTTGCTGGTGTGAGAGAAATGAAAAGGGCTGTTTTTCGTAGATCCCTAGGGTTGGAGCCATGCAAGAAATGGACGTCTGTCCTCACCAGTGGGCAAGGACCCTTCCTCCTGAGCATTAGAGCCCTACTCCAATGCTGTCACATCAAAGTCTTTTACAGGAGTTAATAGAGGTGTGTCCCAATTTTAAACAAGATATACATAAAGCCCATGTATACTTACGTATGCCCAGGTATACTCAGGGAGCTGTTCTTGGCACGTCTCACTGGCCACTTAGTATCCAGTTTCTCTCGTGGGGTTGGGGTACCCCTTTTCTCCCTGATCCCTTTCCCTCTCAACTCTCGGCACCCCCAACTGTTTACCTGATGTGTCCCGAGGCTGACGGTTCTCCGAGCATATGGTGACAGGACTTCCTAAGTGGTCTTTCTGGCCCCAAATTCTTCTGTCTTCTCTGCTTTCAGTCCCTCCTGTGCCTCCAGAGTGCTCGTTCTAACACAGGCCCACTCTCACCTCCAGTTATGCTCTCCAGTGCCTTTCATTGGTATCTGTAGAGTGTTTCCAAAAACATTTGAATTGGATCACTGCATTTTTGACTCAGGCTACATACCAAGCCCTGTCTCTGGACTCTCTTTTCCCTAATTTCTTTTCGAGGAATAGGACTGTGTGTCTCACCCTACACATCACCGTGCTGTGAATGCACTTGTAGGGCAAGTTCCTCTCCATCCATCAAGATGTGGCTCAAATGCCATTTCATTTCTGTAACTCTTCATGCTTCCTTGATATGAAGAATTAGTCATTCCACTCTTTTCTGGTCCAATAATGCTTCACATATCTTTATGGTAATGTTTATTATTCATAGGGCTATTTATGTATTATTTATAATATTGATTATATCATATAATATATAACATATATATCATAAAATAGATCGTATATGATCATATCATATAATAATAACAATATTTGTTTAATTATACATATTATTTATTTAATATATTATTTAATATTATTTATTTAATATAGTATTTAATTATATCAATATATTATATTTGTCATCTTATTAATATGATATATTAATTATACTAATATACTATTAATTATGCACATTATTATAATATATTATTATTAATAATGTATATTATTAACATACATTAAATATAATATAATTATATTTAATAAATGTATCACAGATTATACTATTATATTATATTATATAAAATATACAATACATAATATTATATATCACATAGAATATAGAATATTCTATAGACTATAGAATATGTTATATAAAATATCAAAAACATATTTACTGATATAAAGAATATTACTATTATTATTAATGTTAATTTACTACTAATATTTACTTTCATAAAATCATCCATAAGAAGCTGTGAAGGAACTTCACAGTTCCTTCTGTTAAAGAACTCCACCATAATTCCTGCTTGAATTTCTCGTGCCCATTTGTGTCTGCTAGTTGTCTGGTAGGGGCTTTGAGAAAAGCCTGGATTGAATCTCCAAATTTGAGGCCCTTGTGCTCCTTGGGTTTGGCCATCCATGAATATGAAACATTGGCGTATTGATACTTATTGATCATTGCTTCTGCTTTGGGGGCTGGGTATAGATAGTAAGCCATCTTGGAATCGGAACCTATTGGATCCTGGAATTAGAAGTTTCTTAATAGGCTTCCAGATCCCTGTACTTCTTTTGGTTTAGAACGATGCTTCTTAAATTTTTTGATGCCAAAACGTCTGAGCCCTGATGCATGTGTAATTCTGAATATGTTAATAAAGTGTCCACAGACTTCTTAAAGTGTATGCAAGAGATAGACTTACTTAGGAATCTCTGATAGAGAAGAATCTTTTAGAAAGAGGACTCCATGTTGATTTTTTCTGCTTGGTGACTTGTTCATGAGGAAGATCAGCTTATTGGTGGAGAAGTTAGGTTTCATGATTTATTATTACCTGGGACCAGCCTGAGACTAATCTGTCAGGCACAGAAATCAGCATGGTCCTCAGGGGATCAGAT
Organism: Prionailurus viverrinus; assembly: GCF_022837055.1. NCBI lineage: Eukaryota > Metazoa > Chordata > Mammalia > Carnivora > Felidae > Prionailurus > Prionailurus viverrinus. The sequence continues at coordinate 7,733,489 of NC_062566.1, forward strand.
GCTTTCATAGGACTGGTCTAATTAACTGAGGCATAATTCCCGATGGGAAGGAACACAGGCTTTGGAGTCCGAGTGCCTGAATTCTTATCCCAGCTCCACTAAGGGGAGTGAGCTTAGGCAAATTACTTACCGTGTTCTTCAGTTTGCTCATTTATAACATGGCAATAATAAAAATTGCCATGGGAGAGACGATCACAATATGACATATTATAGGACAGCAAAAGATCTATGTAGAAGGCTCGATTTGGTGCCTGATAGAGCCTGAAAAAACGAGCTATGTAGCTGATTGTTTTTATTTGGTGCTCTCTGCATTGAGCTGGCCTCTCTAGATTTGGTTTTGATTTATTGTTCATACATTTAGTAAGGGTTAACATTTGGCAAAAGGGAATGGGTGATTTGAATGTTTACAATTGCCATGCTTTAAAATAACACACATCCTATAAACGAGATAATTTTAGGGCGTGAAGCATCAGGCAAAAAAAAAAGAAAAAGGTCAGCCAACATTTTTTTGGCAACAGTTTGCCAAATTTTAAGAAGTTAGCATTAGAAGTTTATTTCTTATGAAACTACTGTTCCATAGCTTTTGTATTTTCTTGAAGCACAAACATAGCCCTACCTATATTAGTGAGTGATCTGTGTCCTAATTCTTTCACTTTTTCTTTACCCTTGTAATTGTTCAGTAGGGAACAGAAGCTGAAAACACATTCTGGTCTCAGTTCTCGTATGATGTTAGAGAAACCGAGTGAAAAAATGTATGTGAAGGAATTAATGCATACCGTATGAACTACTGCCTTCCTATATAATGTCTCAAATTTCCTACAGTTGTGAGACTGGTCTTGTTACTTGATTTTAGAGGTGAGGAAATTAAGGCCTGGAGTGGTTATAAAATGATCGTTTTATAAGAAAAAGATACTTTTTCTATTGAATTAACATTAATTTGTTCCCCCCCGCCCCCACCCTGCCCTGGTTTTATTGATCGCAGGTGAGAAGGGTGAGAGAACGTGGTAGATGAATTCTCTTATTTGAACGTCATGGATTTTTACAGCCTGCTTTGTCAGGATGAACATTCCTTTGAATTTTGCTTTTTGTTAAAAACAGAAATCATCCTATGAAATGCTTCTGATTTGGCTGCAGAGCAAGCGGCAACATGCCCTCCAGAAATATCAAGGAAGGAGAAGCCTCCCTGCCTGGCAAATTGCCTCCACTTGTCATGCAAAATAGACCTTGAACTGAGGCTATGCCAAAGTCTGTTCCACGTTGTTCCTAACTGTTCCACGTTGAGGGGGGTTTAGAGATGGTCTCTTTGGAATAATATGAACAACACCGTTTGCCTAAATACATTTCTAAAAATGTTTATTTATTAATTTTGAGAGAGAGAGAGAGAGAGAGCAGGAGAGAGAGAGAGGGTGAGAGAGAGAGAATCCCAAGCAGAGTCCGAGCTGTCAGCACAGAGCCCCACATGAGTCTTGATTGTGAGATCATGACCTGAGCCAAAATTAAGAGTTGGACGCCACCCAGGGGCCCTTCATTTGCTTAAATATTACTTTCAAGCCATTGTATATTTGTCATTGGTAATGCATTTGAAAAGGTAGCTTTCTATAATGGAGTAAGAGGCATTTTTATCTGGGTGTGGTTCTCAAACAGGGGTCAGGTTAGCCTCTGAGGGGGACATTTCACAACGTCTGGAGACATTTTTGGCTTGCCCAACTAGGCGTTCGTACTGGCGTCTGGTGGGTAGAGGCCAAGGTTGACCACTGCTGAACATCCTTCAGTGCACAGGACAGTGCCCCCCACCCTCCCGACAGAAGATTTTCTTGCCCAGAATGTCAGTACTGCCAAGAAACCCTGAGTTGAGACTGAACGACCTCAAAATCACTCCTCCATTTCTCATCTGAACCTATTCAAAAATATGTCTCCCTTTTGGCACAAGCAGAGTTAATGTGGTGCTGAATTCTGCGGCTTTGTCTCAACTCCCATGTCTGAGGAGATGATCAATGCCTCGGATTCTTTCCTCACTGTCAGTTATCGACTTTCCCTCAGCCTCTGGTGGCCGAGCTCTTGTTGCCGGGGAATGCTCGCGGGAGAGGTTGAACCATATCCCACCTCTCTGAAATGTGCCTTTAATTAGATAGAAGGAAATCATCTAATAAAATAAATTTACACCAGGCCAATGAAGAGATTAAGGAGACAGAAATAGATGATCTTGTTGATAAGCATTAGAAATATGACCTGAGTAGTTTTGAGGAACTAATTTATTTATGGGGTGGATAGATTCCTCTCAAATCATTTAAAAATATGACTGTTACATTCCTAAGACTAAGAATCCCCCCCATTTACCTGCCAAACATTCTGGGTGTTTCCCCTGGCGGTCCGTCTTCCATTTCCAGTACGCTAAGTGAAATACAGATGCTCTTGTGGTTATTTTGGGTCAAATTTCAATCCAACTTGCAATCCTCGTCTGCATTCATGCATTAATTAACAAATTAATTTTTTAAACCACGTTTTTTTATGCCCTACGTATTTCAGCACTCTGTTAACCCTTGAGCATTGCAAATGTGAACAGAATACGATTCTTGCACTTGAGAAACTGATGAAGTCCAGTGGAAGAGAAAGGTCTTGAAGCAAATATTTACATTTAAGGGGATCAGTGCTATTCAAAGAGAAATGCAAAGCACTCTGGGAACACACACAGAACAAATTCTGTTTAGGGAACTGAGAGAGATTTAACACAAGGTAACACATGAGTCGGGTGGTGAAGAACAAGGAGGAAAATGAACCTTTCCAGGCAGAGGAGTTACCGACAGAGGCAAGAAGATATTGAAGAGTGTGGATTGAGATACGGTGGCAGCAGTGTGACGTGATTTGGGATGGATGACAGGAGTTGGAGCTGGATTTTATCCACCAAAGTATGGTGAGATGTTTTGGGGGAAGGAGTTCAGTTTTATTTATTTATTTATTTATTTATTTATTTATTTAATATATGTATGTGTGTGTGTATATATATTATATATATATACATATATATATATAATATATTATATATATAAATATATACATAATATATATTGTATATATATAATATATATAAATAAATATATAAAAATATATAAATATACAAATATATAAATAATATTAATTAATATTAATATAATAATATAATATAATAATATTAATATAATATTAATATAATAATATATAAATAATAATATATAATAATATACATTAATATATAATTATAATATAATATAATTATATAATAATATAATATAATAATATATATAAATAATAATATATATATTATATATATATATATTTTTTTGTAGCCCCAGGGCCTGCAACAGTGCCAGGCTTATAGCATCTCATCAACATCAGTAACAACATCGACACTGACAAAGGATTGTCGATCGCAGGCGCCGCGTCTCTACGCAGAGAAATGATACGATTAGCGTTGGAGGTACTGGGAGAAGGTAGCTAGAACAGAGGGACAAGTCTGATCATAAGGAAACTATGATCTGGACAAGTAGTGATAAGGATGACGACGGAAGGAAAGAAGGGAATAAGTGGGATTCTGGAGATACTTGGTGGAGAAACCCAATAGGACTTGGTAAGTAGAAGAAGTTGGAGCGCGGTATAAGGGGTAGTTGGAGGTACCATTGTTCCTAGCTCACGCGGAGTATGCCTAGAGACAGCTAACCTTCATAATGTTGTATTCGAGATAGCACCTTTAGTTCCACAGATAAGCAGTGCTGTGGTTGAGAGACACTGGTGCATCCATCCACTGTTAACGAATCTCTACATAGAGCCAAATTCTCTTACATTTGCTCCTTATGACCAGGTAATCGTGATCAATATAATACTACAAAGAGAACACGTGAGAGTTTTGATATTCCTGCTCCCAGAAGGAAGGCTGTCTGCATTGACTGTGTCAATAGAAAGGAGAGTGGACTCAGGCACGGGGTGGTTAATCGAAGTCTCCTGCAGGCTCTACCTATTGCGAGCAGGAGTCCTGCTCAGTCTCTGACATCATTGTCCCCATGAGTTCTGCCCTGCGCCCAGCTGAGGAAGGGTCTGAGTTTTTTGGGGGCTGGGTGAATGCCACTCAGTGACTCAGATAAGGACATTACACAACTGGGTTGCTTGTTCCTAACTAACGTTCAGTTTGTAGTTATTAGGGTTTTCTGTGAGTAGTCTAGGCTGGTCTAGTTCATGTTTAACTACAACTTCATCCCAAGAAAGGATTTAAGCAGTTTTTGGAATATAATAATCGCAAGATTAAATGGGGGATAATGGGAAAATAAAATGAAGGTAGGAGTAAGTCAACACACAAAATGTATATCTCAAAGACTCATCACCATTGAATACCATAAATGTTGGCACAGAAAGTTCGTGGGGGCTTGTTTCCAAGATTCCTGGCTTTCAGGTGGCACTACATGTGGCTCTGAGCTGAAGACTGTACCTACTTATGATGTCCTTGGGACAGTTTATTCTTCGTCTGCTGGTGCGTGGTTTTGAGGCTGTGATTTGCAGAGTCCTGCCAGGTCATCATTTCCAAATGGTTTGCGGTTGGAGGATGTATTGAAGGAGAGTAACAACGAAGAAAGCGTAGGCACAGGATGTTCTGGGGCAGTCACAGGTTGTATTGTTGTACCAGGACTCTGGATCAGAAGCAAACTGTCCTGCCATTCCAAAGCATGACACTGGAGGCGTGAACCAGGATCCTATTTATAGAGAGGCTGTCTAGCCCAGTGGTTAGGAACATAGACCATAGGTAAAGTAAGACAGAACAAATCATGCCTGTGCTACTTACTAGCGGAGTTATCTTAGGTAAGACATTTAATTTCATCAGGTCGAAGACAGAGAGGCTTTCCATACTATACCTTACTGCAAAGTTCCCTGAGAACATAGTTTAAAGTGAAAACACTTAAAATGGCTAGTTTTAACACAAACTAATGCTAGAACGTGTACATACATGTTTTCAGACACCTATTATCCAACGGTTTGATCCATCCACGCTGCCAAGAAATGATTAAAAATCACTTACTAAGCCTGCACAAGTCATGAGGACACAATCAGAGGCTTCGTCAATCACTTGTAACTTACAAACGTTAACTCTTGGCCTGAGGCAGGAACCATGGTTCTTGGGAGACTTCGGTAAAAGTATAACGTGGAGAAAGGAGTGAATTTGGGATGGGAGTAAAGTGGAAGGGAGAATGGTGAGGACCCATATTCACCTTTTCCAACTTCTTGGCATTTAGGAAGGCAGACATAGATGGACGGTGACAAATGACATTGTATTCTGTTAGGAGATTATTTTCTTTTGAACATTTTTGGAGAAGAAAAAATAATAACTGTAACTTCAACCCCTTTCTACTATGGGTGTTAGTGACCCTGGGCTAATACTTTAAAAATATATTCTACCAATATATTTTATCCTCCACAAATGATGCTGTCCTAAGGGCAACTCACGGACCCAAAACACTAATTTTTTTAAAGGTGCACTTAGATCGAGGAGATCAATGCTCACTTTTGAATTTCGGAACAGATTTTCTCGAGTCTTGGTTGAAAGCTGGAAGAGAAAGAGAAAATAGTTCTCTAAATTCCATTCATATCTCCCATGAATGGACAAGACAGTACAAAGAGGAGGTAAGTATGCAGTTTAAGGATATGTCCTATAAGATGGGAATGGTAGAAAGCTCTTCTATGTGGAAAGGAGGAACTGAGCCAAAGGCAGCAAGAGTCCAGGGTGAAATACTTATGGTGTCACTCACAGGGACCCAGTGACTCTGTCACCTGGAGGAAGGTGGGGCAGATAAAGAAGTAAGCCTGAAGAGGGAAGCCAAAGTAAAGGTTTGGGGGAAAAGAGGGCACTGGTGTTCAACTTATGTGCCATTCTTCCTAGGCAAATTCTAGGGGACCATCTAGCAGAAAGCTCCAGACCATCACATCTGTGATGATGTGACTGTCAATAACTAGAAAGGAGTTGGAGAAAGTAAGGTGGAGAGAATCTGAGCTAGTTTCCATGGCCCGTGTGTGGTCTCTACGAGATCCTCATCTGAGATCCTCTGGGTCAAGGGACCTGTAAGGTGGTTGAGAACTAAGGTGTCTATAAACAGTATGAATTCCAAACAAATGTTGGTGCCATCATCTAGATCTCCTGAACTGACTTCTTTCCAGACTATTATAAGGATTAACTTAGACACTGTGTGTGTGTTTGTGTGTGCATATAAGTATTACTTTAGCTTCTGTATACCATGTGTTCAGTACAGGTCTAGAAAAGAACAAGTAGTCAATAAATGGTATCTAACTTTATTGTTACCGATGCCGAATGGGCTTTGGTTGGCAGGCAGTGGTTGATTTGGAAAGTTCCAGTGTAATTACTCTGGGGCCTTCATCCAAAAAAGCCTGAAAAATATCCTAGGTTAAGAGCAATTCTGGTTTTGTTGGTCATAGGTGAATAAGAGGTGGGAGTGTGAGGGAGGGTCTACATGGGATAAAGGAAGTGATGTCTTCATGGGCACACTCATGAGGGTAAGTGTGACATCGTACCCTGAGACAGGCCAGGCTAGTGTAAACTCATGGGCCTAATGCACCCTGGACTGTCCCCACCCTGTCATATCACGGCATGTTGGGGGTTAGTGGGACTGTACCTTGGGATAAGGGTTGGGACAGGATGGACAAATGAAGTTGATTCTCCTACAAGGAGGGATTTGTGGGTCAAAAAAGCATGTTGGTTGGAGTAGGGGTAAAATTATCTTTCAATGGTGTGACAGCAGCTTGAGGGGAGAGCCCATGTTTATTCAGTGTTATAGCCCCCCAAAAGTTCACACAGTGCTTGTGCATATTAGATACCTATTGGGCCCTCAATTAATGATTGTGGAAAGAATGGCTGTAGATAATGGTGAATGGGACCCAACTAACAGAGCAGGACAGAGGGTGGTTTGGCAATCTTAGCCGTGCTGCTTGTTAAAACTTTATAGAATGGGACATAGCTGGACGATTTCAACTTTAAAACAAGAGTCAGGAGACCAAATATGGGCTCCAGGCCTTTGTCACTATGTGATGTACCATGTACGTATTGCATGAGTACGGACTAGAGGAATGTCGGGGGATTTCCACCAAATTCAATGGTAATCTTTAAAGTACTTCTTATTAGGGGGCCCAGTTCTGCAGAATAAAATCCTGACATTTGACCCTCTTCTGCTGACAGATGTGATTTTAAAACAAACTTAGAGATTTCAGGGTCTCATTGAGAATAAAAGAAGAAAGTCTTTAAAATGAAGGATTCATTCGTAGATCGTGAGTCCTATTATTGTTTGTTTCACGCACCCCGGTGCTGGGAGAGGGTAGGTCCTCAATAAGTATTAGCTGAATTTCAATTACTTAATAGATAATTCTGTAGTGCTTCGTGTGCTGGGTCATTGCGCCAGGTACAGATGCACCCCCTTCAACAGGGGGCTTAGGGTCTACCGGAGGAGGGAGGTAAATAAAGAGATAATGGCCGTGTGACATGGTACATGTCATGACAAAGCAATAAACAGGATTTTTATGAGAGCAGAGGTCTTCTTCCAAATCGCAGACCATCAAATGGTCTCAATGCCACCTGTACATGTCTTTGATTCTCCCAGCATTGACCAACTCAGCATGAAAAAAAAAATGTTTTTGCTCTATTGTTGGTGTTGGCAAATCAGTTTTGTTTTCCTGTGAAAATCTGAATTGCTGAATTTTCTTGAAAATTCAGAAGCCTTGGCAACCCCCATTTCCACGTGGCAGTGATTTGGGGGCTGGATGATGGAGGCTCCATTCAGATGGGACACGTGCTCCCCAGACCATTCCCCGCCAGCCCCTCAACACTGAGGCTACTATTGGCGGCCACTAACAGCCAGGCTCGTCGTGTTCTTCCATTGTCTCATAGAGTTACAGGGGGGTTGAAATATTTCCTTTACTCATCTCTGTCTGAACTGGCGTATTGCAAGATGCATTGAGAGGGCACTATGTTGCAAGCAAGAAACGCGGAGGGCAAATTTCTTTGTAGATATGAAACACACTCCTGGGCGGGCAAACCAATTGCACGGGGGCCAAGTGACATCGCTGAAGACAACCTTAAGAAATAATCACATCAAGAACCACGGGCCGAACTAGAAATAAAATTACTAGAATTTCAACAGCTTTTACATCTGACTGAAAATAAACAACGATGCTGTAAAATTCAGTAAGCAGGAGACAATTTCCTGGGCACCAAAGCTTTTAAGAGATAGCAAGTTTACAAAAGAGGGCTGGCAGAAATCTCGAGTCACGAACAAATATAAACACGTATGACGAGAAATATTGCTACGAGTGCACTGAATGTTCGAGACCACAACCAACTTCGTAGGCGTGGCTCTGTGCTTAGGGTTCAGTGCTCTGTGGTTGCCATCTTAAAATTCTGATTCGTTTCATCTTTGAACTTGTGATGTGGGAATGAAGCCTGAGATGAACCAATGGCATGTGCATCAGGTTTGGTCCCTGATGAGGCGTTTGCTGTCTGTGACACCCCAGAAGCCAGGTAATCCGCTGTGTCTCCTGTAGTACAGGGCTGCTATTTTCAAACAATTATTCCGACTCTCTGAATGATCGTTAACATGTAAACGTGAGTCATAAAGCACTGACACGAATCCTTGATGACTGCATTTTCAGCTATTGATTCATGCTTTGGACCATCTGATCATAAACCTGCTCTCCTTTTTCTGCCGTAACTGGTAACCTGGTCCAGTGAGTCTCAACCCGGTAGCCCCTGAGAATGTTTAAAGTCATGGTGTTGACTTTACTGCTTATTGACTTTTTATTATTTAAGAGTTAAAAAAAACAGCAACTAATTGAACACTCCGTGAAATATTTTTCCTCTTACTAAGAAAATATGTTGGTGGCTGGCTAGGGACTTGTATTCAGGGGAATCCTGGAGTGGCTGAGCTCTGTTTGGCTGTGTATTCCGTGAGCTATATTTGCACTGTGAGGCTTCTTGGTTTCACTAGAAGAGAAAGCTGTGTTGCCTTCCCCTTGCGAGTTGGAAGCGTTCCTCATATTAATTAAACAGGGGAAGAAATTAGAGAAGTCTAAGAAGTCTAAACAAAATCTTGATGATTCATTGTTATGGGAGAGAATATTAATCTGATTTATCGAATCTCCCTCCTGCCCCTTTTAATGAAAATAATTTTACTGCTTTCGATGACAAAGAACATTTCTAACCAACTGCTAAACTTAGAAAAAAAGTTGGTGCTGCCACACAGAAGGCCTACTGGGACTAGTTAAGGAATAAAAAGGTTTATTTATAATTAAGATTGTTCCTCGGCGGCAAATTAACTTGTATGTCCTTAACCAAATTTCTCTATGCGTGTACGTGTGCGTGCGCGGGTGTGCAGGTTAAACAGCTACTATATCTGCTCGCGGTATTGATTTGCAAAGGGAACCCTCTTCCTCAGTAAACCAAGGCAAAGTCCAGCCCAGCGAAGGAGCACGTATTCTGAAGTATTGGTGTCAGATCATCGAGTATGTCCCATAATTAAACACCCCACTTCCCCGCCTGGGTTTTGAACCAACTGAGAAATAAGGTAAAGAAGGAGGTAAGTGGAGAACAAAGTATTACCCTTATTAGTGGCAAAAGCAAGGACTTTGAAATGCGGCTTGGGGATGAGAGCCAAATGGACCCCTCAGTAGCAAACCTCTGCGGTTGGCAGACCTCTGCATTCCAGGCACAGATGGTTTTAGATGGGGCCGGTCTCTCCATATGGGAAGCATAACTTGATGCTGAAGTTATCAAGGAATGTGGACGTTCTGGAAAGTGGCAACGCAGGTCTGTTGAGATATGTAGAGAGGAGAAAGGGGGATGTGAGGAGATAGTAGATAGAGCACAGAATTTAAAGCCAGATGAACCAACGTTAGGATTCTAGGTCTATCACTTGCTGATGAACTGGGTTTACCCTCTCGGGGCATCTGTTTCCTCCTTTCAAAAAGTAATATCTACTTTGTGAAGATTGGCCTGGTACATACACATGACGAGTAAGGACTAAAGAAGGCCTTCAAGAAGCTGTAGTGATTATTACAGGATTGGAGGGTGTGATAAAATAGATATGTTATTCAGATTTGAAATGACAAGGGTCTACTGGGGAAAAGTGACTTAATGAATAAATGGGAAGAAGAAATGAATTCACGTCCTTTTATTTCTGTATTTGAACAACTTCACAGGTGTTATCACCAATAAGAGGATCTTTTGTCAGCTATTAAGAATATCTCTGTGCAGGGGCGCCTGGGTGGCTCAGTTGGTTAATCGTGCAACTTTGGCTCAGGTCAAGATCTCGCGGTTCATGGGTTCAAGCCCTGCATTGGGCTGTGTGCTAATGGCTCAGAGCCCAGAGCCTGCTTCAGATTCTGTGTCTCCCTCTCTCTCTGCCCCTCCCTTGCTCATGCTCTGTCTCTCTCTCTCTCTCTCTCTCTCTCAAAAATAACAAACATTAAAAAAAAAAAAAGAATAGCGTGAGAAATATTTAAGGGATTTTTTAATGGAAGGGAAGCACACAAATATTTATAAATAAAACTTCAGAGAAGTTAACAGTTTTAAAAAATTCTTATACTTTTGAAAAAACCATCCAGAACATTTAGAGACATCGATTTCTGTAGTTCCCTTCTCTCTTCCAAAATGGATTTAACTTTCTGCCATCCGTCAGAAATGCCAATATTCTGCCCAGAAAAGGGGCCAACTAGTTTATATTATTCCCTGAAGGACCCAGTTATTTCTGATCATTCAGAAATAAAAGTAGAAAAAGTGTTTTAAAGAAATTTCTCAGATTAACCTCAGACCGGCGTTTTGCCATGATGGCTGAGCTCATGATGGGTGGAACTCAAATTGCTGTGAAAACACAGGAATTCAGGGTCTGGAGGTTTCAGTGAAGTATAATGATCCCCTCTACTTCCAAATGATGCTGGGAGACTCCCAGATAATCTTGCCTCAGCAGGCCAAGACCTTGGTCACTGGTTTTATCAATTGCTCCCTTATCTGCTGGCTTAAGGACTCAGTGAAACTGTCACCAAAACAGCACGATAGAACAAGGCTTGAGCCATTCTATGGAGTTAAATCTACTCACATGATATTCTCTATGGCTTGGAATGGGAGTGAACGTATGAGATACTCTGTTTACACCTTGTACTATGTGTGGAGAATATACATGTACATGCTTACCTTGTTTTTAAATTTTTTATTATAAAAAATTTCAACTATATATAAAAGTAAGGAGAGTAATCTCCTCCAAACCCACCAGGTGCCTGTCACCAAGCTTCACCAATGATGAACAATCTTGCTTCACTTACACTGTACTTATCTACTCCCCCTTCACCCCATCTGGATTATTTTAAAACAAATATCGGACTTCACATAATTTCACCCACAAAATGTATCTCCAAAAGACATTAAGATATGTAACCCATTGCCATTATCATGCTAACAAAATTCACAGCGACTTCTTAGTGTTATCTGTCAGCATTCATGTTTTCCCTCGTGTCCTTATATGTGTGTGTGTGTGTATTTTATTTATTTATTAAATTTTTTAACATGTTTATTTAGAGAGAGAGAAAAAGAGACAGAGGGAGAGAGAGAGAATCCCAAGCAGGCTCCATACTGTCAGCACAGAGCCCGACACAGGGCTCAGTCTCAGAAAACGTGAGATCATGACTTGAGCAGAGATCAAAAGTCAGATGCTTAACCGACCGAGGCACCCAGGCGCCCCAAGAGCTCCGTCATTTAGTTTTAATCTGCTTTTAGCTTTATTGGGGTATGATGAACTGGAAATTGTATCATACAATAAACTGCACATATTTTTTGACAGGTGATTATGGCTATGAAATCATCACCACAATCAAGATCCTGAACATATCCATCAACCGCTCGCTAAAGTTGACAAACGACCTCCCCGCATACCCTCTACCACTATCCCAGGAAAGCCGCTGATCTGCTTTCTGTCTCATTAGAGGAGCTGGCATTCTCCACAATTTTATACGAATGAAATCAAACAGCGTGTACTCTTTTTCTTTTATTGAAATAAAATTCACATAACGCAAAACAAACCATTTTAAGGCGGACAATTCAATGTCATTTAGTACATTTACAGTGTTATGCAACCAAAAGTTTGATCTAGTTCTAAAACATTTGTATCCACCTCCCCTCCAACTCCCCCCCCCCCCAAAAAAAACCACCTCTGCATTTCCCCCTTTCCCTCCCTTTTCCACCCGTGGCAACCATGAACCTGCTTTCTATCTCTATGGATTTACCTCTTCTTAGTATTTCATATCAAATGAACCATACACTATGTGGCCTTTTGCCTGTCTGCTTCTTTCACTTAGCTCAATGTTTTTGAGGCATACCCATGTGGCAGCATGTACGAATGAACACTACATTTCCATTTATGTCTGAATAATGTTCCACTGGATGGGTATGGTTCGTTCATTCATATGTTAACGTACCCTTGGATTGCTTCCACTTTTTGGCTCTTCTGAAGAGTGCTGCTATGAACATTCATGGATAAGAGTTTGTTTCAATCCGCATTTTCAATATTTTCGGGCATCTATTTAGGAGTAGAGTTGCTGGGTCGTGTTGTAATTCTGTGCTCAACTGTTTTCCGTAGCAGCTGCATCATTTTTTCCTTCCCATCAGCAATATAGGGGTCTTCTAGTTTCTCCACATCCTCTACAACACCTTTATTTTCCACTAAAAAGAAAAATTACAGCCATCCTTATGGGGAGAGTTGGTATTTCACGTGGCCTTGATCTACATTTCCTTAATGAGTAATGGTGTTGGGCAACTTTTCATGCATTGTTGACCATTTGTATATTTTCAGAAAAATGTCTGTTTGTGTCCTTTGCCCATTTTCTAACTGGGTTGTGTGTCTTTCTGTTGTTGAGTTGTAGTGTTCTATATATATTCTAGATTCTAGACCGTTATCAGATACGAGGCTTGCAAATATTTTCTTTTATTCTGTTGGTTGTCTTTTCCCTTCCCTAGTAGTGTTCTTTGATGTGCAAAAGTTTTAAATCTGGATCAAGTATAATTTATCTATTTTTTTCTTTTAGTGCTTGGTGCTTTGGTGCTTTTCATATCTAAGAATCCATTGCCTAGTCCAAGGTCATGAAGCTTTACAACTGTTTTCTTCTAAGAATGTTAGAGTTTTATCTCTTACATTTATGTCTTTGGTCCATTTTGAGTTTAGTTTGGTATGTGGAGTGAGGTAGGGGTTTGACTTCATTCTTTTACATATGACTGTCCAGTTATCCCATTACGAGTTGTTGAAAAGACTGTCCATTCCCCACTGAATGCTATTGGCACCTTTGACAAAAATAAATTGAACATAGATGCATGGGTTTATTTCTGGACTGTCAATGCTATTCTATTAATCTATCTGTCTGTCCTTATGCCAATACCAGGCTGTTTTGATTACTATGTCTTTGTAGTAAACTTGAAGTCAGGAAGTGTGAATCCTCAAGCTTCGTTTTTCTTTTCCAAGCTTGTTGCGGTTATTTGGGGTCACTTGCAATGCCAAATGACTTTTAGTGTCATTTTTTTTTCATTTCTACAAATTTTTTTTTTTTGCTGGAATTTTGATAGAGGTGGCATTGAATCTGCGTACTCTGTCTTGTTTCATTCACTCGGCATAATTATATTGAGATTGTAAAAACGGTTCTTATTGTTGAGTGGTATATCTATTATATAGATATACCACAATTTGTTTACCTATTCATCTCTTCGTGGCTATTCGGTTTGTTTCTAGTGTTTGGCCATTAAAATGAAGCTGTTGTGAACATTTGTTTACAAGTCTTTGTGTAGACATAGGCTTTTACTTTTGGGGGGTAAATACCTATGAGTGGAATGGCTGAGTCTTATGGTAGGTTTATGTTTAAACTGTTTATCAAAGGGGTTGTAGCATTTTATATTCCCACCAGAAGTTGCTTCATATCCTTGCAAACACTGTGCGTTCAGTAATTTTAAGTTGACATGTTCTAAATGACAACATATTGTGGCTTTAATTTGCATTTCCCTAAAAATTAATGATGTTAAGCACCTTTTCATATGCTTATCACCTGTATATCCTCTTTGAAAGGACTATTCAAATCTTCCACACATTAAAAAAAATTTTTGTATAGTTACACTTTGAGAGTTCTTTGTATATTCTGAACATGGCTTTTATCAGCTCTGTGATTTGCAAATACATTCTCCCACTCTGTGGCTTATTTTTACTTTTTAACAGGCTCTTTTGAAGAGTAGAGGTTCTGAATTTGTATGGGGTCCCATTTTTTAAATCATGCTTTTGATATATCTAAGAAATCTCTGCCTAGCTCAAGATTACAAATGCTTTCTCCTATCTTTTAGAAGGTTTATATTTTCAGGTTTTACACTGAGGTCTGTGATTCATTTTTAGTTCATTTTTCTTTAGGAATGAAGTGCAGACTGAAGTTCTTTTTCTCTTTTTGCATATAAATATCCAATTGTTAATGCATCGTTTGTTGAAAAGACTATTGTTTCTCCAATATCTTTGTACCTTTGTTGGAAACCAATTATCCATTTAAGTATGAAGTTAGCCTGCATTTTTTACTATGTTTCACTGGTCTAATTGTCTATCTTTATGCTAATATCAGATGTGCTGCACCTTTTTGGTAAGGATTTAAATTTGATCGTGATAGTGTTTCAACCATGTTTTTCTTTTTCAAAGTTGTTTTGGCTTTTTTAGGTTGATTGTTTAATAAATTTCCTGTGAGTTGGTCCTATACCATACATATTTTAGAGTCAGCTTGCCATTTTCTTTATAAAAATCATCTTGATAAATTTCTCCACTTACTTGCATCTTTTCTAAATTCTTTCAGTAGTGCTTTGGGGTTTTCAGTACAGAAATCTTTTAGATGTTTTGTTAAACATCTTAAAGTGTTTCATATATACTCATGCTATAAAAATGGTAGTTTAAAAAATATTTTCAATTTCTCATTCTTTGTTGCCAGTATGGGGAAATGCAACTGATTTCTTTATGTTGACCCTGTATCCTGCAAATGTATGAAACTCACTCGTTAGTTTTAGACACTTTTTTTTTGGTCAATTTCATAAGATTTTATTCGTAGAGAATCATGCCATCTATAAATGTAGTTTTATGCTTTCCTTTCCAGTCTCGATGTCATTTATGTGTTTGTGTATGTACGAATTTTTTAATTTATTTATGGAGTCTTATTGCATAGGTTATAAATAGAAGTGATGAGAGGGGCACCTGGGTGGCTCAGTTGGTTAAGCCTCCGACTTCAGCTCAGGTGCTGATATCACGATTCGTGGGTTCGAGCCCCGTCTCAGGTTCTGTGCTGACAGCTTGGAGCCTGGAGCCAGCTTCGGATTCTTTGTGTCCCTCTCTCTCTGCCCCTTCCCACTCACACTCTGTCTTTGTCTCTGAAAACCAAAAAAAAAAAGAGAGATGTGATCAGAGTAGGTACACTTGCCTTATTTCAGATGTCAGGCTAACGCATTCAGTCTTAGGGGGCCTGTCCCATGTATTGTAGAATGACTAGTACCTCATAAGATGCCCGTAGTTCCCAACTGCATTATAGCAACCAAAAACGTATCCAGAAATGGCCAAATGTCCCTTGCTGGGCAAAACAGGTCCTGACTGAGAACCACTATATAGGGCTCGTTTGGCTATTGATTTGTTTATTCTGAAGTGAGCTTATTCAAGTTTGCGTCATTTAAAGTTTTTTTTTTCATTTTCATCTAAGTTGTTGAATTTATCGTTATATAATTATCCATATTATTTTCTTGTCATCCTTTTTTGAAAGCTTTATGATTCGTGTTTGTGTCAGCCCTTTCATTCCAGAGATTGGTAATTTAACTACTCCGGGTGGAGTGCTCGTTCTCAACGGGGAGAAATGTTGCCACAGATCCCACAACCTGGCTACTAGAAGCGTTCACTGCTGTTGGTCATTATTTCCAGGCTACAGCTAGAAAAATGTGTTTCCAAAGATAAAATAAATGATGAACTCATTCTCATACTTCAATTTAAATTTAGAAATAGAAGTTTTTAACTTAATTTCATCAGTCTGACATCTGTATCTCTTTTCTCCTTGTCAAGAATCCGGATTCTCAAAGGCAACAAAAAATAGTTGTAGGTTTATTCCACAATATATGCAAAAGAATCTTGGGATGCTGATCTCACTATTATCAACAATATACCTGCAGAAAAACCGGTTAAGATTAAAAAAAATTTTTTTTTTGTGCCCAGAATATCACAGCAGGATCCAACACTTAAATTGCTACGTTTCAGTGCCGAATGGACTAGCTCTTTGCATCGTTGTGTCCTCAACTCAGCACACATTTTGGCACATTTATTTTATTCTGTTTTCAATTTCCAGGAATTACTTATTGAATTTAATTTGCTTTCACAATGATATAAAATGTTACTATGATTTCAGTATCAAATCAATAAATATTCTGAGAAATGTGGCTTTTATCTTTATCCCCTAGGTCCTCCTTCTCCCTTTGGTAATATTTAACAATTTTAAGTTACTGTTCCAGCAGTGAATGAATATATATACATATATATGTGTGTGTGTGTGTGTGTGTGTGTGTGTGTGTGTATGTATATATTCCCTATTCTTACACTCATGGTAGAGACATACTACCCACACTTTTTTCCACTTTGCATATTTCACTTTCTACTATATGTGTTACATCCTAGAATTAATTCATGCACTATATGGAGATATACTTCATTCCCTTTGATGGTTTCGGATTACTTCATTGTTTTGATTTATCATAATTTTTCAGCCAGTCCCCTACTGATGCACATTTGGGACTGTGAGTCTTCTGTTACTAAATCTGTGCTCCAATGAATATGCTTGTCCATGCATCCTTATATATATTTTGCCAGTGTATATTTGGGATAGATTCCAGAAGTTGTACCCCAGGATCCGAGAGTAAATTTATACCCACTTTCACTTGATGTGAATCAAATTCCTCTCCACGGGTATCACAGTATTTTTAAATTCTCTTAACAATGTATGACTGGGCCTGTTTTCCCACATCTTTCATCCGAAAATAAAAATTTGCAGTCAAACTTTTGGATATTCACCAATTTTATTTATCTCGGTGAAATTTTAACAGGCCTGTTTCGAGTAAGGCATCAACCAGAGCCCAATTTAAAAAGCAGAACCGTTAGGAGATATATATAATAAGCAACGATTTTATGCACTTGACCTAACACAATTGTGAGAGCCGCTTAGACCATTTATATATGGCTGTTGCTTCCGGGTGCGGTGCTGTGGTCCCAAGTCATCAGGGCAGGCAGTTTTGAAAATAAAGAACACGAAGTTGGGAACCAAAAATAAGCAGGAACCTGGAAGGCTGTTCCAGAATCTATGAGGTTGGACTGAAACCTGAATTCGTCTCTAAGTTCTGTCTAAACGTGGGACTTCAATAGTGAGGTGGTCGGTTAGCTTCAAGGGGAACTCTTTCCTTTCGACACAGAGCTAAAATGCACTTGGCCTGGGAGAGTGAGAAGCTTCCAGGAGTGGGAATGGCTGCAGCCTGGCTGTAAACCTACCACACAGCAAGTCAGCAGCCACAAGCAAGGTTGATCATCTTTCTCTGCAGTTGAGGATCTCATGCCTTCTTCAGCCATGGACTGTCTCTCTTATCTCTAATCCATTTCTTGAAAATAAAGCGATGGCTTTTCCTTCCCCATTTGAGAAGCCCTTAATACATATGGGATAATAATGCTTTATTTGTCTGTAATAGAAGCTGCGATGCCTACTTTTTCAAATGTCTCTCACAAAGGGAACAAAGAAGCCAACTTCTTTGTGCCCCAAGTAAAAGGAACCACCCAAATGGAATTCAATCACTGTGCATCATCTTGATTACTGGAGAAGCGCCAAGCTCTCTTCCATGAAGAACAGGAACGACCAACTTGTCTCTAAAGACTGGAGTACTCCTACGATCCTGTTGGGATGGAAATAGATCATGAATGCTGAGTGGTCCTTTCAGATAGCTCAAGAATGAAGACTGTGCCAAGAAATGAATTTAGGCAGAATATGAGTGCTATTTACTGTTATCTCAACTAAACAATGATAGTAATTTGTAAAAAATCCTTTTTTTTTTTTTTTTTTGCTGCATCTATCTCATTTAACAAAGCCTAGTAGAAATCCTTCTGGGTAAAGTGGCTTGGCTTTAATTCATTCTTCACAATGACTGTGTAATCCTTCTGTGATACAGAAGTACCGTGATCCACTCAACTATCTTCTCATTGAGGGTCCTTGACTTCATTTCAATTCCTTTGCCACTGTTTGTGTGATATAGACATTACCTGTTTATCTGTCATTTGCATGGAAATATTTTTTCCCACCTGTTTCATTTGTATTAGTGTATATTTATAACAGATAAATATTTTCAACTTCTGACATATTAAAAAAAAGTCTATAATTTATTCTTTCTGTGTTTCTTGCCTTGATTAATGTGTTCTACTCATCTATACATTGTACAGCAGGCTCCTGAGTTTTCTTTTAAGGTTTTTAGTTGTTGAAATTGTAGCTGTTTTTGTATGCAACCTCTATTCCATTAGAAATTTGTATTTTGGGGGCGCCTGGGTGGCGCAGTCGGTTAAGCGTCCGACTTCAGCCAGGTCACGATCTCGCGGTCCGGGAGTTCGAACCCCGCGTCAGGCTCTGGGCTGATGGCTCAGAGCCTGGAGCCTGTTTCCGATTCTGTGTCTCCCTCTCTCTCTGCCCCTCCCCCGTTCATGCTCTGTCTCTCTCTGTCCCAAAAATAAATAAACGTTGAAAAAAAATAAAAAAAAAATAGAAATTTGTATTTTGTATAGGGTATGAGATCTGGAGGCCAATATGTTTTCTTTCTAATAAATAACTAGCTACCCCAGCACTATATATTAAACAGACCTTTCTACTTCTATTCAATTTTTGTAACAATAGTATAGTGTAGAGTTTACTGCCTCCATTTTATTAGCGAGGAAGCTGATAAATTAAGTACCCTTTCCAAAGCCATGCAACTCAAAAAACGATGTAGTTGTGATTGAAGCTAGATTGGGCTCCTCACCTGGTGCTTGTAATAACTCTACTGGTGAGTTCTTTCCAGGCCACCGCACTGTCAAACAACAAAGAAGGCAAAAATTAAAATTCTGGGTGAAACCCAACCAAGTAGGTTTCTTCACTGTGTGAATGCGAAGAGTCTTTAGCCCTGACCTATTATCGCCCCCACCCTCCAGCTTGTGTAGATGTTGGTTGTTCTTATGGAAAAAGGATCACAGATTCAGTATTCTGAAATACAGCTTTCGTGGCTTATGTAAATCTTTACGCAAGCCAAAGAGAGAGGTGTACCCATCAGCCAGAAGTTGGGTTAGTGCACGCCCTCGTTTTTAGAAAATTGCTTTTATAGTTTTGTTTTACATATGAGTACAAGCCTCTCCCCCCAACCCCTCGGTATCAATACCTATACCCCTTTTAGGAGTTCCTTGTGATACACAAGAGAGGGGGTCTGGGACTCACATGTGAAAAAGCCATTGGAGCCTATCGAGAGGAAAAACTGATGATACACTCCCAGAAAGAGCAAATTGCATGCACAACATGTTTTGTTGATGGTGGAAGGTCTCATTTCCTGGTTACTGTGAATCGAAGCAAGTCTCGCACATTCCCCTTTGGAGGTCCATTATTCACAATTTTAGCTTTCACTGTGTGCATTAGTTCACTGAAAATGGAAGATAAAGCCTCTGAGCTAGGTTCTATTATTGTCTTCATTTTATAGAGGCTTCGGAATGTCAAATAACTTGCCCTAGCAACAGTTTCTAAGTGGTAGCACTCGTGTTTGAACCAGATAATCAGACTCCAGAGTCACTGACAGTAAACACCACACACCAGTCAAGAGTTGCATTAACACTCATCCTCTCTTCTTCGTGATTACTGTGTAATTAAAATTGTACTTTCTTTTTGTATTGCAAATAAAATTTGGATGCATGTTTGAATGTGTGCACACATATTATTAATATATAAGTTCATGTACACAAAATCACTCAACTAATACTTTGCGCTTAGATAAAGGAATTTTCAAGACTTTGTTATATAAAATCTTTGCCTGATGTACTGACATTACAACCTAATATCTTGAAAGATCATATTCCCTGCGTTGAATTATCACATCGAGTCTTAGAAATTACCTTAAGGGGCGCCTGGGTGGCGCAGTCGGTTGAGCGTCCGACTTCAGCCAGGTCACGATCTCGCGGTCCGTGAGTTCGAGCCCCGCGTCGGGCTCTGGGCCGATGGCTCAGAGCCTGTTTCCGATTCTGTGTCTCCCTCTCTCTCTGCCCCTCCCCCGTTCATGCTCTGTCTCTCTCTGTCCCAAAAATAAATAAACGTTTGAAAAAAATTTTTTTTAAAAAAAGAAATTACCTTAAGAATTTTGATTTTGGCTTTAGGAGCAATGAGTAACCATCGAAGTGACATAAGCAGGGAAGCGTCATGATCAAAATCATTCATGTTTTAAAGAACCCTGCTATCTGTGTCATTTTAAATAGTGAGAGTCTGGTGGGCAAGAGTGAGGAGTAAGAATGTAAGGTAGATGCTAGTGAAGAAAGCTAGATGAGTGATGATGTTAACTTGGACTTGAGAGATGGTGGTGGGGACAGAGGCCCTGCAAAGATTTAATATAAAAAAATGTCAGAGGGAGGATGGACAGGCCTTGGTCTTAGGTGGTTGGGTGCGAAGGGTGGCAGAGAAGCAGGTGGCAAGAATGACACCCAGGGGTCATGGGCAGGCTGTGTGGATAGAGTTTCTGGGTTGACAGATACTAGGGGCACTGGAGGAGGATCTGGTTTGTGGGGGGGGGCAATTCTGAGCTTTAGATATAAAGTGTCTTTGAAATAGCTAAGTGGGTGTGTCCAGTTGGTAGTTGTTCTGGAGCTCAGGAGAGAGGAGATAAATTTAGGCATCAATGAAATTTAGATGGTAATTGTTGGTAACCGGGCAAAAGTGAGACCGAATATGCAGAGGAAGAATACAAGGAACTCCAACCTTTGATTCTATTTAGAGGAGTTTGCCCTGAGGAGGAGAAAACAAGAGAGGGAGAGAGACGTAGGAGAAAAACTAAGCGGTAAGACTGCCAAAGGAAGGTACAGTTTCGAGAAGGAGGGGATTGTCAACGTTGCTGAATGCTACTGAGAGGTCAAGCAGGAGGAGAATTGGTTGGTGCTCTTTGGAGGTGATATATCTCAGCAAGCATCATTTCAGTGGGGAAGTTGGGGTGGAATCCAGATTGGGGGTGGGATCAAGAATGAGTAAGAGGTGAGCACATTGAGAGAACAAAGCTAGACGACACTGGAAATAAGTGGAAGACAGCGAGGGACGCATGAGAGCAGGAGGCAGAGGGAGGTTGGGGAGGGAGGAGGACAGTAGCGAGTGCGACAAGAATGTAACGGACTCCCAAGAATGAACCGTGGCATCTCCTGAAGCTGGCGTGACTTTGCTCTTTCTGTTTCCGAGAGGAGCACTCCCTTCTCCCGCAATGGTTCTGGACGCGAGCTGCCAATCCAAAGTCTAAACAGTCATGACTTGTGAGCCAGCCTACTTGTTAACCGTCCCCCAAGCTCTACCTGTCATTACTAATCTTTCTCCAGACCACGTTTGTCTACTCATGATTTAGCTTGTTCCCTTACAGTAGAAGACTGTCATGACTTCTCAGGCTCTATGTCCGGAATCTTTCAAAACTTACTCGATTTTGCCCTTAAAACTGCTGTCCCTCAGTTAACTGTTTCACAAATCCTAGCTGAACACTTGTAGCCTGACCCATCTTTGTGAACCAGGCGTCTCCTTTCAGCTAGTCTTTAGGGGGCTGCTTGTCCCTTAGTCTAAGGTCACGTGGTACAACACAAGCTTTTGGTCAATTTGGGAAGGAAGTAGGAGTTCTCAGACATCGTAAAGCTCTGTCTGTTTTGAAAATGCTTCCATTAATTCCAAGAGACTTTAACATCAACACTAATAATGGCAGTGGGGCCAAGGCAATCATTTATAAATATAAGGACCCCAAAAATTGGGTCTTTCAGTGCACCTTTTCTCCAACGAGTTGTTTTTCTTATTAATATGAATATGGTTTCTGGAGACAATTGCTACTTGTCTACCAGCACTACGTACAGAATTTATGCCCTAAAAATGGCTCTAAATCCTGAGATTAGGATTGAAAAATAATTCACTCTTCAAAGACGACTTTGAAAATCTCTGGACTAAATTTTTCTTTTATGCACTCATAAATCTTCCCAATAAAAATACCTCAAAAAATCTAGTTTTAAGCTTTATTTCAAGGAGCGAGGCCAAACATGTACGGGTTTCATATATAACCCACTTGTGTGCTTATTAATCAATTTGCTTTTTCCATGTCTCCTTTAGATTTGCTCTGGAGAAGCATTAACTGTTGTTCAATAAATAAATCACGACTCATTCTGCAACATGGCACTGAAAGTGCCCATCTGACAAGTATATGCCATCATAAGTCATGCCTGCAATTTGGCATGTCCTTGTGACTTTGGGACCTCACGTTTAAAACCGCTGGCAGTTTTTGTTTTGTTTTGTTTTTGCTTTGCTCATAGTTTCTTAATGCCTACGGTGAGTTTCTACATACAGTGAGTCTGTCATTGTAATTGAGTTTCAGCTGCTCTGGGGATGTCTTCAAACTGCACCCCTCCCAAGACCTTTCAACATAAATGTTCACATATACAGTAGGGTCTTCTTTCTTTCTTTCTTTCTTTCTTTCTTTCTTTCTTTCTTTTTAAATGGTTACTCATTTTTGAGAGAGAGGAACACACAGAGCCGAGCAGGGGAGGGGCAGAGAGAGAGAGGGAGACACAGAATCCAAAGGAGGCTCCGGGCTCTGAGCTGTCAGCACAGAACCCGACGCGGGGCTTGAACTCAGGAACGGTGAGATCATAACCTGAGCCCGAGTCGGATGCTTAACCGACTGAGCCCCCCGGGGCTAGAGTCTTTCTGTTAATATATAGTTTCAATCCTACTCTTCACGTATTTTAAGAATATGTACAGCAGTTTTCATCGGATGTGGTCATTTCAAAAAAGGTAAACATTTATTTATTTACTTATTGCATGCATGCATGTGTGTTTATCAACTAATGAATGGGAAAACAAAATGCGGTGCATTGTTGAGACAGCGGGCCGGGGGGAACAGCATCGTTCGTCAGGCAATGGGGACACCTGTGTGTCCAGACACAACTTTGCCCTGGACTTGGTTTGATACTGAGCAGGTCACATCACTCTTCTCTGCCTCAATCATTTAGCAAATATGTAAAATGAGAAGGTTGGCACAGATGACCTCAAGTTCTTTTTTATCCCCCCCCCCCAAGTCTTCACTGCTCATTTTGTGGCTCACAGTGCATTGGATATGCTTCTATGTTCCGCCTTGATTTCCCAGTGGGTCACTGAAGTGAGCTCGAGATAGAAACAGACGTCGTCTCAGCAAAACGCATCTGGCGTGCCTTGCCCGTTCACTTTGTCATCCCTGGCGCTCAAACGGTTTTATGTAACTATGTGCTGTCTTTTTCATTATACCAAAATAGTCCCCGTGTCCCTGTGCCGTGGAAGAAAACCCTGCTCTCTGCCTAAGCCTTGCTGTAAGCTGGCATCCGGCTCCCAAGACGCAACAGTCTCTTCTTCAGGCTGAGAAGTCTCTAGCTGCTGAGTTTTAGAAATAGGGGAAGGGTCACAAGTGTCCTCCCTCTGGGCCCTTGGAAAGCTGCCTTGCTCCAGAAGTTCCAGTCCGAGGCATTTCATGATTCATCTCTGGTCTTTTATCCCACACAGAAAAGGTCTACTTTACTCTAGACTGTTCCATTTGCTCATACCCATTTCCTGCCAAAGTCACTATTTCCCCCAAAGAAAATAAAAGATGTTCCGAGTCGTTCATTAATTTCTGCATGTGGAATGAATGAGGAATTGATGTGAGGAGCCCAGCAGTAATGAGGTGAGGACCAAAATGGATAGGATGACCCAAGAAGCAATCCCTTGCAATGAACAATTACTTATTAAAAATTGGAGCCCGAGTCCATTATATTACTAAATCAATCAGCCTGGGCTTACAGTCTCATTAAAATTAGCGAGTTTAAAGCCAATTTATTAGAAATGGACTACTATTTTCCATCTGAAGCCTATACCATGTGCTAGAGAGAATTAAGATTTGGGCAATCCCGTCTTCTCCTGATTGTAAGCATACCACCATTAGTATATTATTTACGGAAACTTTATACATATGCATGGCTGTGTCTTTCCTTTTACTTTCTAAAAGCACAGAACAGATTGTCTGTGCTCAGTGCTGAGCGTTTTAGTAGAATACGGCACTCGCTTTCCCCCAAGACAATCGTTCCTATCAGAAAGCAAGCAAACAGACATATTTGTAAGGGAAAATGTGTCTTTCTTAAAGGTCTGAAGATGACATGCCCACAAATGAATACATAATGACTGAATAGTTATTGGCTAAGAGAATGATATTCTTTGAAGGAAAAGAAAAATTAGTATGTATGAGTTTGAGAACCATATATGTGGCTCAGCAAACGTCTTACACCTGAAAAATATTTGAAGTCAAAATAGTTCTGATTCTCGTGAAAATTTATGGTCTTTACTTTGCAGCTTTCTCCGTCTTGCTTCCTCCTTGCCAAGTTTCCCTTTTGATTGAGTACTTTTGCGAAATCTCCTTCCCCTTTTATACTCCTTTCAGTCCACACTGACCACCAAGAGTAGTTGTCAGGACGGGGATGGTCCAGTAACAAAAAGCAGCGTTTATATACAAATAACTGCAATAAATACGCCTTCTCTACACGACAACAATAAACCGCCCAATGTCTATGGTTTCTGCAAATAACTTCTCTTTTTTCTTGAACTGGGGATTTGCTCTTCTATAAGGAGCCAAGGTCAAAAGCTTTCTTACTCTACAATCATAAGGCGGTAAGTTTGGAAATCTTACACATACACACACAAAGCTTATTTTCAGGCTTACCTTTTATGTGTTCACAAACGCAATCGTTAATACTGGACAGCACTTGGAACAATGTAGGAATGTTTGAGGCCTCTTCCAAAGGCTGGAAGTATGAAGATGTTGAACAGTCCTCACTAGAAAATGCGAGCTCCATGAAGGCAGGGATTTTGATCTATTTTGGTCACAGTGGTGTTTTCTGTGCCTAGAGTTGTGCCTGACACATAGCAGCCACTCGATAAATATTTCAAAAATGAAAAGGGCAGTTAACGGCATGGGTCCAAAGAGAAAATCCTAAGGTATTTATTTTAAGGTCTCTTGGCAGTAAGTTCTATTGGTTCCCTTTAATGCAAAATCCTTGCTTTTAGGAAGTGACTTTTTGAACTAGTAATAAAATTTCCTTTAAAAATTAGGAGATGTTTTACCCACACTGATTTCCTATTTCAGCTTTTAAAGTTTGTAAATTTTTTTTTTAATGTTTATTTTTGACAGAGAGAGAGACAGAGCACGAGCGGGGTGGTAGGGTGGGGTGGGGTGGGCAGAGAGAGGGAGGGAGACCCAGAATCCGAAGCAGGCTCCAGGCTCTGAGCTGTCAGCACAGAGCCCGACGCGGGGCTCGAACTCACAGATCCTGAGATGCTGACCTGAGCCGAAGCCGGACGCTCCACCGACAGAGCCACCCAGGAGCCCCTCCTATTTCAGCTTTTAAAGTCCAGGTGTTTCATTTATTTAATTTTAGAGTCGTATTAAGAAAAAAGGGAAGACTGAATCCTGTCAAAATGTCAATTCACCTTAAACTGACCATAGCTTCTACACACTCCAGTAAAGAATGTTGCTGAAATTTACAACCTATTCTGAAATTTACACAGGAATCGAAGGACCTGGAAGAGCCAAAACGATTTTGAGAAATACGGACAAAGTTGAGGGACTTACAGTACTTCATTTCAAGACGTATTATACAGCTACATACGTCAAGACGGCAGTATTGGCATAAGGATAGACAGATCCATGGAACACGGTAGAGAGCCCAGAAACAGACCCAAGCATCCATGGTCAATTGACTTCTGACAAAGGTGTATGCCAAAGCCATTTACTGAGAAAAGGAAATTCTTTTCAACAAGGATGCAGGAATAACTGGATCTCTACGTGGAAAAGAAAAAAGCTTTGACCTGTAGTTCAAAACATACGTGAAGATAAATTTAGATGCATCACAGGCCTAAGCCTATAAGCTCAAACTCTACGATTTCTAGGAGAAAACAAAAAAGAACACTGTTTGGGATGATGGGGAAGCCAGAAATCAGGCAGGACACAGAAAGCAACAACTTTTATGTAAAAGGAAGAAGTAGAATTTGGATTTTATCAAAACTAAAAATTTTGCTCTGTGAAACACCGCAAAAAAAAACGAAAAAGCAATTCACGGAGTGGGAGAAGAGATTTGCACATCAAATAGCTCACAGAGAACTTGTGTCCAGAATATGTAAGTAACTCCCAATTATGTAACAACAGCAAGTTAAAAGACACGATTAAAAATGGGCAAAAGTCGGTAGGGGTGTCTGGGTGGCTCAGTTGGTTAAGCGTCTGACTTCACCTCAGGTCACGATCTTGCGGTCATGAGTTCAATTCTCACGTAGGGCTTTGTGTGGATGGCTCAGAGCCTGGAGCCTGCCTCGGATTCTGTGTCTCCCCCTCTCTCTCTCTGCCCCTCCCCCACACATGCTCGCTCTCTCTCTGTCTCAAAAATAAATAAGCATTAAAAAATTAAAAAAAATAAAAATGGGCAAAAGACTTGAACAGACATGTCATAAAAAATGGCCATTAAGCACTAGAAAAAGCTCCACATCAGCAGTCTCAGGGATTGCGATTTTTTTTTTTTTAATGTTTATTTATGTTGAGGGAGAGAGAGACAGAGAACAAGCAGGGGAGGGGTAGAGAGAGAGGGAGACACAGAATCCGAAGAAGGCTCCAGGCTTCGAGCTGTCAGCACAGAGCCTGATGCAGAACTTGAACTCACGAACTGCGAGATCATGACCTGAGCTGAAGTCGGACGCTTAACCGACTCAGCCACCCAGATGCCCAGGGGATTGCAATTTAAAAGCATATGAGGCAGGAGGCTGGGGGCCGGGAGAATGGGCGAAATGAGTGAAGGGGGTCAAAAGATATAAACCTCATTTTAAAATAAGACTTGGGGATACGATGTATTTACTATAGTTGATAATACTGCACTGTATATTTGAAAGTTGCTAAGAGAGCACATCTTAAGACTTCTTACCACATACAAATTTGTAACTATAAATGATGACACATGTTAACTAGACTTATTGCTGTCATCATTTTGCAATATATATGGAAACACTGAATCGTTATGTTGTACTTCCAAAACTTATGTAATGTTATAGGCCTATTCTATTTCAGTCAAAAAGCTCTATGCTACAGCCCTGTATACCTACAAGAAAGGTTAAAATTAAAGCCAAGGACAATACCAAAGGTTGGTAAGGATGTACAGCCACCAGATCTCTAGCGTAGGGCCAGTAGGACTTGAAAATGGTACAAAGCACGCTTTGTATGACTGGTCATTTTTTTAATCCAGTGTAATCTATATCTACCCTATAATCGATGTTTTTCCCCCAGGAGAGGTAAAAGTGGACCTCCACGAAAAGACTTGTACAAGAATATTCACAGTAGCATTATTTGTAAGAGCCCCAGACTGGAAACCACCAAAATGTCCATCCTCAAGAGAATGAATAAATAAATAAATTGTGTAATATTCATTTAATGAATACTGCTCAGTAATAAAAAAGGAACAGGTTAATGAGAAGCCAATCAACACAGATGAGTCTCAAAAAGCAATATGCGAAGCAAAAGAAGTCAGACAGAAGGGATAATATACAGTTTGGTTCCACTGGTGATATCCTAAAACAGAAAAATTACATTATGAAGAAAGAAATACGAGGGCTGCATGGGTGGCTCAGTCGGTTAAGCCTCCGGCTTCGGCTCAGGTCACGATCTCACGGCTAGTGGGTTGGAGCCTCGTGTCGGGCTCTGTGCTGACAGCTCAGATTCTGTGTCTCCCCCTTCTTCCATCCCTTCCCCAATCTCTCTCTCAAAAAATAAATAAACATTAAAAAAAAAAGAAAGAAATAGGGACAGTGTTTATCTATAGGTGGTAAAAATGAGAGCACTTTCTGGAATGATAGAAATACCCTAGGTCTTATGTTGATTTCCCAAGTATATGAATTTATGAAAACAAATTAAGTTATAGCTTAAGTATATATATATATATATATATATATATATATATACCCAACCATTTGGATAAGTACCCACAATTTGTATCATAGAAGGTAGATTCTCTTTTTGTGTAGAAGCAGATAATGAGTATGGAAACTATCATAATCTATGAAAAATAATTTTGTGGGCTCCATAAAACCATAATTGTTGGAAGATATTAAAAGGAGATTTTAAAATAGAGAAAGGTAAGGGTGCCTGGGTGGCTCAGTTAGTTGAGCTTCTGACTCTGGACTTTGGCTCAGGTCATGATCTCACAGTTTGTGGGTTCGAGCCCCACATTGGGCTGTGTGCTGGCTGAGTGTGGAGCCTGCTTGGGATTCTGCCTTCCTGCCTGTCCCTGACTCATGCTCTCTCTCTCTCTCTCTCAAAATAAATACATAAAAATAGAGAAAGGTATAAGAAAATAACCTGTCGTCGAGCCACCCTTAGAAACATGTGTCAGCTTTGCAATCCACTCCTAAAGGAGTCTGGAAGTCAAGTCAAACTTTGAAAGGTAAGGTATTGAAGAAAAAACCAAATGTCCCAGAGAACTTAAGTAACTCATTGTGGGAATACACTTATGTTCCTCATTTGTACTCTGCCTCCTAAGGCTTTGGAATTTTCTTCAGCAGAACAAGGGAATACTGGTTAGGATAAAGAAAGACTAAAGCCAATGTCTTCTCTACCACATTCATACTAAAGAATTTATTTTTCAGTAAGAACATGAGAAGGAAAGTTCCTTAGCAGAACCTAATGCCTATTACCTAAGATAGTTACAACAGTCAGGAATTTTCTGATGCCATAATTAAATGTTTTCGTGTGCATTGAAATCACACACTTTTCTAAGTTTTCTTTACATTCAATTCTGTGATACTAATTTGGGGGAAAATGTGAAGTTCTGCATTTAGTTAGGACTTTGAGTCTTGGGTTGGATTTCCCAGAAGGGGACTCCAGGCTTGAGGCTTCATATGCAAGAGCTTATTCAGGAGGTGCTCACAGGGAAACTCTTAAAGGCACTGAGGCAGAGGGGTGGGACAAGAACACCAGCAAGAAGGCAACCGTGGGCAACGTCCACTTCATGAGCGGTGACTTCAGCCCAGCCCTTTTGGAGAAATTTGGAGAGTAAGCCTCACCTCAGTCATCCAGGACTCAAGCAAGTCCTGAAAGCTGGTGACCTTGCAGACTCCTGCTCGTAGCCATCATTCCCAGGTACTTGGTCTTGACACTCAGCTTCCATTTTGCTCTAGAAACCACTCCATCCCAGGGCTAGTTGAGTTTTTAATTTTCTTCAAATGTTTATTTATTTACTTTTAAGAGATAGAGAGAGAGAGCACAAGTGGGAGAAGGACAGAGAGAGAGAGGGAGACACAGAATCTGAAGCAGGTTCCAGGCTCCGAGGTGTCAGCACAGAGCCTGATGCGGGGCTTGAACTCATGACCCGTGAGACCATGACCTGAGCCAAAGTCAGACACTCAACCGACTGAGCCACCCAGGTGCCCCCGGCTAGATGAGTTTTTAAAAAGAAGCTCTATCTTTTATTTCTAGTTGTGGATATGTTTGCATTTTGGACTTCACACACTCAAGTTTCCTGGTTTCATCCCCCTCTAGCTAGTCCTACTTAGAAATGACACAGAATAATAACACCACTGCCATGTTCTGGGTTCTGGGATTCTCAGAGCCATGGACTTGGCCACCGGGTGCTTGGTCACTGGGTGGGTGTCCAGGCAGCCTCTCTGGCTCCCTTGACATGTAGATGGGACCATCATGGCCAAGAGGCCATGTAAAAAGATTACACACACACACACACACACACACGCAGACCTATACGCACTTTTTTTTTTATTTGAAAGGGAGTTAAGAATTTAACTATGATTTTTCCTAGGTTTTAAGAATTACTTATACTTTTTTTTGCTGTGTTGTTTATATGTATGTGTGTGTGTGTGGGGGGGGGGTGGGTGGGTGGGTGTAAACATAGTATATAAATATGAGTTTCACTTCCGTGGTGAAATCCCAAGAAAAGACTCTTCTTTCATTAGCTGACTCTATGTTTCAAGTGCAGATGAGAAATTGATCATCAATTCGTTGCAAACTACCATGCCAAAGCCAGAGAAAGAAAGAGGCAATGATATCAGTAATGACAGAGGCATTTTTTTTCATAGTTAATCCTTCTGGAAGCTTCATCAGATTAGAACAACAAAAAGCAAAGCATGCACAGAGATGCACCACCTCCATGCACTCCCCACCCCCAACCATTGGGCACACTGGGTAGATTTGTAAGAGCCCCTAGAAATAGAGTCTTGGACAATAAGCTAAATACTAAAGACTTGTAACCGCCTCTTCCAGAAGGGGGAAACCCTCATAAATGAGTTGTTGGCTAGATGTTTATAGCTGGGAAATACTGTAACCCTATAATTTGGCTTCTGAAGGCCACATTCTTCCTTAGGACAGAAGCCACAGGTCAATTATCACAGTTGGTGAGCTTTTCTTTTGGGCATGAGTCAGGACCAATTTTGCATGAAAGAAGGGTTTCCCTTCTGGCACTGGCTCATGACAATTATGGAATCCTATCGTGGGGTTTCGGACAACAGTATTCTCCGGGGAGCTCCTGGGGGACCCTGTGAGGTTACTCATGGGACACTCTGCCTTGGGAACGATTTACCACAGC
Source organism: Prionailurus viverrinus (assembly GCF_022837055.1). Taxonomy (NCBI): domain Eukaryota; kingdom Metazoa; phylum Chordata; class Mammalia; order Carnivora; family Felidae; genus Prionailurus; species Prionailurus viverrinus. The sequence goes on from NC_062566.1 coordinate 7,764,436, forward strand.
AGCACCCAGCTTCTCCTCTCCATGACCCTCTCTTTTAATTTCTTCTCCTTTTCCAACATTTTAGATTCTAGAATCACAAACCACCCTTTAATACACCCAGAGCTGTGGTTATTTACTCATCCTGGGGATCAAGGAACACTCTGGCTTGAGTTACCTTGGCTTATGTGTATCTCTTTCTACCTATAGGAATACATGCTCCTTCCTTCCCGCTTCCCTTTTTTTCTGCAATTATTGATAAACTTGCTATATGAAAGGCATTCTCCGATGCGGTGTTAACACTCACATTGTGCATCTAGGGTTAATTAGCTTTTACACTTTTTCTGGTGTGATTCTCATGACAGCCCCGGGGGATGGAGAAAGAAAGATATCTCTGGAAAGAGATACTCTTGGAGAGAATCTGAGCTTGAGAGACACATGGGGATTCAAACTTTTCCCCACGTGTACCACATATTTGATATGGAAAATTATTCCTTCATTTTGAGCCTCCGTATCCACGTCTGTAAATCAGCAAAAATAACATTTCCTTCATAGCATTGCTTTGAAAATTGGAGATATTTCAAAAAAGTGCCTTGCATATTGCCTAACACACCCAAGGACTTTGTTATCACTGTCCTTTTTATTATTAGTCTGAATTTAGACATAAGGAAACTGAGCCTTGACAGGAGAAGTAACTTGGCAGAGAGAACACAAAGATAACAAGAAGCAGAGCCAGTAACGGGTCTAGAGCCTTTGGACCCCACCCCCCTCCCCCACCTCCATCATTCATCATCCCTCTTTACGTGGGATGTGTCCAAGGATGGAGGTGGGTGGACAGCGCCAGTGTCCCCATTGTGTCCTTTCTTCAAAATGACTTTATGGCAAAAAAAGGCTTTTCTTTGTGTGTTTGAGAGGGAAGGGGATTCGTTGCTTGGGTTTGTGTCTCCCTTTCTGGGCTTTTGTGACTTAAAATGCATGAAACTTTTTTTCAATCTTCAGAGAAAACCCAGGGGATGGTTCTCTGGGTGGTGAGAGAGCCCACGGAAGGTCCTGGGGAAGACAGAAGACCCCTTCAACTGCGGGGGTTATCATCCTCAGGGAGGTGGGCCGTGGTCCCAAGCAGCCTGAATGAGCAGGTCGTGAAAGATGCTGGTTTATTTATACTTTCTACTACGCCCTCTTCTTCACTCGTCTGAGATGTGTCACAGTTTTTCCCGAGAGTTGACCCTGAGCAGCAACAGAGCGGTATTCCAAGGAGCTGACTGTAGGCTTTTTCTCTCTTTAACACAAGTCAGATGAATAACAAAGATGATTTATTGCAGGCCCTCTGCTTCAACGACACAACAAGGCAGGAGGTAACTTCAAAGCAGACACACACTTTACATCGTATGGTTTGGAGTTGCTCCTTTGCACGACTCTGTTCAGAGGGGTGGGTGGTTGTTTCCAATACTAATGACGCCTATTTCTACCTATGGTGTATCCACGTTAGATACTGTTGTGGGAGGCAAGCAACTGTCTTGTGTATTTGAAAATGCTAGAATTACCCATGTCGATGCTTGGACTAAGTATGATCTCTTTGTTGTCAAAAAAAAAGAAAAAAAGAAAAAAAAGAAAGAAAGAAAGAAAAGAAAAAAAGGAAAACGTCCCCAAGCACATTACTTTAGCACAAGAAGCCCTGATAGATTGGGGAACTACGTCTTTCTTACCTTGCTGTACTTTGAAAACTCACCCAATTATAGTCCCCGAGTTCGGTCATTAGGGTTTTATTTTCTTCTATCTATCTCTCTTCTCCCCCAACTCCCACACATCCAAAACACTCTCTGGCAACTTCCTTTGACCTCAAGAGGCAACAGCCCTGAAACCTTTGTTATGTAAACAGTGTTGAGACAAGGGACTCCAGGCTGTTTCAAAAGACATTTTTTTTTTTCACAATGACTTAGAACCATCTAGAAAAAAAAATGTCATCCGGGTATATTTAGGATTTTGAATGAATCACTTCTTTTGTGTTCGTACCTTGGAAGACAGACCTGGGGTTTTCAATGTAGAGAACAAAAAACGACAGAACATGCAGGGATAACGCACCCTCATAGTTACACTGTCACATGAACTTGAGTACTAAGATGTACAGATGGGACATTTCGAATAATATTAACATTTCCTCTTGTGCCAAATAACACGAAAAGGCTAACTGAGGATTTGTTGTTTTGGAATTCTTGGTGGCTAACATACTACATTTATACAAAGACATATTTACCTATTTAATCATTTCTTACATTTCCTTGAACGATCTGAAGGATAAGGTTACTTGAAGAGTACCACAAAAGTCGGAGTCAAGAAAACACACAAAAAATCATTTATTCATGTGAATATGGTGGAGAATTTCTTCTGAGCTTCTTGTTAGTTCAGTGAGATAGGCATCGTCTCCATTTTATGGGTGAGGAAAATGATTCATACAGAAGAAAAGTAAAAATCCCAGGATTTAGTACTTAAAATTTTTTTTTTTAGTGTTTGTCTATTTTTGAGAGAGACAGAGAGAGAGAGAGAGAGAGAGAGAGACAGAGCTTGAGCAGGGGAGGGGCAGAGAGAAGGAGACACAGAATCTGAAGTAGGCTTCTGGTTCTGGGCTGTCAACACTGAGCCCAAAGCGAAGCTCGAACTCACGAACTGCGAGATCATGACCTGAGCCGAAGGAGGACGCTTAACTGACTGAGCCACCCTGGTGTCCCTATTATTTTTTTTAAAGTTTGTTTGTTTGTTTGTTTGTTTATTTAGAGAGAAATCCCAAACAGGTTCTGAGCTGTCAGCACAGAGCCCAGTGTGGAGGCTGGATCTCACGAATCGTGAGATCGTGACCTGAGCTGAAATCAAGAGTCGGTCACTCCATTGACTGAGCCACCCAGGCGCCCCAGGCTTCATTACTTTATGAGCTGCAGGGTATTAAAGCCAATCTACATCTTATTTCAGAGATCAAGCTTCTGACAATCACATAAGTGTCACTTCCTCAAAGATTTTTTTCTTGATAATACATAGCAAAGTGAAATTCTCACTTGTCCTGGGCAATACAAAAAACAAATGTCCTAGTTTATGCAGTCAGGCAGGAGGATTTCCCTCTTACTTAGTCTTTTGTTTGACTCAGCCCTTTAACTGGTGTGGTGTGGCCCACTGGCATTAGGGAGGGCAATCTGCTTCACTCAGGCCACTGATGCAAATATTATTCCCCTCCACAAACACTCTCACAGACACACCCAGAATAATGTTTTACAAATGCCCGGGTACCTCATGGCCCAGTCAAATTGACACATAAAGTTGACTATTAGAAGTGAGTGCCATACACTGAATATTTGTGCCTCCTTCGAATTCCTATGTTGGAGCCCTAACCCCCAATGTGATGGTATTGGGAACGGGGTCCCTGGGAAGTCATGAGGTTTAGATAAGGTCACGAGGGCAGGGCTCCCGTGATGGAATTATTGCACTTACGAGAGAAGATTCCAGGATTCTCTCTCTCTCTCTCTCTAGGACACATAAGTACACAGTGGGAAGGAAGCCATCTGCAAACCAGGAAGAAGGCCCTCACCAGAAGTGCCCCGTGCCGGCACTCTGCCCTTGGACTTTCAGCAACCGTGAGACCATAGATTTCTGTTAGTTTGGCCACCTAGTTTGTGTTTTGCTGTGGCTCCTGAGCTAAGAGGCTATCTCTAACAGTTAGGAATACATTGAGCTGCAAGGTATAGAAAACCCGACAGTGAGTCCAATGGACAGATGGGTCAATGTTTCTCATGCTGTAAGAAATCTGGTGGGAGATGGCAGCCCAGGGTTCAAGAATGACATAGTCTCTCCACCCCCAGAACTTTTCCTTGCATTTACCTCAGGTACGTGATCACCCTGACCCGCAAGAGATGTTGGAGATTTGAACATTTTGCCTTTTAACTTCCAGCAAAGGAGAATCTGGACACGTCTTAAGCGGGACGACACCCAATACCCGCCCCATTATCAACGAAAGAGTTGGAACAGAAGAGTTGCACAAAATCTAAATTAGCGAGGTCAAAATGCAAAGGGCACATAGCTTTTATTTTTTATTCCCTGTTTGTTACCTAAATAGGAGAGTGTCAGGTCATCATGAGGTAAAAATCATGTGGGCAGATATGTCCTTTCTAACAAATATAAAAATCAGTTGATAAGTGTTTAATGAACACTTAGTATATTTCTATATGAAATCCAGTGTTTCACACATTGTCATTCTCTCTGGCCATTTGTCTATTAAGCCCAGCATAATATTCGTCAGACTATAAACTGTATTCAACTAGATTCAAAGCCAACTCTGCCCGTTCTAGGCTACATCTTAAAAAGTGATTCGTTCATGCTAGAGCCTCTGGTTTCCTTTCTTAATCTAGCTCTTTCCAGCCCTGTTCCTCTCTCTCCCCTTAATTATCCTCCGTGGAAGACAGTCTTGATTTTACCCACATTCTGTCCTCATCCTGGGATGGACCGACCTTTGTCTCCATATCCCTGTCACTTTGTCCCAGATCTTCCTAGTTCAGGCTCAACCACACCCCGAATGGATTGCTCACTGATGGTGAGTCCCAGACTTCTGTTCCCACTTCTCCAGTAGGCTCATGAGACTAGCACTTCCCTTCCAGCTGTTCCCCTAATTCGTCCTCATGGAGACTCTTGTCTGTCCTCTTCTATCCAGGTGAGTCCTGGGAATATCCCTGTTCCCATCTGCACTATAACTCCTAGGTGCCCACTGGTTTATTTTTCTCCCTTGTTTAACTTCTACTCAGCTAACCCTCTGGCTTGCTCCTTCCAAGTTTTCCCCACAGGTCCACCAACTTGGGGAAAAGTCATAGCACAGGGCTGAGTGGTGATGGTCATGAGGATGCCTTTGGAGGAAGTCTGCCATGCCATGTTTGGTTTTCAACCTAACAGTGGCAAGTCCTGAAGGTCAAATAGAAGCATAGGCAATCCCACTTTGTAAAAACAATGATTTTGTCTCTGCCGGTGATTATCAATTGGAGACCAAACGTTTGCCAATAAGCAATTTTGTCCTCTGGCTCCCTATAGTGTCAGGCCATGATCTCAGATGGTGGTACTTGGGGTAACTTAATGTCCAATGGGACAGAAGTTCTCCTGGTGGGGAGGCGGGTATTCAGGGTCTAGTTTTGTGGCCATACATCAGCTTCTAGTCATAGTAGCGTGCTTGAACTAATTCCTTCCTTCTACTTGCCAAACCTGACCCGATGGAGCCAGGTCCATTGTAGCCCTGCAAGTTGGCTCACTAGCTAATCCAGATCAGAATCACTTTTGGAAATAAACTGATTCCACATGATTAGATGGTCGACCAGGAAGCCCATTTGTTTATTTATGAGGCTGTTACCTAACATCAGGGCTTGTGCAATCCTCTCGTCTCACTTCAATGAAAGCAAGATACTTGCACTTTCTCGATAAAGGTCCTTACGCCGGGTCCACGGAGCTTCGTCCAGCGATACGCACAACTGAGGAGCTGGCCAGTGTCCGGCACATTGCCAGTGTTCCCAACAGATATTTGTTAAAGGAACGGGCGTGCGAGTCAATGAGAGCTCATTTTGTCAGAGACAATGGGACGGCATCATTTCAGGAAATCTGTACGTCCATGCACTTATATAGACATTGCTTTTCTGTGATCCAACGTCTACCCCACACACTGGTACTTGAGATCTAAGAGGTAGATCCCATTTCAACTCACGGGGATTGCTTTTTGTGCATTGACGAAGGTGTGCTTTACAGATCATGTGTAATATATATATATATATATATATATATATGACATATATTATATATATACATTTCTTGAGTGAGGAGAAGCGGAACTATGTCTTACGGCATCTGCCTCTGTCCTTCCTTAGGCCATCCGTGTGTGCTGGTTCTTCGAATGACACATTTGGTTCTCAGGTGATCATTCTGTTTCCCGTGAGTCTTTTGAAAGCAATTATGAGGGAAAGCAAAGAAAACACTGCGCATACAGTCCGATGACTGGGGCGCGAGTCCTGACCACACCAAGGGCTGGGCAGGGTTTTCAGGAGAGCACAGGCTTATTAAGGATGAATACGGGTAAAGGTACTTGATAAGGTCAATATGAATATTAACTAGGCCATTACATATAAAAGTACATAATCCACTGCAAAACGTAACCTTGTTCTAAAAAAACCTAACATTATGACTTTTGTTATTACCAGCAGAAAATTTTCCACAGTCAGGAACTGATGTGAATGGCCAAAGTAGAGCTTCCGGTGAGCCACCAGAGAGAGGAAGGTGACGAGCTTGTAGCACGAGCTCCCTTGTGACCCGTAGCCAAGCTGAGACTACACAGTGGTGGTCCTGCACCCTAACAGCCACAAAGTCAAGGCCCAGGTGTGGACCAGTTGGACGAAGGCACGATCCAGCAGAAGTTCGTGTGGTCATAATTTTCCTACGATGCCCACTTCACCTTCTGTGTCTCCTTCGCTATTTTTATGTGCTCTCCTGCCACTCCACGCCAATTCAGTTTAACAAACATTTCCTGAGGACTGAGAAAAAGCCAGAAATATTCATGAGCTGACCACGACCACTACGTTCCTTCTATTCCCAGGAGGAGACCCGTCCATCTCTTCTGTTGTGATTTCTTCCTTTTCTGTTAAGATAGAAAATTATCCCTTTCCAGAAGTCTGGTAGAGATCATATAGAATATTCTTTTTCTTAAAATGCAGTTTTAAATTTGCCTGTAACTCTCACAATTAAGAAATATTGAGTGTCAACTCTGTGCTTAGTAGAGTGGGATGTTTATTTTGGTTTAAGTGTGGTATGAAAGTCTATTTGTCCAAATTATTACCCGTCTGCAAACCTCTTATTGACTAAATGCATGGATATGTGCGAACTGTTAACCATTTCTCCTTATTACAAAGTGACTCTTTCCTTCAGTTTTTCCATCTGTCATTTGTGGCAATATCAAACAAGTGTTAGGACTACTCTTCTATAATATGCATTGCTATCTCATAAGATTGCTCCTTCTTCGTCAGACATTTTCAAATGTCTAATTTTATTTGAATATATATTTATATACATAAATATATATTTTTATAATTATATTTATTTTTATATTTACTCTATACATTTTTACTTTATATTTACTCTACAGTAGAATTTTATTTAATCTATATTTACTCCATAAATATTTCTTCCTGGTGACATTTAGAGCAAGTAAAAAAAAACATGTTGCGATTTAGATTCAATTTATATGAAATATAAATGTTTTGGGAAAGTTGGTCCTTTTAAAATAAATCATGGTGTTCTTCTCCACGGACTCAAGTCTTTATTTGTGTCTTTTGGTAAAATATTGCAGAGTTATTCATGTAGACCACACATACTTCTCAGGTGAAAGAGATTTTTTTCCCATTACAACTTCAGCCATACTATGAGAATTGGTGTGTATGTGGGTGTAGGTGTGTGTGTGTCTGTGTGTGTCTGTGTATGTGTCTATGTGTATGCTTCTGCGTATGTATATAGGAATGCGTGTGTGTATGTGTGTGTGTGTGCACTTATCTTCTGCCAGGTTACCTATAAGATTTTATTAATTAAAACAGTTTCAGGGGCACCTGGGTGGCTCAGTCAGTTAGGTGCCCAACTTCGGCTCCGGTCATGATCTCTGGCTTGTGGGTTCAAGCCCCGTGTAGGGCTCTGTGCTGACAGCTCAGAGCCTGGAGCCTCCTTCAGATTGTGTCTCCCTTCCTCTCTGCCCCCCCCCCCCACTTGCTCTCTCTCAAAAATAAATACATATTAAAAAAAACAGTTTCTTAGCTTATCCTCTTGGGTTATCTGACTATAAAATCAGACCGTCTCCCATTTTTTATCACTTATTTTTCAATAATCTAGCCCTCCCTGCTATCTTATCTTTGCTTTTAGTGAACAGAATATTTCTGCAATATTAATAACAGTGAAAACAAACACAGTTACTTTACCAGGGATATGGCTTTTAGATTGAAATAGATGGCCTTTATTGTGGCAAAGCTGTTTTCTTCTATTCCTGTATTTTAGTATTTTATCAAACAATGTCACCAATTTTTAACATTTTTTCTATTTATGCTAGGAACATTAATCCACTTAGGATAGGCATTATGTATATTTAGATCATATTTTTCTTCTTTAATCTACTTGTGTCAAACATTATATTAATAGATGTCCTAATCTATTTACAGCGCTTCTTCCTGAAAAGAAAAACATGAAGAATGCATCTTAGTAAGAGATTTTCTCATATGAGGTCACCCTTGAAATAAGTATCCCAAGTGTCAGGGTGTGTGTCCCTAGGATCGCCTAATCTGAGCTGCCATATTGAAAGTAAATTTGTATGGGGCACCCGGGTGGCTCAGTCAGTTAAGCGCTGACTTCGGCTCAGGTCATGATCTCACGGTTCGTGAGTTTGAGCCCCGCATTGGGCTCTGTGCTGACAGCTCAAAGCCTGGAGCCTGCTTCGGATTCTGTGTCTCCCTCTCTCTCTGCTCCTTCCCCACTCGTGCTCTGTCTTTGTCTCTCAAAAATAAATATTTTAAAAAATTAAAAAAAAAAAGAAAGAAAGTAAATTTGTAGTTTTCAACTCCAGCCAGAGGAAGGGGCTCCTTTTGAGAAGCCTATGGACTAAGGGTCCACCTAAGAGGTCTGAGCTGTTCCGGAAACAACCGTCCATTCCCAAGGCTCGGTTTTGTGATACTGGTTTTAAGTTGTTCATTTTGGGCCCTAAAGGCAGCCAATAAGACTGTTCTTTTTTTCCTCTACTCCTGGAGGAAATCAGCCTGGAGAACAGAGAGGATTTGGTGGTTCCTCAGTTTTGCTGTAAACAGTTACCTGAGTCATCTGCTCCAAGTGGCATGATTTCCCAAACAGGGCTCCATGGCATCTTGTAGAGGGGATGGATGCAAGTATTAACAAATAATTAAAGGGTTTGGGCATCTGTCTTCTCTCTCTCTCTCTCTCTCTCCCCACTTCTCTCTCATGGTTAACTGTTCATATTCTCTTTTATCTATTTCCGTGTTGTTGGACACTTGTCTGTCAAGATGGCGGAATTGGTGGCCATATCTATTTCCGTGTTGTTGGACACTTGTCTGTCAAGATGGCGGAGCTGCTGTCCATAAGACCTCACAAGCTCCGAATGCTGAAAGCTACAGAACTTCACAAATTCCCATTGCCACTCTTGAAACAGTGCGATGGGGTGCTTTCAAACATGGCTGAATTTCAGAATCACCTGAGGATCCTCTCAAACATGCTGAGGCGTGGGCCCGCCACACACCAGTTAGTTAAGTCAGCGTTGTGTCTGCCACTCCCTCCAGGGCTAACTGCAGGTAGGGAGTTCTCACTCAGGTCTCCCGTGCTTGCATGGTGGCTCCATGGGAGCTGTCTTTCCAGGGAGGCCAGTCATCTTAGATATAACTGCCACTTCTTGCTTTCCTTCCCAGGATAACTAACTTCTTCAGGTACTTGCTTTCAATTTTGTAAGTGATAGTTGTTAGCTGATTTATTTGATTTGTCGCCTCGGGGGCAGACGGTTGAGTTTGCCACTCTGTTCAGCTCATGATACGCCATTATCATGGTTAATGGGCATTTCTGCTTCCTTCTCACCCTTTCCTGATCTTGTCCTTAGTTTTTAATCTAAGGTCCCCTTTCTGTTTCAGGCTCCTATCTACCTGTGGTTATCCTGTCTCCTTAAGTTCCTCTTGGCTAGGATAGTTTCTCAAGCTTTCCTTGTTTTTGATGACCTTGCCAGTGTTGAGGAATACTGGTCAGGTATTTTGTAGGCTGTCCCTCGGTTGGGATTTATTTGATATTTTCCTCACGATTGTACCTGGGTCATGGGTTTTAGGGATGAAGACCACAGAAGTAAAGTCATTTTTGTCCCATCATGTCAAGGGTACGTACCATCAACATGACCAGTCACTGTTGATGTTGACTTTGATGACCTGGCCTAGGTCGTGTTTTTCAGATTTCTCACCGCTAAGTTATTCTCTTTTCCTCCCTTTCCATGCCGTCTGCTTTGGAAGGATGCCACGACGCACAGTCCACTGTTAAGGAGTGGGAACTTGTATGCCACCATCATTGAGGTAGAGAATCTATATAAACTATCTGGAATTCCTTTCAGGGGAGCCATCTATTCTCTTCACCTCTAGTTATTTATTTAATCATTTATTTATATCAGTGTGAGCTCATTAATATTTATTTCATACTTTGGGCTATAATCCAATACTACTTTATTTTGTCACCCAAATTAAATTGTGTTAGCTCTGGCCTCAGAGAACGCTCTCAGTTGGCTTTTGGGTCCTTCTGACATTCAACATCTCCCCCTGCCCCCCCCACCCCCACCCCACCTTCTTTCTGTCTTTTACCACTTCTTTCTCTCTCTCTCGCTCTCTCTCTTTTCATGACGTCCTGCTTTTCTGTCACTTTGTAGTGCTCCAAGTTCACCTGGAGCATTCCCTGCTTCTGTCCTCGAACCAGACACTTCTCCAAGGATCCCTGGATCTTTTATTGAAGGTATTATCAAAACCCATGATCTTGGCACGAGGTATCCTTGCTGTTACTGGGGTGTTGTCCCTCCAGGCCTTTGCAGTTGACAGAGCAAGGAAAAATATGTGCCTATACACATGTAGCTACGTGTGACCACTCGGATCTCTATTAAGCTAAGTTTGAGTTTATACTGATATCTCTATCAGTATATCTCTATCAACTGCTGGCACACGGATCACTGGAACCTCCTCCTCTTCCTTATCCATAACGTCTCCCTCAGTAGCGAGACACCTGACTCCAGGGGCGCCTGGGTGGCTCGGGCAGTTAAGCGTCCGGCTCCTGGTTTTGGCTCAGGTCACGATCTCGCGGTTTCGCGAGTTCGAGGCCTGCATCGGGCTCTGCGCGCGCCGTGCGGAGCCTGCTTGGGAATCTCTCTCCCTCTCTTTCTCTCTCTGCCTCTCCCCAACTTGTGCTGTCTCTGTGTCTCTCAAAATAAACAAATCAACTTAAAAGAAGATTAAAAATAAGGACGCCTGGCTCCCACCATCCACCATGCACTTACTGAACGGTCCTATTCCAGAATAGATTTATAGCAGTGTCAGAATTATCAGCCCGTTACTCCCATGGAGAACGACTTTATTAACTAGGTCCAGTGCTGTGTGCAGTTTCCTTTGCCTTCAATCTTCCAGATTTCATTCGTTTCCAAAGTTCCTTGGATCAGCGCCTTTATCTTCCACACACTTTGCTGAGGTTATTTCATACATTTGTAATACAGTTAGATTCATTTGCCACATTCTGCATTCCATCTTGGGATCCCTTGACCTCCTAAGTGATTTTTCAAACTTACATACATTAAGATTCGCTGTGCCATAAAGTTCGATGGTTTTTTTAAAAGAAATTTTAATTTTTTTTTTTTTTTTGAGAGAGAAGGAGACAGAGTGTGAGTGGGGGAGGGACAGAGACTGGGAGGGAGACACAGAATCCGAAGCAGGCTCCTGGCTCTGAGGTGTCAGCGCGGAGCCCAACGCGGGGCTCAAACTCGCGACCCGTGAGATCATGACCCGAGCCGAAGTCAGCCACTTAACCGACGGAGCCACCCAGGTGCCCCCCGATGGGTTTTGTTAAATGCGTAGTGTCTCTGTCACGGACAACCACCTTTGGAATACTCTCTCATACTAAAAATGTATTACATGTTCATCTTCACCTAAAAGTTTGTTATCCTGGATTCATACACAATTTTCCCCACAAATAAAGTATTTCTTTATTTAATAAACACAGACATCGTTCTTATCATGTCCAGGCACTACCCATATATAGCTCTTACCATGTTCAGGCACTATTTTAAGTGCTTTACAAGTGTTGTTGTTTTTTTTTTTTTTAAATAGGAAATTCATTGTCAAATTGGTTTCCATACGACATCCAGTGCTCATTCCTACAGGTGCCCTCCTCAATACCCATCACTCCCCCTCTACAAGTGTTTTTTTAATTTAATCCTTCTAATGTTTCTATGAGATAGGTGCTATTATTAGCCTTATATCACAGATAAGGCAACTGAGGCAAAGAAAGGTTGAATAACTCGCCAAGGTCACACAGCTAGCATGTGTTTTTCAGCCAAGGCAACCAGTAAACATGGTTTCTGATTAGATGCTCAGATCACATTGGTAACTGGCTGAAGCTGAGCAGATCTCGGAGGCCTCCTGCGTGGCTGACCTGTGGTGAAGGTGCGCTCTGGGACAGAGGCCTTCCGGTACACAGCGAACAGAAGCTGAGAGTGATGCTTTGCACAGTTTCCTTCGGCGGTTGGGAAACTGATGAAATAGAACTCTTGATGGTGGCTTTACTGACTAATTTACCAATCAAATCATCCCGAAAAGCAGTAAGATGTGAAATGGGAAAACAAGGGAGAAATGAACGTGCACCAGGAAGGATCAATAAGAACGAGCAAGGCTGGGGGCGCAGTGGGTTAAGCGACCGACTTCAGCTCAGGTCACGATCTCGCGGTCCGTGAGTTCGAGCCCCGCGTCGGGCTCTGGGCTGATGGCTTAGAGCCTGGAGCCTGCTTCTGATTCTGTGTCTCCCTCTCTCTCTGCCGCTCCCCCATTCATGCTCTGTCTCTCTCTGTCTCAAAAATAAATAAAAACATTAAAAAAAAAATTAAAAAAAAAAAAAAAAGAACGAGCAAGGCTGAACACTGCCTGCCGGGACCGGGTATGTTGAAGGAAGACAGGTCTCTCTGCTGGCTTCGCTTCTGACTTCAGAAGGCAGAATGTGCTAGATGCTGGCCACACAGCGCCGTCTGTCCTCTCTGCGTGAATGTCTAACTTATTGCCTCGGGTACAGAGCAGCTCTTGGTGTCAGGATTCTTCTACAGATTCCACTAGATCCTCGATGCAAATTGCATGACTTCTAACAATCACTTGAGGAACACTTGGTAATTGATACAGGATTTTGCCTGCCGGTTGTCTCATTTAATCCGTACAACTGCTTTTAACGTCAATGTCACTATCTGTACCTCACAGGTGAGGACCAACGCACAAGAGGGGTAACCTGTCCTGCTCAGTCTCCAACTTTTGCCTGCAAATTCCCTTCTTTCCACTCTTCTCTGGTTGCCTTCGCCTCATATGCCACAGGGAAAGAAAAATCTGATCCAAGTCAAAGAGCTGGCTGGCTGTGATAACAACTCCATTAATTTTCGTCATTTCTGCATTCTTTACCCCATCTATTATTCCACATAGACATTTGTGTAATATCACTTGGGAATCAAAGACATTTCCCTTGTAGTATAACTTCAAGATTAAACGGCCATTTCCAACGTTTATTTTTCTAATCTTGTTTTGTGCCTGCACCATGAGCACTTTTGCTGCTCTCCAGGTTTTTGTAGCAACTTATCTTAATTAACAGAGAAGAAACCAGAGTGACCGGGCAAAGAGAAATGACACTGGCTTTAGAATCAACTCGGACAAAGAAATAGATGGAATAGAACTTTCTGGAAGGGTCCTGCAGATAGCCTCATGGTTCCTTTTGGAGACTCTCGAGAGAATTGTACCTGGGAAATAGTCCAGCCTAGTTTTCCATTTCGCATGGTTGAGATTCCAGATGATTTTTATACAATAACAGTAATGACCACTCATTCTGTATACTAATGTACAAGTCACAAAGTGCCTGAGTCAGGATTTGAATATCAATCGGACACGTCCGGATTCCTTCCGCTTCTTACGGCACGTGCTGAAAGCATTTATTTTACCTAAATAAATGGGCCATGACCAAGTGCATCAGATTTCTTTGCTCAGTAAGATTTATCTTCAGTTGATCTATATGCGGTAGCAATATTTGAGCATCACACAATTCCTTTCCATGCTAGTTTGACCATCTAGCTAGATTTTAAACAAACTGGGTTTGGGACCAGTAGCTTTGAGATATTAATATTGATACGCTAAAGAATAATCTAATGGGAGGGGCGCCTGGGTGGCGCAGTCGGTTAAGCGTCCGACTTCAACCAGGTCACGATCTCGCGGTCCGGGAGTTCGAGCCCCGCGTCAGGCTCTGGGCTGATGGCTCAGAGCCTGGAGCCTGCTTCCAATTCTGTGTCTCCCTCTCTCTCTGCCCCTCCCCTATTCATGCTGTGTCTCTCTCTGTCCCAAAAATAAATAAACGTTGAAAAAAAAAAAAAATTAAAAAAAAAAGAATAATCTAATGGGAGACATTAGAAATAACTGGACACGTTATGCAAATGATGGGCCATGATGTAGTCAGTTTCACAAGGATGTTAGCACTGAAAACGAGAACTCCGATTTCTGTCATACATGTTCTGAATACTGCTCATCAAAGTTGCAGCAATGATCAGAGGTCAGGTCCATCATGGGCCATTTTTTCTTTTGGGGATCCCGTGGATAACTGGCTATGATTATCAACCCACTGTCTTGAGCTTAGCAGCGTAGGGCTTGCTCATAATTGTTCCCATTGCTTGTTTGAAACACCATAGATGAAGGGGCAGCTGTGTGCTTTATGTCCTTTCCCCCACTGCTGGTCAGCTGATATCTGTCTATAAAAATCCCCCCAAATTAAGAAGTTTGGGTGCAAATTAGGATTCTTGCTTATTTTATTTTAGGATAAGAGATCCTTTCAATCTCTCAGCTTGCTCCAAGTCTTTAAATTTCTGTAAAGCCCTATTTTATTGTAAATTACATGGGGAGAGCTTCGAAGAATGAATTATTACAGTAACATGCAAATAGCCTCCTCCCAATGTCTTCCTTTTGTGTTTCTAGTTAGCGTTTGGCTACAATACTTTTTTTTTTTTAATTTTAGAAGGAAGTCTAAATACCTTTCTTTGGAATATCAAGTACAATAAGAGATTATACAGGTGAAAAGATAACTAGAAAGACTACTTTCTCTCACAGTTTGGCAGCTTCTGTCATAGTAATAACCCAAGTCATAACAGTATACAAAGAAAAGATGTATTTCTTACTTATGCTACATATCCACCATGGGTTGGCTGGGGGCTCTGCTCCACTTTTGCTCAGGCATCTGGAGTGTCACAGCCGCTGGTGACAGTGACTGTATTGGAGCGAAAGCGAAAAAGAACGGTGCATGATGCCTTGGGGTGTTAAGGCATCTTGGGTGCTTCTACTTGGAAATTACTAGGTTGAAATGTACTTTGGACATTTCATTGTCTAAAGCAAGTCACAGAATCATACCTAAGTTCAAGGAGGTTGGGACAGCGTACTGATACTTTGCATGGCTTTTGTTGGACAGCGGTAATGACATTGTATTGGTTTTCGTTCTTAAAACTGCCACTCTCTTCTCTCCATTTATAGATTTGTTTGTTCTTTTTTTAAACATTTAATTTATTTTTTAAATTTATATACAAGTTAGTTAGCATATAGTGCAACAATGATTTTAGGGGTAGGTTCCCTAGGGCCCCTTACCCATTTAACCCATCTCCCCTCCCACAACCCCTCCAGTAACCCTCTATTTGTTCTCCATATTTAAGAGTCTCCTATGTTTTGTCCCCCTCCCTGTTTTTATACTATTTTTTGCTTCCTTGCCCTTATCTTCATCTGTGTTGTTAGTTTTGTTGATTCTTAAACCCACCCAACACTGTTTCAATTATTAGGACTTTTCAGTATTCTCTGGCACCTTTTGGAGCAAGGCCCTTTTTATCATTTGCAAATGTTGGGGAGATATTTGCATAACTGACAAAAATTTGAATAATTTTGTCAAGTTACATAAAAATAATCCTTTGAGAATTATGGCTGAGATTGACTTAAATATATAACTTTGTTTATAGGGAATTGATTTATTAAAAATTGAGTCTTCGGCAACGTGAGGTTTCTGTACTTTTTCAGTCTTCATCTAGGTATGGAAGTGAATTTCTAATGTCTACAACTACAAATTTCTCTGTAAATCAGCTCTGTGAGCTTTTGTATTAGCATTCCATTCTAAATACTTCTTAATTTCCTTTTTTAACACAAATTATTTTGTTACTGTGACCAAGCTACTAAATGTATAGGCTCTTTTTAGCTTTTGGTTTACTACTTATTTTTAATTTTACTGAATAAAATCAGGGAACAGAGTACATGTGATGTCTATTCTTTGGAATGGATTAAGACTTGCTTTTCTGACTTATTACATGTTCTATTTTTGTTATTCCTCTTAAAAAGAGATGGACTTTTTATTTCTTTGTTATGATTAATTGTATGGTTCAGCTCTTGGAAATTTCTTATTTTTCTTGTACTTGTTTCGAGATGGATGCATTAAGATCTTCAACTGTACTTGATAATTTAACTTTGTACCCCTGTGTTTCTGTGAGCTATTGATTTTTATATTTTGAGACTATTTTGTTAAGAGCATACCTGAAAAAACAGACTTTAAAGCAAACATGTTATTTTTTTTTTTTCTGTTACATGTTTCTTGATAACTTATGTGTGTGTTAAAATTTAGTTTCTTTCCAATATTTAGGATTGGAAACCCAGCTCGTTTTTGCCTTAGATTTGTCCGGTGTATTTTTTGATAGTTTTTTTATTTTATTTTATTTTTTAAATGTTTATTTATTTTTAAGAGAGAGAGAGAGAGAGAGAGAGAGAATGAGTGGGGGAGGGACAGAGAGGGAAGTATAGAATCTGAAGCAGGCTCCACGCTCTGAGCTGTCAGCACAAAGCCTGATGGGCTTTGAACCCATGAACCATGAGATCATGATCTGAGCTGAAGTTGGATGCTTAACTGACTGAGCCACCCTGATGCCCCAACAGTCCTTTTAGTTTTGAACCAGTGTGTCTCTTATAGACAATATTTTAACCTTGTTTTTGTTAGCCAATTCAGTAGTTTCTGTCTTTAATTGGTGAGATTAACCTATTTACATTTATCATAAATGCCATTCTGTTAGTGTTTATTTCTGCAATTTTGTTTCATGTTCTCCTTTTATTGTACCCCTTCCCTCCCTCCCTTTCTGTTTCTCTCTCCACATATATATCTTTTTATTTTCTATTGGATAGATTTTATTTTCTTCTACTAGTTTAAAGATAGTACATTCTATTTTTTGTTCTCATGATGGTTGTCCCTAACTTAAGATCACTATGGTGTATATTTTACCCTAGGGATTCTGTGGGCTCATAGACCGATTCAGGGGATTTTTTTCTTCTTCTCAAAAATAGTGTTAGCTTATATGATATTGGAAGTATCTCTTTCTTACAGGTTTTGGTGTTAAAACTCTGGTCTTAGTGTTATTTTTTACAGTGATACTTTAAAAAATATGAGTATAAGTTTGCTCATGTTGTCTAACATGCTAAAATCAATACTAGACAACATACATTTTCTAGGAAATAACTGATTTTATTTAGATTTAAGTGTAGTGGTGGAGTGTTATAGCTACCATTTTCATATAATTTTTAAAAATCTTTAGGTTTTCTTTATCTATGGTATTTTTCTCATGTTTAGTGCTTTTAATTGGACCATCAAGCATTTTCTCTTAACATATATGCCAACGATTCATTCATTTTATTTTTTTGGAGGAAGGGTCTTTTCAAAGAATAAGCTCTTGGTTTTGTTAATTAACTGCTTGTTTTGCTTCCTACGTTAAGTTAAAAAATTTTTAAGGTTTTATTTATTTAGTTAGAGAGACAGAGAGCACATGAGCTGGGGGAGGGGTAGAAAGAGAGGGAGAGAGAGAATCCCAAGCAGGCTCCACGCTGTCAGCACAAAGCCAGACGTGGGGCTCAGTCCCACGAACCACAAGATCGTGACCTGGGCCGAAAACCAAGAGTCAGATGCTTACCTGAGTCACCCACGTGCCGCCATCAAGTTAAATTTTTAATAATTATTGATTAATTTCTGATACTTTCCGTGGGTACAATTTGCAGTTTGTTTCCTAGCTTCTGGTATCTAATATGTAACTCTTACTTAGTTTTACCTTTTTTATAAGAAATGTGCTCGAATTTACACCAGTTACTTTGAATAACACTTTGGCACATCTGACAGGTTTATAAATGCGATGCTCTCACTGCTGTTCATTTTGACATGTATTATTTTAGCCCTGGCTTCCTGTTCTACCAAAAAGCGTATTAAAAGTTTTTTCATTTGTTTCTAATTTCTCGAAGACTGGATATACTTTTGGTTATCCCTTTTTATTATTAGCTTTATATTCAATAAATTCAGCCTTTTGAGATTCTTTGTGGCTTAATAGTCAGGATTTTGGAATGTGCATATGCATTATAAAACAAGCATATTTTGTTTGTTAAGTACAAAGTTGTATAAACAATTTGTCTCTCTTGTACATGCACACATGCACACACACACTTTCAGAGGAAGTTTCTTTGCTGAGTTATTAAATTCTTCTATCAGCCTACCAATTTTGATCTATTTTTACCAAGGGAAGAATTTTTGAATCTGAATTTATCAATTCCTCTTTCATTCCAAAAGTTATGCCGCAAATATTTTGATTCTACATTTTTAGTTACATACAGTTCATGAATATTATAATATCATTTTGATTTTACATTATATCATCATAAAATATCTCTCTTTGCCCTAGTTATTGCTTTTGACTTTGTATCATTTTTGTCTCACATAGAGTTTTTCCAGGTCTATTTGGTTTTTCAATTTTATTTGGTTCATTCTTTTCCATTTTTATAAATTCCTTTTTTCAACTTTTTAAAATATTTATTTATTTAAACTTTTGTTAACATTTATTTATTATTGAGAGACAGACAAAGCATGAGCATGGGATGGGCAGAGAGAGAGGGAGACACAGAATCTGAAGCAGGCTCCAGGCTCTGAGCTGTCAGCACAGAGCCCGATGCGGGGCTCGAACTCACAAACCACGAGATCATGACCTAAAAGCTGAAGTTGGACGCTTTACCGACTGAGCCACCCAGGTGCCCCTTAATGTTTATTTATTATTGAGAGACAGAGAGAGACAGAGCATGAGCAGGGGAGGGGCAGAGAGAGGGGGAGACACAGAATCCAAAGCAGGCTGCAGGCTCTGAGCTGTCAGCACAGAGCCTGACGTGGGGCTTGAACCCATGAAGGGTGAGACCATGACCTGAGCTGAAGTTGGACGCTTAACTGACTGAGCCACCCAGGGACCCCTCCATTTTTATAAATTCTTAACGTTTTTATGTCATTCTGGTTTAGATATGCCCCTCATTCATAACACAATGCTGGAGTTTTATTTATTTATTTAAAAAATGTCATTTTGCTAAGCACTTCTTAGTGAGGAAGTTTAAGCCACTTACATTTATTATCACTGGCTTCATATTTTATACTTTTTCTAGACACTGTGTTCCTTTTTCATTTCTCTAATTTATTGGCCTTTTATGTATGTGTGTATGTGTTTGTGCAGGTTTTTTAAGACTATGTGCGTGTGTGTGTGTGTGTGTGCGCGTGTGTGCATGTGTATTGCCCTTGCACTGTTATGTTAATTTGACTGTGTATAGAATTCTCAGGTCCAACAATTTACCCTTAAAACTTCAAACACATTGCTTCTGATTTGTAGTAATTATCTAGCAATGCTGATGAAAAGCAAAATGTAAATTTTCTCAGGGGGCCCCTGCTCATTTCTTTAAAAATGTTATGCTTTTGTTGTTATCCATGGGATTCCACAGTTTTACTAGGATACACTTTATATGACTCACTTATAAATTTATAAATTTGTTAACATGTATTCAGTGTGCTTTTCCAGTGCGAAGAGCCATGATTTTCTTCACGGCAAGGACATTTCTTTTTCTGATATTAACTGATTAATGAATCTCTTCTTTCCATGTCTCCATGCTTCCGAATTCTTACTCAATGGAAGTAAGGTTTTCTAGACGAATCCTCCAGCATTTAGCATCGTGCCTTTAGGGTACTGGATGCATCATAAAGTCACTTAAAGTAAAAATGCCCTCAGCGAAGAACACAATGCCTGATTCTTGATGGGTTCATTAAAGAAGAGTTCATAACATTAAGTACACCTTGAAAACAGAGCCAGATTACGACAGCTGGAAAAAGAATTTGACAGGAAAATAATGGCTTGAGCAAAGGTGTGGAGCTAGAGAGGCACAAGGGAGGTTCAGGCCGCAGGGACGGCCTTGCCAGAATAGAGAGTATGGACTGAGAAGTAGGGAAAGACACAGCACCTAAAATGGATGCCAGGATCCAGAGGGTTTGGAACACTATATAAAGAGATTTTTGTGTTTTGCGAAGTGGACAGTGAGAAGCCACAGGAGGGACACTATTCATACGATGCTACAAAGAAAATGAATCTGACTGAGTCGCTATAGGTGACTGATCTGGACCAGAAAGGCTGGAAGGGAATCAGTTCAGAAGTACCACAGTCTGTCTGATGGCAGACGATGAGGGTCTGGCCCAGCACAATGGCATTAATCGTGGAAAGGAGGGAATGGGTTGTGAACAGATGGGCAAGGAGACAGAAAACGAGCTGATAATGCCAAAGATCGTTCCTGGGAAGGGTAACACAAGGAAAAGTCAGAACTTAAAGAAGTAGGGGACGGTCAACAAGCTGACTTGATTTTGGTAGAAAGACGATTCCACCTTCAGACGTATTGATGTTCTGGTTCCTGCAGACTGTCCACATGGGGAAATCCCAACAGGCAGAAAGTGCCTATTAGACGTGGGGGCGGGGCAACCCTTCATAACAGTGTGAAGGCTGTTACAAGACGTCTTACGAGGTATAGCTATTTTTTATTCCTCAAGGGGCTTAAAATCCGCTTGTGAGGTCAAGGTAGCGCTTTAGAGGCAGCAACAGTAAAAAGAACATAATTCAGGGCTAAATTGGTATGGCACACTTCCTTCGTTGTAGAATTTAGGGGCAAAGGGAATTAACGACTTCTTAGAGACGCTGAAAACTTGTGTTGGCCTTGGCGGGTGGGGAGGGTTTAGCTGGGTGCAAGAACCGGGAAGGCTGACATTGATGCTATCTTGTAAAATTAGTAGGTAGCTATAGCATACAGTAGAAGCCTTGGTAACTCACTAGTCCTGCTGAAGGGCACGCGTGGGATCCCCAGAGATTTGGGCTGTCTGTACTTCGTGACCTACTTTGGTGTTGCACGTAGTGCCATCCACACTAAATCTGAAGTGGGTCTGTGCCTTAGGACCGACCGTAGCTGGCACTGTGTGACGAGCTTAACGACAGATGCAAAACGTGGAACTGGCAGGGATTTATGCCCCTGTAAACAGGAAGGCGCTTAATCCCTTGGAAAGTAACGCAATGCGAGATTTCACAGTCTTTAGGTGATTTTCTTTCTCAGGAAAGCCTAACGTGAATGATACAGCTGTATACCCTCAGGACTGGCATGAATAGACCAAAAAAAAAAAAAAAAGTCCACTAACAAACAGACTGTAATCTTGCCTCATGTTTCCCACAGCATTCTCTCTCTGCGTTTTAGTAAGATGCGTGATTGATTGATTGATTGTGTGTGTGTGTGTGTATGTGTGTGTGTGTGTGAGAGAGACAGAGAGAGAGAGAGAGGCGGGGGTGGGAGATGTGGTATTTACTAAGAGTTCCACAGAGCAACATGGAGAAGCCCGATTTCCTCCGAGGTCTCACGGGTTCCTGTGTGAACCATTTGGCCTAACGTTCCCCAGCCCCCTGCTCCCTCTGGTGATCACGTCAGGGGATATTCTCGAATCGCTTCCTCTGCAAAGAAAGAATTGCTCCCCTCTCCCTGGACAGCTCTTGCTTGTCTTTCATGACTCAGCTCCAGAGTCTTGACTTCAAAAGAAGTCCTGGCCCCGACCCACACTTGGCCCGGTGTCTCTCCACCCTGTTCCTTCGCTTGCACTTAAAGCACTGACCTGTCTATTCACTGCTGGTTGAATCGTCTGTAGACTTTGAAATTCGTGAGTGTGTGGGGTCGGGTTTAGAGGTCTCTGGATGCTCCCCTCTAGGACCTGTGCTTGGCCATTACAATCTCTCCACAAAGGCTTGCGAGTGGCTGGATGAATGGAAGGATGGCATTAAAACGTGGGCTCTGCTACGTTTTGAGTCCACGTTCATGAGCGAGCTGATTATTGTCACTTTGTGCTAAGAGATACAGAGGTGGGATCTGTATACGATGGAATATTACTCAGCCATAAAAAAGAATGAGCTCTTGCCGTTTGCAGCAACATGGATGAACTAGAGAGTATTACGCCAGGTGAAAATAAGCCGGTCAGAGAAAGACGAATACTATATGATTTCACTCGTAGGTGGAGTTTAAGAAACAAAGCAAAGGGTCAAAGGAAAAAGGAGACAAATCATAAAACAGACGCTTCACTCTGGAGAACAAACTGCTGTTTACCAGAGGGGAGGTGGGTGGGGGGAACGGGTGCAACAGGTGAAGAGGGCTGAGTAATGTATACGATTGGTGAATCGCTATATCGTACACCTGAAACTAACATTGCTACCCTGTGAAGTCTAACTCAGTCTTTGCAACCATTCCACAAGGGTAAAATAGTATTCCAGCCTGTCCACAGGTTGCCTGACATTATAACCAAATGATCTTACCTTCTCAATTCGATCATAACACTCTTGGCCCCAGTCCCACGGCCGGTTGGAACCCAGCTTTAGGGCGGGTGCGGCACCTGCGCCGTCTCAGGCCGTGGCCTGAGGACGATGCCAGAAGAGAACTGTGGCAATAATCTGCCATCTGGGTCTCTGGAATAGCTAAGCGGCCCTCTGGCTTTCAGAAAGACCTGAGCCAGCAGCCCCACGGGATGCTGCAGATCTTTGCATCCAGGCAGAGGACCTGTCCCCTCTGCTGCTTGCTGGCGATTTGGGTGGATTGAGATGCAAGTTCTGAGGGTGTCTGTGTCCCCCTCTTCCTCACGCGGAAGGATACCGAACTCACGCGGAAGGATACAGAACTCACGTGGAAGGATACAGAACTCACGCGGAAGGATACAGAACTCACGCGGGCAGAACAGTGAGAACAGCATTCTCTGCGGGTTTGAATAAACTTGCAGCTTTTCACTCCATTGCAGTCAGAGAAAATTTTCACTGCACAGATGGAAGCAGGCAACTTCCCCCCCCCACCACCACCCCGACATTTCCTTTTGTCCCCGCTTTGGAGACAATACCAGGTGGAAAGTGAGATGCCAGTGGCCTCCCAGCCCTAAGTAGACCGAGATCAACGGTTTGGCACCCTTGCGATACCTCTGCTTGCAAATTATCCCAGGGCTCCTATTGGGCTGTCCTTGAAAAATTCCTCTTTTGCTTTCCTGGGAGTGGATGTTAGTGAAATGGACATACGGAGACCTCTGAAAATGCTCTTTCCCTGGGACAATGTGCTACGACAAAGTGCTCTCTGTGGGGCTCCATGAGGGAAGACGGATGCACGGCATTGTCCCTATTGTCCTGAGCGGTGTTCCAAGATGTCTATTCACACACTGGCAACAGCCACCAAAGTAGTATTTATCCGCCTAGCCGGCTAGGGAGATAGTATGGATTCCTCATTTTCTATTTTAGGAGGTGGTAGAGGGATATATGTGGAAACTGTATTTTTTCAATTTTTTAAATGTTTTCATTTATTTTTGAGAGACAGCGCGAGTAAGGGAGGGGCAGAGAGAGAGAAGGGACACGGAATCTGAAGTAGGTTCCAGGTTCTGAGCTGTCACCACAGAGCCCGATTCGGGGCTCTAACTCAGGACCCATGAGATCATGACCCGAGCTGAAGTCAGACGCTTAACCGATTGAGCCACCCAGGCGCCCCTGTGGAAGCTGAATTCAAAGAATTTTCGCATCAGGGTCGAAACAGACAAGAAACGCTGTGAATGGATGAAGGCTTTGGACCAGGAATGGAGGTTATGTGCCGATTTGAGGGTCGCTGGGGCCCCCCAGTCTTAAGAGTTTCAAACAGTTTTCTCCCCCCCCCCTCAACGGGCATGGAATCATGAGCAAATCCAAATGTGTTTCAGGCTACCGAATTAACCTTTCAAGAAGGATAATGTGTCATTAGCTGACTTCCGTAGCAGTGCAACGAGATGATGATACCTCGTGGGTGCCAAGTGCCTCGAAACAACACGTGGGGGTGCTGATGAAGATGATGATTTATCAGCAGAAATTCTGGCCCAGAGGTGTTCTTCCCAAATCAGTCCAGTGGGGAAGTAAAAGGTTCTGTCGTCTCATAAATCATAAGCAAAGCAATCCTCTGAGTCCCAGCAAGGGAGACACAGGTGTAGACTTCCAACTGTCTTCCAAGCATGCAGGGGACCTCTCTGGGGGAGGGCACTCTAAGTGTTAACCAGGGCCTGGCGCAGGGCAGCTGAGGCAGAAGGAAGGCTGGATTGGCTTTCCAGAGGGTTCCATACCTCCTTTTAATTGGACAAATTAATTGCTCTCATACATGGTACCCGCACATAGTTCCTGTGCACACGCCCTCACCCCAGATGCATACACACAGCTCCGCACACCTGCTTCCCAGCTGATGCACACGCATCCACACTTTCCACCCTACCAAACGCAATCCCCTTTGGAGTGTAGACATCTCACCTACATATGCCCACATACATCTTTGTTCACAACCTCAGTCCTTATTCGTGTACTCCCACACACATCCTTCATAGGTACACACCTGCTCACCCATACACACTCCCTCTTCCCTGCCCCCCCCCACATACCTTATGCACATACACATTCTCCCTCTCCCCACACCCATATTCATAGTCATCCACACATACCAATGGTCGTGCAGTAAGGGGGGACAGAGTTAGGGGAACAGATTTATCTGTGCGTAGTTTCTCTTCCACTGTGTTTTTGCCTTTCCCTCCATCTCTACCTCCTTCCTTGACTGTTCTTTGCAAAGGAATTATTTTCATTTTTTATATGCGTCGTTTGCTTTGCCTCACATGTAGTGTATTGCTCAAATTGCCATTCATCTACTTTTTTGATTAACTCAAGTGAAGAAAGGGCCTCTCAAGAAAAAACTGATGTGGGGGGATATTTTTGTATTTCTGCGGCTTCTCTCACTACCAGATCATCCAGCCACACTTGAATCGTGAAATCTGTTGGGACGAGATTCATTTCTTTGGATGTTCAGGTGGAGGATGGAATGACTATAGCAGGTAGCGCCCTGTGACCTGCCCACCAGCTTTTTCCTTGGTCCCCTTTTTTGGAGATAGGAAGGGAAAGCCAGGCTTGGATTAGTTCCAGCGCTGGAACTAATGGCCCCCGGGAAGGAAGGATTCTACAGCTGCACACAGAGCCAAGCAATTGGCTTTTCATTTTCTCTTAGTTGAAAAAACTCTTGGTTCAAAGACATTGACTCTACCTCCTTACGTGGCATCAGGCACGTGCATTTTGCAACTTCTCTTTAGCAGCTCAGCCCAAAGAGATGACATTGAAATACCCTGTAGCATCCCTTCTGTCATCTACAAGACGTCTTTGATTTTTGCACGGACCCGGAATGTTTAGTTGCTTGCCTTCTTATGCCATCCAGATCTGAAGCTCTCCGGGAACACAGAAGGGCCTCCTGCCTCTTGCAGATTTCACGAGAGGGAGCCGAAGCCTGGGCTGATTGTAGTGGACGCCCACAGAAACTCAGTGGATTTTGCACCACACACGGAACTCATACTTTCAGAAGACAGAAAAAGATTGGAAATAAAGCCAGGCACTGAAAAAAAGAGAAATGTCTGATTTCTTTTCAGAGGAGATTTCCAAACAAGAATATTTGCTCCGAATCACGGCCTCAAGATTTCACATCGGGAACATATGTAACTCACCAGGATGGCCGAAACAGGGGCCGGCAGGGACGGAAAGAGGAAGAGTGGGTGAGCAGGCTATAGGTGGGGTTGGGAAAGGCAAATGGATGAAGTTCAAGTGCACAGACTGTTGCTTCTTGTGTGTGTGTGTGTGTGTGTGTGTGTGTGTGTTTCCTTTTAGTTTTGTGCCACTATTCCAGTTTTGCTGTTAAGCTGGAGAGGCAAACGGATACAGTTTAAGAGTCGGTGTATCTGACCTAAGATACCATCTCAATTGTAGTTGAGTGAAACTATATGCAAGGGCCTGGATTTGAGCCTCATTAACAATATTTACGATACCACTGGGGTTGTGGTAAGAATTAAATAAGATTAGGTAAGATTAAAAAGGATAGGAAAGCCCATTGCTAATGATGAGGAACGATGCAGCCATTATTATACTTAATTGATTAATAAAGTCCCTTAAAATATGGAATTCTTTTTGTGGAAATGTTATAAAATGGATATTATTCTATGGGCACAAACTTAGTCGAGAGGAGGGGGGGTCAATTTGCCTTTAAAACTTCTCCAAGAAGAGGCCAATGGCCCAGGAGGTGATCAGAAAATCAGAAATTAATCGATTTCCAAGCCAACCAGGGACTCCTGCTAGAGTCTTTCACAGGGGTCTACTTCTCAAGAGCAGGTCCAGCCCCAAGGACATTTTTACTTCCCTGGGGATTTCAGCCCCCCAGGGACTTGGGGGGCAAGGAAGCCCTCAGAGGGAGCAAAATGAGAAGTAAGATAATTAGCAAGAGTTAAGAGAAAAGACTGAAATAGGTCAAGTCAGAGGCTTCACGGGCTTTAACTCACTTAATTCTCACTTCCGCCCTGTGAAGAGTGTCACCCACATCCTCAAGCCCTCCACCCTCTCCGGCCTGAAGTTGGGGTCCTGTCTTGTCACTCAGGCAGCCGAGAGCCCATTTCAGCATCTCCACAGATTTTGTTTTGTTGGATTTTGTTTGGGGGTGTTTTGTTTTGATCTCTTCCTCCTAACTCAGTCATTTCCAGCTCTGTTATTGTCATTTATTTTGTTTTTTTGCTTCAGCTCTCTCTCTTTTTCTTTTTCTTTTTTTGAACCTGGATTGTAACCATTACTCCTCATTTCTGGGGCTGCCATCTTTCTTCACACTGCCTTACCGCCACAGTAGTCCCTTCTTTCTTTTTATAATCCCCCGCAATCCCGCTGCCATGAGGTCCACTGTGAGTGGCAAACATTTACTGGAAGTTGGAGGAGTATTCAGGGGGAGGTATGCATGAGGACAGTGGAGTAGTGCATGAAATACCCTCAAACTTGATGTTTGCTTTTGATTGGGAATTATCACTGGGGCCGTGTGTCTTTGTAGGTCCCTGCTCAGAGCTGTGGCCACCTTAGGTACCTTTGCCTAAAGGCATATCATCCAGGGCATATGATTTGGATTGACTTGAACAGAATTCCAGGTTGCCTTGCCTCGCCTCCCCCTTGCTGGCCACTTCATGCGGGACCCGTGTGCTTACGCTTCTTTGGTGGGCCTGCTACTGCCTCTCGTCCAACCTTGGGGTGCCCCTCGTTGACCCTCTCTTTCTCTCTCTCTCTTTTCTCTCTGTTTCTGAACGCTTCTCCCCGATCTGGGGTTACCTGGGGAATGCTAGCACGCCTCATGCATTGTTGGGCGTGGAAATTTGAGTCTTCCAAAGTCTTGGTCTACTTGGGCATCATCTTTATCAACCCCAGATGATGGATCAAGCCCAGACTGTAGCATTTTTCTATATACCCCAGAGAGTTCTTCTGCTGGCTGCACAAAGTAGAAATGGCTGCAGTTTAAGTATTTAAACATTTACTTATTTTTTTGTTTTTCACTTTTATTTTTTTCAGTTTATTGATTTTGAGAGAAAGAGAGAGAGAGAGAGAGAGAATGTGCAGGGGAAGGGCAGAAAGGGAGAAAGAGGATCCAAAGCGGGCTCTGTGCTGACAGCAGAGACCCCGATGCAGGGCTCGAACTCATCAACCGTGAGATAGTGACCTGAGCCGAAGTCAGACCCTTAACCGACTGAACCACCCAGGCGCCCCTAAGTATTTTATTTTTATTTTACTTTTTTTTTTTTTTTTTATGAAAAACTTACCTTTTTTTGGTAAGTTTTTTCTCCGGTTATATATGAACAGCCCATTTTAGCAAACAAACACACAAAAGACCCCAGGGGCTCAATGAATCTAAACCATCTTCCCAGCTAATTAAGATGCTAATTACTACGAAAGACCGCACTGGAACAGTCGAGGCTGCAGGCGCCAAGTCCCATTATTTTTCCATTTGCTCCCTGGTCTGTAGATTCAGCTTCAGGCCAGCTGATGTCCGCGTGTGGTGCTCAGTCAACTTCACGGGAGCAACCCTGTGGCTGATGCAATCACGCCGTCCACAGATGGACACTTTGGGGACATCGGGATGAGCCTCAGGGGCCGCCTGGTTTCTCTAGGAGATAGGATGAGAGCAAGCCTTGAACGAGTGCAGAATATCAGCCACCTCGGGCATGGCATGGTCCCCTGTCTCCCTCCCCAGAGTCCGCAGCACGTAAGGCAAGGCAATGATACCCAGTCAGCCCTACGCCTTCAATCTTCATGGCCTAGTGGCATTCATAGCTAAACTTTGTCACAAGGAAACACTCATTTCAATAACGCACTGCAAAGAAATGCGTCCCAGGAATGTTGGGCCTGAAACCCATTTGCAAAGGCAACCTGAGAACGGAAGAAAATGAGAAGCGAACAATCTTTCCAGTATGTTCCAGACTCTGATATTTGGCGCGAGGAGTAAAAGAAAAAAGAAAAAAAACCGAATTAGGTTGAAGTACTTGGGGCGCATAACGAAAGCGGGTGAGCCGGGATGAAATTCCAGCTGCTTTTCTTAAAAGATTTTGTAGAAATCCACAGGGACGCTTTTGAGACCATTTTAATTTTTGTTCTCCTCAAATGGCCTCTCCTCTCCCCAGTCAGTGATTAGTACGTTTCGTGAGGTGGAAATATCCCTTCACGGACCCAGGGCACAAGGGATGCCACCCTCAAAGGACAGGACAAGGGATGTATGGTTCCTTTGGTGAGTGACACAACACAGCATCAGAGAACTCACTTTTAATAAAAGATCTTTGATGAGGACAGCCCGTGATATGGAGACACATACGTTTTTAAGACCTGAACATCATGAGGATGTTGGTTTTTGTTTTGTGTATTGCACATGTATTTTTTAAAGGTTATTTCTTTCTTTACTTATTTATTTGTTTTTGAGAGAGAGAGAGACAGAGAGAGAGAGAGAGAGAGAGAGAGAGGGAGACAGCATCAGCTGGGGAGGGGCAGAGAGAGGCGGAGAGCATTTCAAGCAGGCTCTGCACAGTCAGCATAGAGCCCCATAGGGGGCTTGATCTCGAGATCGAGAGTCAGGTGCTTAACTGAGTGAGCCACCCAGGTGCCCCTACGCATATAATTTTTAATTGATTTTTTTTCTCTTCCTCCCAAAACTTTAATGCCCTTTTGTATTCTGTAACATTTAAAACATTTTATTAATGCTGAGTTTTCCTTTGGGTGATCTGTGAAGGTTGTAGTTATCCATAAGGGAGAAGGAAGAGGGCTGGGTGGTGGAATTAGATAGCCAGGGGTTTAGGCCATCAGGTAATTACTCTCTTTTGTTAACTTAACTTGAACCTTTGTTTTCTCAATTTTGAGATGAGGATATCAATCCGTATCTGTCTAATAGGATTGCTCCGAGGATGAAAATACAGAGCTCATGTAAAGGGCCTCAGATACTGCCTGGCACACAGTATGTGTTTAAATGGTCGTTCTCGGGGCGCCTGGGCGGCTCAGTCGGTTGAGCATCTGACTTCAGCTCGGGTCATGATCTCGCGGTTTGTGGGTTCAGGCCCCGCGTCAGCCTCTGCTGACAGCTCAGAGCCTGGAGCCTGCTTCGGATTCTGTGTCTCCTTTTTCTGCTGCACCCCCACCTGTGCTCTGTCTCTCTCTGTCTCTCAAAAATAAACAAATGTAAAAATAAATTTAAATGGTCAGCCTCTTCCGTCATTGATAGTTATTATGATAACAAATATCATGAGTGCCTCATAATCACTATCATTGCCAATTGATTCTTCAACACAATGTTTTAAGAACATCAGAGGTAATCAGATGAGCTTTTGATGAAACTCATGTATCACCACATTTGTTTGTTCAATAAATATTTATTAATTCCACATATATTAAATGGAGCGAGCCACAGTAAAATGTATTTATTTGCCATGGTAATTTCTTTAGTCCTGGGATTTAAGTGCCCTTGCCTTTGAGTCTAAAAAATCTACTGTTTTCTGAACATCCAGGAGTATCTTTGGGATTCAACGGATTCAAACCTATAGAGGAAGAAGAAGCTAACATAAAATTTTGTTGTCAGTTGACTGATATATTTTATTTCTACCTTTGGTGAACATCTATCTGCGTGTGATGCAAGGGGCCCGTCTTAGCAGGAAAGGTTTCCTGGCTTACCTTTGAAATCACATCGATAAGAGTTAAGAGTGACATACGTTCTGGTTTTTCTCATTTAGGGTTGATTTATATCTACTGACTTGATGTAATGGTTAATAAAACCTTTCTTTACTTGCAAAAGTATTCTAGGAGATGATATATTACACGGTCTTCTCTCAGGAACAGTGGTTTTGTGGCTCCTTTTGAAAGGTCCTGGGAAGCAGTTTCCTTGACCATTTCCTTTTCAGAGTCTGGGATTCCATCGCGAAAGCCTCTGGAACGGCAGAACTAGGCTGTCCGAGGGGTCACCGTGATGAATGGGAACTTAACGGGGCACCTGAAGCTGGAAGGGTCAGGAAACTAATGGCCAATTTTGCAGGATGCATCAATGTTAACAGTTCACTGCTAACTAGTTAAAGACCAGCCTTGTGAAAAATGACTTACCATTTCCAAGCTATAATGAGAGTAAAAGTCTACAAAGACGGATGAGAGCACTCTCTGAGTAATTCTTGATGAAGCTGGTTTGAGAAACAAAACCATTTGTCTCTCTCCTTCTACTGGCTCTTGGTATATGAAACAGCCATGTAATCATCTTAAGCCAGGATGGACTGAAGGGGCCACAGGACAGAAACTTCTGTCATCCACAGGTGCTCCAACAAAAGAAGGAGCAAATGTTCCAACAAGCGCTTTCTCATGACAATGCTGGACGTTCAGGCGTAACTTGAAAAAAACCCAAGCCTGCCATTTTGTGAGCACTGGTGCCCTGAATTTGGCTGAGTAGCTCGCCTCGATCAAAAAACATCAGGAAGCAAGTCTTGGCCAGGAGCGTGTTGTCACCCTGAATGAGTTAGCCCTGGAGCCCAGCTCATTTCCAACCATTTAATTATTTCCCATTCAAATGCCTGGTGCTTGCAACATCTGCCCTGCCTTCCACTGAGTCGGCCATGTTGGTAACCCAATCAGTTATTAACAGTCTAAACAACAGAAGACTTTGTGGGGGGAGAAAGTATGGTCCATTGGAGAAGGAGCATGTTTTTCTCACTCTGCAACCTGGAGAGTGTCACCTTGCTTCCATATGATCCCCTTTTATCACCTGTAAACAGGACTCACCTGACTCACAGAAGGGCTTTGATCCAAAACATCAGCGGTTCTGTCTACATACCCTGCCCTCCTTGTGCCCTTGACTGGACTCCTGGATTGTCCTCCCCACCACTCTCTATTCTAAAATGAACAATATTTTGAGATGCAACTCAAATGCCAGCTTTACCATGGGACAGGTCTTATTCTTCTCCCAGCTCCTTTAAAGGAAATGATGTCTGTTTCTTCTGAGGTCATTAACGGGTTATTTCTGCTATTTCACGGCGATATCACTGTAACCACTTCCTGTGTTTTATTATTATTTTCAAGAGCACGTCGGATGTCCTGGTGGGCTGGACCTGTTGCAGCTCCTGGTTTTACCTGGTTGCCAGAGATAGAAACTTTGCAAGTTTTCCTTGCTGATCTATCCACTGTCTTCAGCTTTCCTTCCCAGTCTCCACCCTGGGTGTAATCAGGACAGTGCCTCTAGTTCCTTCGTTTGGACCCTTCTGCACATCTCCAATCCTGCTGTTACTGGCTGCCTTGTTCCGAAACTCCTTCTCCTCCTCTTTCGTGGCCGGTGCACTTTTCTTCCAAGAGATTTGCCTAGGCCTTCTGCTAACCGTTGTCTACCCTAAATCTACAGTGATTGTCCTTAAAGATCTTTCTTAAATTGATCTACCAAGTACCCTTGGTTGCCTTTACTGGGGGTGGCAGCACAGGTGAGCAACCATGCAGGGACACAGGGCCCCCTGCTGGGTTTACTGTTCTGTGGTCGTCATCTTGAACTTCTTAATAATTTTTGTATTTTTTTTTAATTTTTTTCAACGTTTTTTATTTATTTTTGGGACAGAGAGAGACAGAGCATGAACGGGGGAGGGGCAGAGAGAGAGGGAGACACAGAATCGGAAACAGGCTCCAGGCTCCGAGCCATCAGCCCAGAGCCCGACGCGGGGCTCGAACTCACGGACCGCGAGATCGTGACCTGGCTGAAGTCGGACGCTTAACCGACTGCGCCACCCAGGAGCCCCATATTTTTTAAATAATTTTTTAATTCCTTTTTTGTCTTTTTTTTTTAAAGTTTGTTTATTTTGAGACAGAGAGAGAGAGAGAGAGAGAGAGAAAGAGAGAGAGTGTGTGTGTGTGTGTGTGTGTGTGTGTGAGTGGGGGAAGGGCGGAGAGAGGGAGAGAGAGAGAATCCCAAGCACAGAGCCCCATGTGGGGCTCGAACTCACGAACCATGAGATCGGGACCTGAGTGGAAATCAGACGCCTAACCGACTGAGCCACGCAGGTGTCCCTTTATTTTTTTTAAGTTTATTTATTTATTTTTGAGAGGGGGAGGGGCAGAGGGAGAATCCCAAGCAGGCTCCACCCTGTCAGTGCAGAGCCTCGTGTGGGGCTCAAACTCATGAACCATGATGATATCATGACCTGAGCCGAAATCAAGAGTTGGACGCTTCAGGCTGATTGAGCCACCCAGGTGCCCCTTAATAATCTTTAAATGAGAGGCCATGAAATTTGATTTTGCATGGGCTCCACAAATTGTATTCCTGGTCTTGTCTTGGGTGTAGAATCCAAGTCCAGGAAAAGGCCTTTCTGGTTCATGTGACTGCCCCTCACTGGCCACAATTCTCTGACCTCAACCCTTGTCCTTTTCTGCTTCTTTCCATGCACCCTCCCCACCGACCACGCTGTTTGGTCTATTTGGTGTCATTTATGCAACAATTCATCCCATGCCTATCTAGTGCATGCTAGAGACAGCAGTAGGACACTGGGAATACACAGAGGAGACCAGAGACCTGGTCTCAAGGAGGACACTGACTACACACAGGTAAGTCCCACGCCATGTGGGATGTGCCATAAAAGAGAGCTGAAGGTCTTATAAGCCAGTTACGCAGACACACAGGCCTTCTATTTGTTTGATTTTACCGAAATAGAATGTGTATTGTACATATTATCTTGAGCTGGTATCTACCTTTTGACATTTTTTTCTCCATGTTTATGGAAGAGTTTTCTCATTGTTTGCTTTTCGAACACCCGCATTATATACATTCTTCTCTTCTTCCTTTTCTTGCTCAATAATTCCGTGTGTAAATGTCTCTTAAATCAATAAATCAAACTAGGTTGGGATTATTTTAAGAATCCCCTTTTAATCATTTCTTTGTCTCCATCATTAGAATAGCTAGCTGAAAGCTCGTTTTCATTCCACTGCTTTGGAAAGGGCCATTGAAGACCAGCTCTGTTCCAACTTGAGCTATTTGCTTATTGAAATTAGACACTCGATGCCACTCTTGTATTTATTCTTTCAATTAGGCAAACCAGCATATTATTTGGAAAGTTTTTTGTAAAGGCTGGCTTTCCCTTGCAATTTTGTGCTTGAAGCATCTGTTTAAGGAGGAAGCATGTAAGTCATAAAAGAATTCCATAAATAATATTCAGATGAAAACTTGGCCAGCTCAGCCGAATTTTGGAGCCTCGTTACAAAGATTCTGCTTAATGATTTAAAATTTTTTTTTCAACGTTTTTATTTATTTTTGGGACAGAGACAGACAGAGCATGAACGGGGGAGGGGCAGAGAGAGAGGGAGACACAGAATCGGAAACAGGCTCCAGGCTCCAAGCCATCAGCCCAGAGCCCGACGCGGGGCTCGAACTCACGGGCCGCGAGATAGTGACCTGGCTGAAGTCGGACGCTTAACCGACTGCGCCACCCAGGCGCCCCTCTGCTTAATGATTTTAACTGGCATTTTGGTCTCTTGTCACTTTCCTCTTTCAGGGGGAATCCAGTTTTGCCGAATGCTCCCCTTCCTCCCTCCATGGGGCTCTAGGTCACTGCTGACTCCAAGGTTCCCTGTGTGCATTCACCAAGACCCACCTGTGCCAATCACACCAAACTCAGCTTTTCTTGCTCAGCCAGGGGGCAGTTAGGGAACTGAGCCTGACCTCTTCCACTAGATGGGCAAAAGGTGGCAGTTTTCACTTGAATTTTAGGAATTAAAAATCCTTCTGGTTTGTTTCATTAGGCTGAGAGACCTTGGGTAAGACCTAATTTTGATTAGGAGCCTGGGAACGTAGCAGGGAGTAGGAGAAATCAGAACGCAGAATCTCTTTAGGCTTGAAAACAAGGCGGATGCAGGGAAACTGGTGGACATTCTGGGATCTTCTCTTCCTTCTGCTCTCTCCCTGTCTCTATCTTTGTACATTGGACACCCTGTAACTGCTCCACCCTGCACCAATGCCACACACACACACACACACACACACACCTTCATCCATGATCATTCAGTCCTCCACCTAAACTCCACTTCTTGGGGCACCTGGGTGGCTCAGTTGGTTAAATGTCCGACTTTGGTTCAGGTCATGATCTCACAGTTCGTGGGCTCGAGTCCTGCATCAGGGTCTGTGCTAATAGCTCAGAGCCTGGAGCCTGCTTCAGCTTCTGTGTCTCCCTCGCTCTCTGCCCCTCCCCCACTCTCACTCTGTCTCTGTCTCTCAAAAGAAATAAAAACATTTAAAAAAAAAACCCCACAAAAACTCCACTTCTCAAAGTGATGTCTCAAAGTGAAGTCTGGGGCACTCCGGGAAGTCAGACCACACACTGAAGTCTCTCCAAGCATCCAGCACCTTCCCTTTGGATCCCTATCACCAACTCTTACCACTGTTTATTTGAGGGAATATTGGCTTTTGTCTGCCTCCCTACTGGGTCATCTGCTCTTTGAAGGCAGGGCGTACCACACAGAACAAAACATATAAAGGCACATAGAAGGGCTTTATGTGAGTTTCATAGAACTTCTGCAGTAGTGGAGATGTCCTATATCTGTGCTGTCTGTTATGGTAGCCACAAACTGGCGAGTATTTGAAATGTGGCCAGTATGACTGAGCAATAGAGTTTTCACTTCTCGTTAATTTTAATTCATGTAAATTTAAGTTCGAATAGCCCCATGTGGCTTCTGTATTGGACGGCTCTGCCTGGGAACTCAGCTGGAGGATGTGTGGATGGAACCACACCGACACCGAGTGGGTGAGTGGCTGGGTGTGGAAGCAAAGGAGAGTCAAAGTCATCGCAGGTGATGTTTTTGCATTTTTGACACTCAACGTAGACACTCATCCACACACATTCACACAACCGTGTGCCCTGTTGGTTGGACTGACCTGAAATCAGGAGCAGGACCTTTATAGCCTCTCCAGTTGGCTCCAATGTCTTCTCTGACACTGAGCGAAACCCTGTTGCAATCGAATGGGGTAAGCTCATTCTCAGCCCCATGTCACCCTTGCACATGGTCTTGTCTTTCTCTGGCGCAAGGAGACCGTCACGGGTCCAAGTATATTGGTGTGGTCTCCTGAGTCACAAAGCCACAAATCCTCCCTGGGTGAGTTCCCTGAAAGAGAAGGATATCCTTAACGTGCTACAACCTGAAAAAGCACATGTTTACCTTGTAGCATAAAAGGCCTGTGTTGGCCATACAGTACTTGTTAACCCAGGCCCTTCTTTAAGCCTGACTCGGTAGGTGGTAAGTAAAGGAATGTATTTGCCCTCTGGTTCCTGTAACCCACCGGCAGCACCTGCCCTGACTGGAGCCTGGGTTTTGCTTTCCCCAGGGGTATGTTTCCAACGGGACATTGAGGTGTGTCTGTCAAAGAGTCCCTTCCTTTAGATAATACAGGAGGTCACAACCCAGTCGGCCCCGTTCGCCGTTTACAAGAGCCAAATCTGAAAGGGCTGGCGTGGAATGTTCCCACTTTCAAAAGCTGTGTTAGCAGGACCGCCTCAGCCCACTTTTCTGCGTGCTAGCTTCCACAAGTGTCTCCGGCCCCAGAAAGTGGAGGTTTTGCTGTCAAACGAGATGCCTGTCTCCGGGCGACCTGAGCGAGAAAAAGCTTCCTTGACCTTACTGAACCCAACACAAATATTTCAACAGCCTTTTCAATTACCTGTGTACCCGTTTTTTCTGTTGCTGATGCAATCTGGGGGTGCGGGGCATAAGTAGTTGGGACACGACAGCAGAATTGTCTTCAGGAAATCTGCCGTTTCTATGGCTGGTTGAAGGTATTTAAAGGATGTTTAATTTATTCAGTCAGAGGAAACCGAAAATTCCAGGGGGTGAAGTATATATTATTTTTGGTTTCATAATGTTGTGGAATCAAGTAATTGCTATATGCAGTTTTAGTCCACTGAATTTCTGTTTCTTTCTTTCTTTCTTTCTTTCTTTCTTTCTTTCTTTTTTTAATGTTTATTCATTTTTTGAGAGACAGAGAGACACAGAGTGTGAGCAGGGGAGGGGCAGAGCGAGAGGGAGACATAGAATTCGAAACAGCCTCTAGGCCTGAGCTGTCAGAACAGAGCCCGACGCGGGGCTTAAACTCACGAACCATGAGATCATGACCTGAGCCGAAGTCAGACGCTTAACTGACTGAGCCACCCTGGCGCCCCTCTGCACCCTTTCAAATGGCTCCAGCTGCTTGCAAGGGGGCCCTGACGTCAACTCATATGTCTATGGGAACTCAGTGTACAAGTAGAATAGCACTTTGTCTTGGAAGGAAAAATAATGAATTGATGTAAATGTTTTAGGGGCAGTTCGTCAACTATCTGAAAAATTACCCCACAACATATACAAAGATGATCGAGATTGTTTTCAACACAACCTTAAGAAAACAAACAAACGGCAGTGGGAGAAGGGGAGTGGGGAAAAGGGAGATTTTCGTTTTAAACACTTTTGAGCAGGAAAAGCTTTCCTAAGGAACGTACGAAAACCAAATTTTGTAGAGAAAAAGGTGAAAAGTTTTACCACCGCAAAAGCTCAATACGTTTATCTGATGCAAACCATCATCAATGAAAGACAAACAAGTAGGTGAGATATTTTTATCAGCGACAAAAAATACAGTGGTTAATATTCAGAATAAAGAATTCCCGTAGATTCCTAAGAAAAAGACAAATGTCAACGAATAAGAAAAGGAGCAAATAGCACGAGCAAGTGGATAAAATGCACATGGCGAAGAAGCAGGTGAAAAAATGTCCAGCTTTGCTAATAATCACACGAATGCAACCCCAAGTAATATATTATGCTTATATTAACCTATTATCAGAGCAAAAGATTGTTACACGATGTCCAGTGCTGGGGAAGATGGGTGTATCCTGTGGCTTGTGGGAATCTGTATTAGCCAGATTTATTTATTGACACATATTATAATTAATATATGCATTGATATAACTTATAATTTATTATTTATTAATATAATTTATTGTCGAGTTGGCTAACCTACAGCGTATACAGTGTGCTCTTGGTTTTGGGGGTAGATTCCCGTGGTTCATCGCTTCCCTACCACCCCCAATGCTCATCCCAACAAGTGCCCCCTCAACGCCCATCACCCATTTTCCCCTCTCCCCTGCCCCCGCCCCAACAACAACCCTCAGTTTGTTCTCTCTGTTGAAGAGTCTCTATGGTTTGCCTCCCTCCCTCTCTGTTTGTAACTATTTCTTCCCCCTACCCATTCGCCGTGGTCTTCTGTTAAGTTTCTTAAGTTCCACACAGGAGTGAAAACATATGATACCTGTCTTTCTCTGACTGACTTATTTCACTCAGCACAATACCCGCCAGTTCCTATTTGGATAGAAAATCCACATTATTAAAATTCTAAGTGGACTTGGCTTCCGATCTAGCAATTCACTTCTAATTCTCTTACAGGAATACAAGTACACAGTTCTTCATTGATATGAAAAATTTGAACTAAGAGAAAGGCTGTGAATAGGAACCAGCCGTAATACAGTGAGTCTGTTGTTCAGCACCACATCTTCCATTTTTGTGTAGGTCTCCTTTTTTTTATTTTTACGAGATGACAAGGATAATAACATTGGGCCACCAAGAAACCTTAGAGCTACTCGATCGAGATCCCACTGGGTTCCAGGTACGCTCCCCATTGGTAGTTGAAATTATGCAAACCACTCCACAGTTCTGCAGCCTGTGTGTTTCTTTTAGCCTCTACCTTGGTCTACATTTTATTCCTATTAACCTTCCTTGACCCCTATACCCCCCCCCCCTTTTCAACAGATGCCCCCTTCTGAACAATCCTGCCGACCCAATACCATATAGTTGTGTTAACTAAAGTTTCTGGCTCTTGTACATTCCGAACAAATGGAGAGACCCAGTGAATCGACTGAGGGTAGCGACAAGGATCAAAGTTCTTGGAAGCTGTCGATGTTCCACCTCTGCCAGGCTTGTTCCTCTTCCCATGACCTTCCCCTTCCCTTCTTCTTGGCTTGCGGAAACATGCAACCGTGGGTGATCTGAGGGCACAGCTGAAGAAAAGCAAATGGAGAAATGACATTTTATAATCAAGGTGGTTTGTGGGTTTAGGATCATAGGCATCAGTGCTGGAAAGGGCCTTCCAGATGACCTGGTCCCACCCCCACATTTCTTTCTTTTTTTTTTTTTAATTTTATTTATGTATTTTTGAGAGACAGAGAGAGCAAGTGGGGGAGGGGCAGAGAGAGAGGGAGAGAGAGAATCTCAAGCAGGCACTGCACCGTTAGCCTGGAGCCCCACGCAGGGCTCGAACTCACAAACCGTGAGATCATGACCTGAGTGGAAACCACGAGTCTGATGCTTAACTGACTGAGGCACCCAGGTGCTCCCCACCCCCACGTCTCTTAAGAAGCTTAAGCGACCCTCTCAACGGCACATCCGTAGAGTTGAGACTTAAGCAAAATCAACAGAAGTCGCTTCCAGAACGTTCAACTGAGACAGATGCAGTTATCACTGGAATCAGTGATAAAGTGAACCTCCTAACTGAAGTTTGAAAGGAAGGCAGGGCGCTGTGCTTCTTTGCATACTCTTCATTATGCAAAATAATAAAATTAATTTATGCAAAATAATACTGCCACTTTAATTGTATAAGCTGATTTATAATTACCCAAGCATTTTGCTGTAAATCCCCATTTAATATTCATGACAACCGTGTGAAGTCTGAATTATGACTCTGATTTTGCACTTTAATTATTATAGGTTCACTGAGGTTAACTGGCCATCACATTAACTCAGAGCTGCTCAGTGGTGAAACAAAACATTCAGATACGAGGCCCATCACCCCGAAGGGAGCACCAACTAGATCCCAAGCAGTAAAGTCACCTCCAACACCAACGATACATCACCTAATGTTTCCAGCAGAATTAAATCAGTGATCCCCTTTCCCGCTCTGCTAAGCCTCCTTTTGGGGTCCACCAGCTCTCATTCTTGGTGTGATCCCGGTGATTAAGGAGACCAGAGGAGATCATGAGACAGCATGTTTCTTTCAATAGTTATAGCTTCAAATGTCAATAATGACAACAGAAGCCAAGAACGAAGTCAGATTATATTAGTTTGTTTTCTTTTTTAAATCGAAGCTTCTCTTCCTGGCATTTTTATTTATAATATCATTAAATTTGAATCAGGTTTGACTGTTCGGTCAGCCGAAACTATCCAACTGATTATGCATTTGAGAAGAGAAAGTGTAAATAAAGCAAACATTATTTTATGTCTAATTATAGGCAGCTGAAGAGGTTTCAGGGGATTGATTGAAGGCTCCTGACTCAGTGTCCAAAAACATAAGACTCCTTTTTAATCCTCTTGGTATATTCCTATAATCTATCTCCCTACACCGGAATGATTTGATTTCACACGTATTTTTGCCCGTGATGTATCCAGAATGGTGCCAACCATTCATGTCAGACACAGAAAGACACACGCTTCCTTCGCTGGAATTTCAGAAGCCGTTCCATGCAAAGTCAAACCCGTGCAAAACTGGAAACTTCAGGGTGACTTGTGGTTCACAGCTTTAAGTGATCACGGACGCTGCCCGGTTGCACTGTTTTATGCTGTTTTGGGTGGAATAAGGGCTCTGAGGGGTTAAGTGAGACAGCCTGGGTTTTCCTGGCAATTTCCTCGAGAAACAGTGATACTCAGTGGCAGAACTGAGTCTATGGTACGTTTGCGCAGGTCCAAATCACATGGTTTTCTCACTGCCTCTTGTTCCAAGTTTTAGTCTGTTTTGTACTCCTGACATGTCATGATACCGGCGACAAGTTCCTCCTTCTGTCTCTTTCCTTATCTACGAATTGTGGTACATGGCTTCTCTTTGTCAGACTGCCACTGAAGAAAATCTTCTTCCCAGATCATACTTTGTATACTTACTTATAAAATGGCACTTTTCTACTTAATTCTTCTTGCACCGAGTTATTAGGGTGACAGGCTCGGCGATCGTTCCTTAAATTGATCATCGACTGACACATTTTCCCCTCTTCCAGAGCACATACCACGTGGTATTGTAGTTTTCTTTTTTCGTTTTTTAATGTTTATTTATTTCTGAGAGGGAGACACAGAATCTGAAGCAGGCTCCAGGCTCTGAGCTGTCAGCACAGAGTCCGAACCCATGAGCCATGAGATCATGACCCGAGCCGGAGTCGGACGCTTGACTGACTGAGCCACCCAGTCACCCCATGGGATTGTAGTTTTCTGCTTTCTGTCCTGGACTTCACTGGGTCCACACACACATTTATCGTCTCATTAAACAAGCCCACAACCCCACGAGATGGGGACTATCATTAGTTCCATGAACAGCTGAGGAAATGGAGGCTGAAAGTAGTTAAGGACGTTTCCTCAGGTCCCAGGCTGTAGTGGTGCAACCCAGAACAAGCTGATTTCAGTCACCCTGATATTGTGCCTCTGACATGAAGTCATGGAATCCCAGGAGGAGCGAGGAATGCCTTGGAATCTAAGCTTTGTTCCGTGTTTCTGTTCCTTCTTCAACATGCCCACCGAGTGGCCATTTTGATTTATGCTGTTCCATCTTTACGTGTTAGCAGGGTCATCCTTATGTCCAAGGCAAAGCTGCCTCCTTTGTAAATACTGGTTCTGCCTGCTGGGCTCATGGAGAATAATCTAACTTTTCTTCTTGAGCACGAATTTCAAAACTTCTGAGACCTCGCTGTTTTTCTAATCGATCCCCAGTTAGTAACCTAGTCTGTGTGTATCTGGAATTCACAAAGTGGTACCTCTGCATCCAACATCCTCAGTTGGCTCCTAATGAAAACATTAACACCACTTCCCCAACGCTTGGGTATGGGCTTTTCCAAAAGCTGACCGTGCTTCCCTCATCAGAGCACACACCTCCCTTTAGTTCAAAAACTAGTTGTATTCAGGGAGATCAGAGTCAATGGTTTTGCTGGGAAAAGAGAAGAATGAGGAGCTTCTCATCAGACGAGTGTTGTGTGCGTTTCCAGGTTCTCTTCGTGTCTCCTCTGTGGTGCATCAGCGCCCCCCAGACCTCTCATGGCCCTCTAATGCCGCCCAGTTTCTCCTCTGGCTCTGATTGGTCCCTACCTACTGACACTTGTCTAACTCTCCCCTTGTGCTCTTTGGGTTGCTTAATATTTTGACATCTTTACATCCTGGCGTTTGTTTTTTTGAATATGGTGGTGGTTGAGAATTTTCCAGAATTACTCAGGGAATATTTTCCTTCCTTCCTCCTTTCTCTGCTCTCTCCTCTCCCTTCCTGTCCCTTTTCTCCTCTCCTTCCACCCTTCTCCTCCCCTTCCTTCTTTCCTCCCTTCTTCTCCTCTTACTCTTCTTTCCGTCCTTCCTCCCTCCCTCTCCCCTGCCTTCTTTATTTCAAAACATACACGCCAATTTCTTCAACCACCTCAAATTATGATATTTTGGTGGAGAGAAGGAGCAAGAACACATAGTTCGAAAAACGTCCCTTGGTACTTGTGCTGTATAACACTCCATGTCATTTCCTTACTTATGCTCATTGTCACTCGAAAAGTCTGGAAGTCTCTTAATACTGTATAATACAATGTGTCTATATTATTCTACATAGAAGTATGTCTAAGAGATTCAACACTATTTCAAACATTCAAAACTTTACTGAACACTAAGCTAATGGAGTTGGGAATGTTAGATAAAAATTGCCAGTATTAAAAAATCTTTTATGTGACCACTTGACTTTAAAATTTATACATTTCCTTTTGAATGTTTTAATTCCAGTAAGAGGGTCCCATCAGGATCGGGCAAATGATGGGAAAAGGTTTTAGATTTGATGAATCAGAGCCATAGGAAGTCAAAAGGGAAAGGAAGTTCTGGGAAGTTCCCTCTTCTGGGGAAAAGGGGACTTGTTGTCTAGGGGTGTCTCTTCAGGCTTCCTGATAAAGGTAATGAAGGGAGCAGTTGAAGATAACGAACTTACTGAAAAAAAAAGAGATAAAAAATAGATAAAAATGGGGCCCCTGGGTGGCTCAGTCGGTTGAGCATCAGACTTTGGGTCAGGTCATGATCTCGTGGTTCCGTGGGGTCAAGCCCCACATCGGGCTCTCTGCTGTCAGTGTGGAGCCCACTTCGGATCCTCTGTCCCTCTCTCTCTGCCCTTACCCTGCTTGTGCGTGTGGTCTCTATCTCTCTCTCCAAACTAAATGAACATTAAAAAAAATAGATAAAAAGCAGGAAGCTATGAACAGG
Source organism: Prionailurus viverrinus (assembly GCF_022837055.1). Classification (NCBI taxonomy): domain Eukaryota; kingdom Metazoa; phylum Chordata; class Mammalia; order Carnivora; family Felidae; genus Prionailurus; species Prionailurus viverrinus. The sequence goes on from NC_062566.1 coordinate 7,807,154, forward strand.
AGTTGACAGAACTCAGAAAAGGAACTAAAGAAAGTTATAATAACCACCTCAGAATAAAGGGTAAATTAAAAGGTGCTCAAAGAAAAATAGATATGGAAAAGACAACAGAGAGATCAATATAAATCATACATGTGGAAAAGGCTAAAAATATTAGAGAAACTTCCTGTTCTGGTACTGATAGAGGGATAGTTATAAGACTTATGCTTCTACCAGAAACCATTAGAGAACGAAACGAAATATATGAAGCAAACTGGTTTCAGGTACTACTGAACAAGCAACGGAGGTCTTTAATCTTTGAAAGAATGACAACATTCAAGGAAGTGTCCACACTCACTGTGGATTTCTGCTTGGGGCACATTCTAAAGGAAAGCACGGTGACTCGTTACTTACACAGAGAGTGAGTTTTTCTGGGTAAAATTAACAAAGATCAGATTTGAGGGCTTCTATGATGCTGGAATATCAAGATTCTGGTACCAGAGAAGAGAAATTTTCAGGGAATGGACTTCATAAATCTGCACAAGGACCCCTTCTATTATTGGCAAAATACTGAGCTGCACATGCTGTTCCTTGAATCCTGGCAAAAACAAACAAACAAAAAACAAAAACAAAACTGAACTAAGATTTTAGTGATCACACAGTATTGAGAGCTGGTAAGTTTCTGACTAGTAAGGCATCTCAACCAGGTCATTAGCTGAGATGTTCCCATCCCAAACCCTGCTTTTTAGTACCATTACACTTTCCCTAGGATAAGGCTTTCTTTGGACCCTCGAAAGAAAGGCCTAAAAATAAACCATGGCTGGAGCAAGTTTATTTTTAGAAAAGCTACATGTCTGCCAGAATAAAACTCAACATTTTTCATAGAGAATGTAAAATCCAGATTCAGAATGTCTTCACATACACAATGTCCAGCATACAAAGGGAAATAACTAGATATGAGAAGAAAGAAGAAAATGTGAACCAAAACCAAAAGAAAAATTACGCAAGTAGAACTAGGCTCAAGGATAAGACATATGCTGGCATTAACAGGCAAAGACTTCAAAACAATTACAATATGCGTGAAATTAACAGATGGAGAATAATGGCAGAAAAATGGAATCTATAAAAAACGACCCAAATGGAAATAGAACTGAAATATAAAATACCCATTTTTAGACAGAATCAGCGACAGATTGGCAATGATAGAACAGAAATCAGTGAATTTGAATAAAGGACAGCAAAAACCGTACAAAGTATAGTACAGAGAAAAACAAATACTGAAAACATATGACAGGGTGTATTGGTGACCTAGGAATCAATAATTAGCAGGCTCATAGGGAGGTAATTGGTGACCAGGAAGAAGAGGAAATAAATTGGGCCAGAAAGAATATTTGAAGAGATAATAGCAAAACTTACCCCCCCCCCCCCCAATTTGATAAAAAAATACCAACCTGCAAATCCAAGAAGCTCAACAAACACCAAGAAGGATAGACTCCAAGAAAACTGTTTCCAGCTAAAATCCAGTCGAATTTCCAGTCGAAACTATAGATAAGGAAAAATTCTTAAAAGCAGCCTGGGAGGGAGAGTGAGGTGGTGTGGAAGAGATTAACATCTGGGAATGTCAATAAGAAATACTAAAGACTTCATTTAAAACATGATAGAGGCTCTAAAGCAATGATTCTTTAAAGATGCTGGAGTGAGTGGGAACTATCAACCTAGAATACAAAAAAATGAAAGAAAGACATTTTCAGATACGTAAAATCTGAGAATTTATCAACAGTGCGTTTCCACTGTGAAGAATGCTGAAGGAAGTTCATAGAAGTAGAATCAAATGTAAATTCAGATCTCCATGAAAAAATGAAGAGTGTGACACATGGTTAACAGGTGGGTAAAGACTTTTAAAAAATCTTTTTATTAATTTCTTAATATAGTTAAGAGGCATTTTATTATTTCAAGGAAAAATAATCACCAACTATTATGGTGTTTATAACCTATGCTGAAGAAAAATTATAGAGCAAAAATAGCACAAAGGACAGGAGGTGGTGAATGAAAGTATGTTACAAGATTCTCACATTATACATGAAGGGATAAACATATATATATATATATATATATATATATATATATATTTACTTAGAGAGTTGGGGAGGGGCAGGAGAGAGAGAGAGAGAGAGAGAGAGAGAGAGAGAGAGAGAGAGAATCCCAAGCAGATTTCACACTGCTAGCTTGGAGCTTGATGAAAGGCTTGAACTCATGAACCACAAGATCATGACCTGAGCTGAAATCTAGAGTTGGGTGCTTAACTGACTGAGCCACCCAGGCACCCCAAAGGGATATAATATTAACCCAAGGTGGAACAAGGTAAGTTATTGATACAACTGTAATTCCTAGAGTAAGCACAAAACAAGGAAGCAAATAAATAAAGAAAGGGATATAGTTAAAAATCAGTAGAAGAGGTGAAACGAAATTGTATATAACCATTCAGTTGCAGAGCTTTAAAATACAAGAAGCAGTAAGTGACAGAACTGGAGACAGGAATAGACAAATCCATAATTTTCGATGGCTATTTTAACAATATTTTCCCTATAATGGATTTATAGATTCAGCATGTTCCAAGTCAAAATTTCAGCAAATTTTTCTGCAGAATTTGAAAAAAAAATTTATATGGATAGGGCATCTGGGTGGCTCAGTTGGTTGAGCATCCTCTTCTTGATTTTCAGCTCACGTCATGATCCCAGGGTCATGGGTTTGAGCCCTGTGTTGAACTCCACGTTGAACATGGAGCCTGCTTAAGATTCTCTCTCTCTCCCCCTCTGTCCCTCTCCCCTGCTCACAGCACTCTCTCTCTAAAAAAAAAATTATATGGATATGCAAAGAAACTATAATTGTCAAAATAATAAAAAAGAAGAACATTGAGGACGTATACTATTTATTTTTAAGACTTATTTAAAGCTATATTAATCAAGGCAGTGTAGTATTGGCATTAAAATAGACAAATAGATCAATGGAACAGATTACAGGCTCCAGAAATAGAACTACACTGACATGACCAAAATACTTTTGACAGTGATGCGATGCGGCTGATGAAAATCAGCAAAGAAAAACCTTTCAACATATGTTGCTGGAGCAACTAGATATTTATATGAAACAAAATCAGCCTTGAGTCATTTCTTATGGCATCGGTAAATGCTAATTTGGGAAGGGTCATACACTGGAAGATTAAGTTTAGGACTGCAAAGCTTCTAGAAGAAAACACAGAACAATATCTTTACCACTTCAAAGTGAGCAAAATTTTCTTAGAGCACCAAAGGCATTAACAATAATTTATTTTAATTGATAAATTGGACTTTATCAACCTGAGAACATAACTGCTTCTCAAAACACATCAACAAGAAAGTGAACTAGCCAGGAGAAATTATTCACAGCACGTTTGACAAAGGATTTGTACCTGGAATATGTAAATAACCCTTACAACTCAATAATAAAGTCAAATAACCCAATTTAAGATGACCAAGAAAGCTTGAGAAGAAGAATGAAAGGCTGAAAGGCATGCAGAAAAGGGGCTTAAGGTCTTTGGTAATCAGGGAGATGCAAATTAACCATAAGACACTCTTACACAACCCTTAGAGTGACAAAAGTCTTAAGATATCAATAAGATTTCATAGAACTGTAATTTTCAGGCAGTGCTATTGAGAATGGAAAACTGTACTACTACTTGAAAACGTTTTGATAGTTTCTCATAAACTGAAACATGACCTTACATTATGACCTAATAGTTCCACTACTAGGTATTTTCCTAGGAGAAATAAAACATGTATATTCCCAACCGACTTAGAATAATTATAGAAGCTTTATTCGGGATGTCTCTAAACAGGGAAAAACCCAAATGATCTTCCACAGTACAATGGATAAATAAATTGTCATCTATTCACTGGGCTACTATTAGCGATAAAAATCATAAGTGACACAAAAGCATGGACGAATCTGAAAACAGAATACTCAGTGAAAGAAGAGACACAAAAAAGTATATGCCGTGTGATTCCATTTATAGAGTCCTAGGAATGCCAATACCATCCTGTGGTGATAGAAATCGGAGCAGAAATTGCTTCTGGAAGGGTGAGAAGAAGCATGAGGAAACTTTCTGTGTGAAGGAAATATTCTATATCGGAACATGCGAGTGGGTTACTCTGATATATGTATTTATCGAACTGTATACTTCGAGTCTGTGTATTTCGTAGCAAATACATTCTACCTCAATTAATATGGAAAAATAAAGAGCAAAATGAAGGCAGGAGGGATTAATAGGTACCTGTAAATTTACATTGTTTGTTGCAGCTGGAATTTGACTCCAGATTTGTTTGTCATGCAGTCTTTTTGTTAAAAAAAATTTGAAAAGGGGGGCGCCTGGGTGGGTCAGTTGGTTAAGCGTCTGACTTCGGCTCAGGTCATGATCTCACAGTTCGTGGGTTTGAGCCCAGTGTCAGGATTCTGTGTCTCCCTCTCTCTCTGCTCCTCTCCTGCTTGTGTTTTCTCTCCGCCCCCCTCTCTCTCTAAGTATATAAATAAGCATTAAAAAAATTAAAAAGGGATCACAAGCAGGCAGACAAATGGAAAAGCCAAGCAAAAAGATCCAACATGATTATAATAAATATATTTGTAGAAGAAAAATAAAACAAAAGAATAGACCTAACATTCAATTTTAAAATTCAGGAAACCCCTTTGGATGACTATATTGAAAGCATCCACCATGTACCTAGAAAAATGATCAATTTTAAGACACAGCCTAGTAAAAAATGTTATACTTTTGAGATACAGTAAAAAAAAATGTTTGGCCTCCAGGAATAAAAGCTGTTTCTTAATAAAGAAAAGAAAATCATCTTGGTATCAGATGCCATTTTCTAATCACAATGCAAATTGACATGAACAAGTGGAAAGACGTCAGGAATGTGTCAATCTTATGTTAATACATAAAATTTAATATAAGTTCAATGAAAAACCACTTTTCCCCCTGAAGATTATAATAAAGCTCATATGGAAAAAGACAATTAAGCAAGAATAGCCAGGACAAAATGATAAGAGAAGAGAATCGGGGTGCCTGGGTGGCTCAGTCGGCTAAGCCTCCCACTCTTGATTTCGACTCAGGTCATGATCTCACGATTCGTGGGTTCAAGCCCCACGTGGGGCTCTGTGCTGACAGCATGGAGACTGCTTGGGATTCTCTGTCTCTGTCTCTCTCTCTCTCTCTCTCTCTCTCTCTCTCTTTCTCTGAGTCTTCCCCACTTATACTCTCTCTCCCTCAAAAATAAATAAATAAACATTAAAAAAATAGAAGAGAATAATGTTAGGGTGGGGCTAGTCTTACAAGATATTATCAGGTACTAAAAAGCCTCTTTACTTATGTTGTATGGCTCTGGCACGTAAATAGACAAAATAAACCAATGACACACTGCAGAAAGTCCGGAAAGAGACCAAGTACATATGAAAAGTTGCTGTGTCGTAAATGTGGCACTGAAATCGATGGAGAAACATTGACCCTTCAGTAAATGGTGTTGGGGCAACTTGGTAAGGAATGCTTGAGCCTAAATTCCAAATGAATCTAAGAACTACATGTCAAAACTGAAAACAGAGCTGAGATGTGAGGAGAGCCTTTCCAAATGGGTCTCGAAATCCAACAGCAATGGCACGATTATCGTAACTACGGTTACGTAAAAAGTTTGGACGGCATCGAGACTGTAAGCAAAGTCTAAAGCATATAGATCACAAAATGTTTGTTTCTGCAATATATGGAAAAAAAATTAAAAATTAAGATGAAATCTGGGGTGCTGGTGATGTTGGTTGATCGTTGAGTTGTACACTTAAGATGTGTATTTAATAAACATTATTTATTGAATAAATGTCAATGATAAATAAACGTTAAAACAAACAAACAAAAAACAAACAAAAAAAAACAAACCCATGAGTTGTTTCTTTGTGTTGATTTTGTAATTCCAATAAGTTGGATGTTTAGATCAGTAAGCCTTAATTTTTCTTCTGTTCTTCTTCGATCATTAATGGCTATAGTTTCCTCAATATATACTGCCAGCTCTAGATCGCAAGTTTTGAAATGTAACATTTCTATTATTATTTATGATAAATATTTCTCAATTCCATATTTTTCTTTCTTGACTCATGAGTTATTTGAAAGCATATTCTTGATTTTTCTATGCATATATTTTTCCAGTAATTATCTTGCTATTGATTTTAACTGGATGATAGAGAATTTTGTCTGTATGGCATCTTTTTTTTAAACTTCTTAAATGTTTATTTATTTTTTGAGAGAGAGAGAAAGAGAGAGAGAGAGAGAGAGAGATTGAGAGAGAGAGAGTGAGACCGCATGAGCAGGGGAGGGGGAGAGAGAGAGGGAGAAACAGAATCCAAAACAGGCTCCAGACTCCGAGCTGTCAGCACAGAGCCCGATGCGGGGTTCAAACTCACAGACCGCGAGACCATGACCTGAGCCGGAGTCGGACACTCAACCGACTGAGCCACCCAGGCGCCCCTAGATAGAGTTTTTAATTGTCTGCTTAATAACTTAATACCTGAGATATGTATGTTAGTTTCTCTTTATAAATTTCATTTTATTATGGCAAGAGCTCTTGACATAAGATCTACCCTTCTCACTGATTTTTAAATGTATGATACATTCTTGTTGACGTAGGTACAATATCATACAGCTTATTCTAGAGCTTATTCATCTTGCTTAACTGAAACTTTATGCCTGCTGATGAGTAATTTTCATTCCCCTCCTCCCCCAGCCCATGAAAAACACCATTCGATTCTTTGATTCTATGAATTTAACTATTTTAGAAACCTTGTATCTGTGGAATCAGACAGAAAGTATCTGTGTTTCTGTGACTGGCTTATTTCACTTAACATAACGTCCTCAAGGTTCCTCCATGTATTTGTATATTGCAGAATCTCCCTTTTTAAGACTAAAAATACTCCATTGTATGTATATAACATGATTTCTTTATCCACGTATCTGCCCATGGACATGTAAGTTGTTTCCACACCGTGGCTATTATGACTAGTGTTTCAATGAATACAGGAATGTGGATTTCAGTTTTTGGGGGTAACTATGCAGAAGTGGGATTCTTGGATCATATAGTGGCTCTGTTGTCAATGTTTTGAGGAACCTCCATACTGGTTTCCATAGTGGCTGCACTGACTTTTGCAACCTCACCAACAGGATACGAGTGATCCAATTTTTCCATATCCTCATCAATACCTCGCGTCTTTTGTTTTTAATAATGGTCATTTTGTTATCCCATTGTGGTTTCGATTCTATGCTTCTACTCTACCGATGGATTTTTCAGTTCTCTGTGTAGTTCCATTGATTTTTGCTTCTTATACCTTGAGGCTAAGTCAATATTTTCCTCTTAGAAGTTTTTAATTGTTTTGAAATTATCTTGGCCATATTTTATAGTGCCATGTTTATTTCTGTGTTTTTAAAAATGTATCTCAGTCCCTTCTTCTAATTCTTCAAACAAACTAAGCATACGAATTTTGTGTTCTGTGTCTGATGATTGTAAAAGGGTTATTCCTTATGCTGCCGCTTTGGTCCTTTATGTATTCTTATTTAATTTCGTGCTGGCATGATCTCCCCCAGAGAGGAATTCTACTTCTTTCTTGCAGATACACGAAGCAATAACAATCGAGGACAACTTTAATATAAATTCTTGGCTGGAGGTGTTTTGGACACATATAGTGTAACTCTGCCTTCAAATTCTAATCAGGTCTGACTTCGATGTACAAAGCCTCGGAGGAATTCCCCCCCCCTTCTGCCTCACACCATACTTAGAATCTGGCAAATTTCTTGCTCCTCTTTTTGCTTTGTGACTTTTTTTCCCCTTGTTCACCTAAACATTGAGGGAATAGGCCTTAGGAATCTCACGTTTCTGCAGGCATTTCACGGTTGACAGCCACCCTTTGGGCAAACCTGGGATTATGCTGTTCTCCATGCTGCATATAAGTGTGGGGATAAAAACCATGGATCATCAAGGTTGATGAATCCAGGATTAAGAACGAAATTCAGAAATTGCTTGCCTTTTTGGATTCCTGCTTTTTCTACAAGTTCGTTTCGAAGAATTACTATTTTTTTTACTTTCTTGTGAATAAAGTGATTTGTTTAAATTATGAGCGTATCCTCGTGTGTGCGTGTGTGTGCATGTGTGTGTGTGTGTTTATGTCTGTGTGTACATACACATGTATATATCCACATTTTTTGGTTATTTTTCCACAATGGCTTTTTTTGTTTAGAATATGTAGGCTACCATCTTGTCAGAGAGTGTGACTTTTTACTTTAATTTCAATCATATATCAAATTTTAACATATTTATGGATTTAATACTGCCTATTTTTTCCATAGTTAATTTATTCGTCGCACACATTTTAATCATTATATTTTGTAGCCTGAATTAAAATTGGGTCATCAGGTTCTTACACGTTGTACTTCGTCTGGAAAATTATCTTAGTTATATTTTGCCTTTCCTTTTTCAAATCAATTTTAGGGTCAGTTTGTCAAGCCTTATAAAAATTTTGTTGCTATTTGATCAGTTTGTATTTCAGTTTTCATATTGTATATTAGTTGTATATTAATCTAATTCATTATAATCTGTTCTAATATTTTGCCAGTAGATTGTCTAATAATTGGTCATTAGATTTATATATACTTATATATAAGATTTATATACAAAAACATTTATATATAAAAAATACATATATACATACATAGATATGCAAATATCTATTTATCTCTATATCTATATAATCAACAACCTCTAAATAATGAGAGTAAATCTTAATCATTCAAAGTTTCATAATTCATTTCTTTGCCTTATTGTGCTGCATTGGCTGGTAAACTATATGTTTGTGTTTATATTCATTATGGATTCTGAGGTGAAACTTATAGATATTCTAACTTCTTCTGGATCATATCCAAAATGTGGAAACACACACACACACACACACACACACACACACAAACTTGAAGGCCATAATAGACCTAAAGAAATAATTTGGAACTAGTGAACATTTGAAAACACTGGGTAATCTAGTTTTGTTTTTCATGTTATTAAAGAAAATTCTAAAGTTTGATCCTTTAGTTTGATGATATCTGTAGGTTTTTTGATAGAAATGGGTAATCAGGCTGCTTTTGAGATTTCCTCTTTGTCTTTGGTTTGAGTGATTTTACTACAAGGTTCCTAGGTTTGGTTGTCTTTGAATTCATCCTGCTTTATTTTAAAACATGTCTTGAATCTGTGATTTGATGTCTTAGGTCTACTTTAGAAATTTCCTAAATGTCATCTGTTTAAATGCCACCTCATTATCCTCCGTTTTATGGGTCCTTTACTTACATGCACATTAGAATTTTTTTTTTTACTATGTCCCATATATTTTTAATACTATTTTCTGAATTTTCCACTTTCATTCTCTCTGTGTTTCAATCTAATATATCTACTGATTTATCTTCCAATTCACTAGTTCTCTATTCTGCAAACCCATCTTCTGAGCTTTTAATTTCAGTAAATCATTTTCTCAGTTCTAAAATTTCTTTTGGGGGCGCCTGGGTGGCGCAGTCAGTTAAGCGTCCGACTTCAGCCAGGTCACGATCTCGCGGTCCGTGAGTTCGAGCCCCGCGTCAGGCTCTGGGCTGATGGCTCAGAGCCTGGAGCCTGTTTCCGATTCTGTGTCTCCCTCTCTCTCTGCCCCTCCCCCCGTTCATGCTCTGTCTCTCTCTGTCCCAAAAATAAATAAATGTTGAAAAAAAAATTTTTAAATTTCTTTTGGAATCTTTTAAATAGATTTCAGTTCCCTGGTAAAGTTCTGCATCTATTTCTCCATTTTCCTTTTTTAAGTTTATTTTTTTTACTTTATTTATTTTATTTATTTATTTATTTATTTATTTGAGAGAAAGAGAGAGAGAGAGAGAGTGTGCTAGTGGAGGAGGGCCAGAGAGAGAGGGAAAGAAGGAATCCCAAGCAGGCTCCTTACTGCCAGCACAGAGCCCAATGCTGGGCTTGAATTCATGAACCATGAGATCATGATCTGAGCTGAAATCAAGAGTTGGACACTTAACTGACTGAGCCACTCAGGTGCCCCTCTCCATTTCTTAATCATATATATTATAGTTTACTTTTTTTAAAATATCCTTTTCTGATGATTATAATCACTGTATCACTTATGAGTCTATTTTTATTGTCTGTTTTGGTCAGTTGTTCCTGTTTCTGTCGTGCTTTATAATTTTTGATTGAATGCTAGGCATTGCTTATGAACTATTTTAAAGACCTTGGATGATGTAACCTTCCTACATAGAGAATTTAAACTTTCTGTTGGGCAGTAAGAATATTGGACGACTATCATGATCCAATCAAAGCTGAGTTTCAGGCCTTGCAGGCCTGGTCTGTTTTTCAATTGAACTTACTTCTGGATGATGCACTGAGATTTTGTTTTCACTTTGTCTCAGACTTGGCAGAAGTTGGTAAGCTAGTGTTAGAATGATAGTCTAATAATTCTCCCCAGAAATACAAAGTCTGGTCATATTTGTATTATTGTGGTCTCTGAGGTTAAGATTCTTAATTATTTTGCAGTGCCCCATAACTTCATGGACCACAAACCAAATATGAGAAAAAGCAAACCTGGAAGCCCATGGTGACCATGAAGAAATGACTTTAAACTCGGAATACTTGGAATTTATGTACCAACAGTGTAATAATTTTGTTGTCCAGGAAACAACCTGGCAACTACTTCTTAGGTCCAGTTCACTAATTTTATCCCCGCCTGGCTAGCGGGTCTAGGGAAAATGTAAATTACATTTGTGAGTACAGACTGAAATAAATGAGCTAACTGTATATCATAAAGCTTTGGGACAAGATAGATGTCCAATTTAATGGTTTTCTTCTGGCAAGAGTTAGAATGCTCTCACTTGACACACCTTTGCCCATTTCTAACGTTACTGGTTCGTTTTTTTTGGCTCTCACAGAGAGCTCTCGGTGAATATCCACTTCAGAGTTTCTCAGTGGCATATAATCTGGATGTGACCCTCCACCAGCTGCGCACTCAGAGGGATATAAAGCACATTTGTGTTTCCCTTTTCTGTTTGTTTGTCTCTGGTGCGTTTTAATGGTTTTACCACAGGCGTGATGCAGGCGATCTTTTTCAGCCACAAAATTGCTGTTGTGTTTCCCCTGTAATATGAATAATTTGACTTCAGGCATGCATGCTGTCTGGTTATGGTTAATTTCAGACTCTATTGAAAACCCTCTGCCCTAGTGTGGCACAGAGTCTCTTCTCATGAATTCTCAGACACTTGTTTCACAGAAGGCAAAACTTCCAAGGGTGAGGACAAACCCCCAGCCAGATGGCTACAGAATAATGGGGAAGTTTAGCTGTTAGAGACCAACGTGTATTCCAGGGAGCAGCTATGGCTGGGCTGGTGTGTTAAGGTGGTGAGATACTTAGAAAATGAAATACGTCAGATCGCTGATTTTGGCCAGCTGCTCACCATCTCCAGATGGACAGAAAGAGTTCAATTTCCCCCTTGTCTTCTGTGACAAACAATACCTTATTATAAATTAACGTTTATTCAGAAATGTGCACAACAGCTGCAGGGTGTCTGTTATAGTATAAGCATACTAAAAAAAAAGATAAGCATACTAAAAAAAAAAAAGCCTAATGTGAAGTTTTCAAAAAGAGGGCATTGTCAGCCTCCACCAAGTAGACAATTCACTTTGGCTGTGTCTTGTGAGCTGCTTGCTTGTTTTGTCTCTTGTGCCTTTTCAAAATATGATGCTAAATCCTTGTGTCTGTAGAGGGATTTTTTGCTGGTGCTGTTCGCTTATAATCTTACGCCCAAAGAAATTTTATTCGCTTTGTTTTGGAGGGCCGAGTTTGCAATAAGCCATAAGGGAGAAACTCACAGAGGTTTTCTGTTTGCTTGTTTGTTTTTGTTTTTTAATGAGCTATCGTGTCTTGTTCACTTCCAAACTCCTTCACTATTTGTCCCTGAAAAACCGGTTTCATGAACAAATGAGTTAAAGCAAGTTTACTTGTTCTTGGGAAAACAAACACACCTATCTATGCTATGAATCAAACTTCATGTTTTTTTTTTCTTTTCTTTCTTTCTTTCTTTCTTTCTTTTTTTTTATTTTGAAACCTTCTGGGATGAGATTGTGTTGGGAAGAAACTGAAAGCTTAATTTCTATTTCAAATTTGCATGTACTGTGTAGAGAATAGAGTTATCCTTTTGAAATCACTTTCCTCTTGGATCTGTCTGGAATAAATGGATATGATTTAGAGAGCCTGAGGCACTTGATGACTTTCAGATGCATTGCTGGACTTTCCCAAGGCAATTGCACTGGGAGAGAGAACTCATGGATTCTCTTTTCCATGGGTTCTCAATCCAAGGTAATAATGGTCTGCTTCCTTTTAGCTCTTTATTTCAATTCCAGAGAAGCTACAGATGAGAAACTTAACCCATGTAATTAATGGCTCTGAAAGAGGTCACCCTGCCCATTTTATTTTTTAAATAAATATATGTCCTCTTTCCACCATAATGTGGGACTAAAATGTCCTTGGTTTAGAGAGACAATGTCTTTAGGACTAAGATTTTTAGCCTACCATGTTGGCTCACCTATGTGCCTATTGAGGATCAAATGCATTTTCTTCTCTCTTCCCTGTAAATACACACATATCCAAAATTTAGCATAAAACATGCAGGGGTTATGAGGCTTCTTGAAGTTATTTTATGCACATCAAGTGCAGAATCCCTGCTTTAGAGGCATATGAAGTAGATGTTAAGGTTCAGGCTTTGCAGCTGGACAGACGTGATTCTGAAATTCAGTTCTGCCACTTAATAACTGTGGGAATTTAGACAAAATATTTAAAATCATAGCACATGAATTTCCTCATCGATAAAATGAGTATTATCGTACGTACCCAATGGATTAGTTATGGTGGATATCAAAGTGCTGTATAAACCATGAGAATTGAAAACAGAAACAGAACAGCTCAAAATCTTGTTCTGCAACTCACAAAACCGATAAAATGTCTCAAACGATGATGTGCAACGAAACTATTAAAACTCTAGTTGTTCAAACACCAGCTCCTTCAGACCAGTATGTTCCAAGATGAGACCATGAGAAACTGCTTCACCAGTAACTCAGTCTGGATGTATGTGTTCCAAAGATGAGACCACTGACTGCGCCATGCAATTGGCTTAATTCGTAGGTTCCGATTAGTCCCTGCCCAGGCTTGATTAATCACTGGCCTAAAACCAGTCTATAACTTCCCCTTCCTAATTTCCCACTCTGATATACTACTGATACTTTATGTGATTCATGGATTCTCCAGTGGTCTTTGTGTGTTTGCTTCAATAACCACTAAGAGCCCCTGGAGTACCGATGTTGTCTTTTTAAGTTCTCTTTTGAAGTATTACCTTCCAAAGTCCAATTTTATTTTATTTTTATTTTTTAATATAATTTATTGTCAAATAGGTTTCCATACAACACCCAGTGCTCATCCCAACAGGTGCCCTCCTCAATGCCCATCACCCACTGTCCCCTCTCCCCCACCCTCCATCAACCCTCAGTTTGTTCTCTGTATTTAAGAGTCTCTTATCGTTTGCCTCCCTCCCTCACTGTTTGTAACTTTTTTTCTCCCTTCTCCTTCCCCCATGGTCTTCTGTTAAGTTTCTTAAGATCCACATATGAATGAAAACATATGGTATCTGTCTTTCTCTGACTGACTTATTTCACTCAGCAAAATACCTTCCCCGTTCCATCCACGTTGCTGCAAATGGTCAGATTTCATTCTTTCTCATTGCCAAGTAGTATTCCATTGTGTGTATATACCATATCTTCTTTATCCATTCATCAGTTGGTGGACATTTGGGCTCTTTCCATAATTTGGCTATTGTTGAAAGTGCTACTATAAACATTGGGGTACGTGTGCCCCTATGCACCAGCACTCCTGTATCCCTTGGGTAAATTCCTAATAGTCCTATTGCCGGGTCATAGGGCGCGTCACTCATCATCAGGGAAATACAAATCAAAGCCACACGGAGATACCACCTCACGCCGGTCAGAGTGGCTAAAATGAACAAATCAGAAGACTATAGATGCTGGAGAGAATGTGGCAAAACGGGAACCCTCTTGGACTGCTGGTGGGAATGCAAACTGGTGCAGCCGCTCTGGAAAACAGTGTGGAGGTTCCTCAAAAAAATACTAAAAACAAAGTCCAGTTTTAATTTGGGGACAAGCGCTCCTCCCAAGAGTGCTGAGTTTGTTCCCTATTCTCATCCATAGGACCACTTCCACGTAAAAGAAAAGAACAAGACTGAATGTGAGACTACTTAATACTGGGTTATCAGCAGCCTTTTCCTGTGAATAATCAATATATTTTGCCTATTTCTCTTGAGCTGTTGGTCTTTTTATTTCTAGGAACTTCTTATACATTAGGGGGATTAACCTATCATCTATGATATGAATTGCAAATATTTGTTCCCCAGTTCTCATATGTCTTTTGACTCCCCTCATAGAATTTCATTTCCTTGAGTTTCAGAAGAACTTACTATCATGTAGCCAAATGCAGTAATCTTTTACTAGTTTCTACATTTTCAGTTGGATTTATTAAAGTCTTTCCCACCAAAGATGAAGTCTGTTGGGAAAAAAATGGGCAATCAAAAATGGCAAGACATTTTTTTTTTTTAAAAGAAAAGCAAACGGTCGAGACGAGCCCATATCAGGTAGGAAAGCAATTTTAAAGGTATGGTAATGGCATAGGATAGCAGCATAGTGAGCGATGGAATGGAAAAAAATAAAACACGAGAGGAAACGAAAAGCGAGAACTGGAAGGAATTTACTATTTAATACAGGTAGCCTCTCCAACGAGGAGGAAAAGTGTGGGCTATTTGCAAAATAGAATTGAGACAATTGGGTTGCCATCTGGAACAAAGACAAGTTGAAACTTTACTCCAGATACATTTTAAACGTATCAAAGATTTACATGTGAAAAATAAAATCGATTACAATTCTGGGAGAAAAGGGAGGAGGAATCTTTTAGAACTTTGATTTTTCCTTACCTGGAATGCTGGATACTTGTTAGTTGCTTTCTTCCCAGCATGGTTCCATTTGTCTAAAATGTTACATAGGGGCCCCTGGGGGATTCAGTTGGTTAAGCATCCGACTTCGGCCCAGGTCATGATCTTGCTGTTCACGAGTTCGAGCCCTGTGTCGGGGTCTGTGCTGACAGCTCAGAGCCTGGAGCCTGTTTCAGATCCTTGTTCCCCTTTCTCTCTGCCCCTCCCCTGATCGTGCTCTGTCTCTCTCTCTCTCTCTCCCTCTCAAAAATAATTAAACATAAAAAATATTTGTAAAAAATGTCACATAAATATGTCGCTACAGGGAGTCCATGAGTGGTTGTCTGGCCCTGGTGGGGTGGAGAACAGGATGCTACTAACTGCAGATGGGCAGGGGGGATCTTTGGGGGGCAACGGAAATATCCTAAAACTAGACTGTGGTGATGTTACAGTGATTGAATGTACAATTTAAAACGAATGAATTCAGGGGCGCCTGGGTGGCTCGGTCAGTCAGGCGTCCGTTCTTGGTTTCGGCTCAGGTCATGATCTCACAGTTTGTGAGTTCAGGCCCCGTGTCAGGCTCTTCGCTGACGTTGCAGAGCCTGCTGGGGATTCCTTCTCTGTTGCTCTTTCTCCACCCCTCCCCTGCTCTCTCTGTCTCTCTCTCTCAAAACGAAATACATTTTTGAAAAATTAAAAAAAGTAAATAAAATGAATGAATTCTACATTATGCCAACCCGACTTCAATGAAGCTGTTATAATTTCGCTTAGCAATCACTATCCCGGTGCAGAATAAGTCCCGAGGTACCTCTCGACCAAGGTCCATCTCTTTGTCAAATGGCCAATACTTCCCCCAAGAATAGGATTTGGTAAGAACGGAATAAAGGCATGTTCTCTGGCGAATAAAGGAGACAGAGCGATGCGAGGAAGGGGAGGTTTTCTTCTGAAGGTCTAATTTCCTTCCATGTGTTATCTTGCTTCCAGTAGGTCCTGACAACCTTTATTGAAAATGGCGTCCTAACTTGCTTCCCCAGATGGCGACCAGCACAGCCTGTCCCACTGCTGAACAATAGCCAACATCCTTTATTGACCTCAGCCCAGTTGTTGCTTGCTCTTGCTTAATTGGCTTTATGTGGAAGCACTTCAAGCTGGAAGCCTGTCATTTTTTTTTACAGAATTGTGCCAGAAAACAATTAATTCCAAATACACGGCTTTCATATTTGGTGCTGCGGTTCCTGTCTGAGGCAACATTTATTTGTGTTCCTGTCTGAGGAAGATAACACACCAGCTGAAGGACCAGGCGAACGCAGACCCTGGGGAATAGCATCGTTGTTGGTCTAACTCTCCTCCTGGCTTTTGCGTCCTGCAGCTGTGGCCGCCTTTGCAAAATGGTGGCAGTCAACTGTATCCGGGAACTGTGGCTCTGATTTCTTTCTTTTTCAAAAAAAGTTAATTGATTAGCTCATTCATAATCTGAATGGAACCCTAACAGCTGTGGGAATGTTCCCATGAAATCCTACATGCAGAGGGATATTATTTGAATTCTGTGGGGATTTTCGTGCCCATCTCAACCCTGGCTCTGTGGGAAAAAAAAAAAAGGAGGAGAAAAAGGAAAAGCGTGCTATTTATTCTGCTTATGTCCCTCAGGAGCCTCCTGATGTTTTATTTACCTTAATAGGTTTCTAAATCTGTGCTTTAGGATGCTCTGCTGGGGTTCTGTTGCTTTTATGTCAACTGGTGGGGATACCTCAGAGAAGGAATGTTCCAGAAGGACAGCCACAGAGCAGGGCGGGAGCGGAGGCTTTTGCCATATTCCAGATCCCATCCGAGTGGTGGGTGCATCTCGAGGAGATGTATCTTACACTACAGCACGGTCTGCTGCTCTCTCGCTCTCCATGGCTTGTGTGAGAGCTGGTAGCTTAAGAATGAAGGAAATACAGGTTTATTCACTTCTGTGACTCGTCTCTCCAGCCTGCAAAATGAAGAGCCTCACAATTACTTCTGCTTAGAACTGAACAGCTGCTCCGTTTCTCTGGCCAGGGACCCCCGTCCTGGCTAGCTAGTATAAAATTGTCTCTTTGGTGCAGGTGTAGCTCATGTCAGAGACTCCTTCCTACTTTCTTAAGAAGAATTTGATCAGATCGGTTTGCCAGTGACGTCAAACAGGGAAATCGGATCCACTGATCATTCCTGGAGCAGTCTAACCCCATTTCAGCAAATGGGTTGCCTCCTTCCCTCCCCTGCCTCCTTCCTCCTCTCCTCCCTTAGACAAACATAAAGAATGATAATTTAAAAAAAGCACAAGCAATGAAAAGACAGATTACAAGAGCAACACGCAAGTAGGATCCCAATACAGGCAACCTCACTGACTCTTACACTGTCGTTAAAGTGGAACTGAAAATTTGGCTTTGAGCTGCCTAGCGGTCAAAGCAAAAGAGAATCATCTGCAGCTGTATGGGTCCCCTTGACCACACACGATAGATACCACACACCTACCAGTGTCCCTAGAGAAGTCAAGGATTCTTGGCATTTGTTCTGGAAGCCACCATTTGCCGCTCTGCTTACTCTAGGAGCCAGGCGTCATGCAGTGTGTGAGGCAAGGGCTGTATAATATAATTCATACTGGTTTTAAGAATCCCAATTCCGTCGCATTCCCGGGGAACACTGAGGCATGATACAAGTGCCCGATTTTGTAAAAGGAGACCAGAGACCCTGGGTGGTTTTCCACAAGCTCACATGGCTTTCCGATTCTCTCCTTTAGTCTATCGATGAGGCATGAACTACACTGAGGAATAGATTACCTGACTGATTTTTTCAAATCACGCAGTATAACTACCGGTCATCTAGGCAAGGTTTTTGATATGAGTTGGGCAGCAGAGAGCTCAAAGCCAAGTCCTCTGTCAAATATCATCACGGAGTCATTTCTTTCCTCCCCAACCCCAACCAACCGGTGTCCAAGGAATCCAAGTCTTAAGACCAACCAGAGGAAGTGCTAGAGAATTCTTCAGTGGTGAGAACTGAGACACATTGAGGAATTGGCCTCACCTTAGAGAAAATGGGGAGGGGATAGAACCTCTGGGTATCTTCAGCGGATGCTGGTTGACTCTTTTTTGACAAATGAGGTAGTTCAGTTCTGCAGTGCTGTCCATTCATTTTGTTGGAGGACTGTTGCTTTTTGCCATCTCAGACTCTGGGGGAACCATCTGTATTCATTATACTTGCCAGGGTGTTGGAGGGAATGGATAAATAGTGCCTCTTCATTTCACACAGATCTGGTATCACAATTTCAATTTATCTAGAAAACCCAGGCTGGTATCTACTTTTCTTCTTGTCCACTGCAATGAACGTCTGATAGGGGGCCCATCCAGCCTTTCCGCCGTGAGTGGATTATTTAGCTTCCCATCAACAACCAAGGTCGGCGAATGATTGAAGGAGGTCACTTGCAGAATATCACCAAGAATCAGCTTTCAGGAAGCTAAGAAGTTTCTAAATATGGTCACGAATCAAGACTTACAGTCTTTTGTCTTGCCGTGAACTTTATTCAACAAATGGAAGTTGCTTTCCAATTTCTTGGTCCGTCGTAGAGGTCCTCTTATCCCCAGCTCCTGAGCGTGGAGTCAGAGGTGTCCGAGACGGGTTAGTGAGGATCCAAACTGAAGAATCTTATTCAAGGTGAGTTAGCAGAGCATGGAAGTGAAGATGTGGTGAGGGGTCTCAGAGGCAAAGGGGTATACAGTTAAAAATATTTACTTTGTGCTGTTAAATAATTTCAGACTTACATAAAAATGGCAAGAACAGTAGTAAGAACTCATGATTATCCTTCACATTCCCCAGGTTTTAAAATTCAGACACATT
Source organism: Prionailurus viverrinus (assembly GCF_022837055.1). Taxonomy (NCBI): domain Eukaryota; kingdom Metazoa; phylum Chordata; class Mammalia; order Carnivora; family Felidae; genus Prionailurus; species Prionailurus viverrinus. Next base: position 7,826,100 of record NC_062566.1, read on the forward strand.
TGCTTTTTCATTTTTTTTGCTACATATGTATTTGTGTCCCCTTTTCTCCCTTCCTCCCTCCCTCCTGTCCTTCCTTTCTTCCTCCCTTCCTTCCTTCCTTCCTTCTTTCCTCCTTCCCTCCCTCCCTTCCTCCCTTTCTTCTTTTCCTCCTTCCTTCTTTCTTTCCTTCCTTCCTTCTCCCTTTGCCCTCACCCCTGCCCTTTCTCCACCTTCTCCTCTTTCCCTTTCCCCTCCCCCTCCCCTTCATCCTCCTCCTCCTCCTCCTCTTTCTCTTCCTTCCCCTTCCCCTTCCTTCTTCTTCTCCTTCTCCTTCTTCTCCTTCCCCTTTCTCCTCCTTCCCCTTCTCCTCCTCATCCTTCGAGAGAGAGAGAGAGAGAGAGAGAGAGAGAGAGAATCCTAAGCAGACTCTGTGCTGTCAGTGCAGAGCCTGACATGGGACTTGAACTCACAGACCGCAAGATCATGACCTGAGCTGAAATCAAGAGTGGGACGCTTACCCACTGAGCCACCCAGGGGCCCCGTGGAGAAAAGTTTTTGGTTCAAGAAACATCCTAGGATCAGACATTGTGTTGAGTTGTGTCTTTTTATAAGTCTCCTTTAATCTAGAATGGTTCCTTAGGCTGTCTTTGTGTTCCATAATCTTGATTTTTTGGAACCATATAGAGCAGTTATTCTGTATATTCTATATACTATTGCTCTATTTGAATTTGTTTTGTATTTTCTCGAGATTAGATTGAGCAAACAGGTTTTGGCAGAACTACCCGAAGGTGGCACATGCTTCTCATCAGGAGGCACAGAGTGCCATTTTGTCCCACTGCTGGGGAAGCTAATTTTGATCCCTTACTTAAAGTGGCGGGTATGCTTCTTTACTGTTCTCTCTGGGTCTCCCTTCTGTCTGTGATGAGACCATCTTATACGGAAGGCAGGGAAGTTCTCTTTCCCTCTCAGTCTCCCTCACATCTTGAGAGCCAAGAACTCATCAGATAACCAAGTTTCTCTCCTGGTGATACCACTTGCTCAAAACAAAATTTTGATGGGCTACTACACTCAAAGCAACCTACAGGGGTTCTGGAAAGAATCGGTGATGGCAACGTAGTTATGAGGTCTCCCAGATCTCTACATGACAACAGAAAGAACAACTTGAGAGCAATATGAAAACCTCATGGGAAACCGTAGAAACGAATATAGGGATGAGTGTGCCAATGAACGTCCAAATGCAGGCTGGCAGAATAAACCACCAATGTCCACAAGAGCCACATGCACGTGAGGGAGAAAACAGAGTGATACAGAGGCTGTCTGATGGATTTGAGTCCTTGGAACCGAAAAATAAGCCACAAAGGGCCGCCTAGGTGGCTCAGTTGGTTCAACATCCGACTTTGGCTCGGGTCGTGATCTCACGGTTCGTGAGTAAAAGCCCCACACTGGGCTCTGTGCTAATAGCTCAGAGCCCGGAGCCAGCTTTGGATTCGGTGTCTCCCTCTCTCTCTCTCTGCCCCTTCCCTGCTCATGCTCTCTCTCTCTCTCTCTCTCTTAGAAAAAAATTTTAAAAATATTGAAAATAAGCAACAGGTATTTTCTGGGTTGAGAACAGACACATATGCAAACATCTCAAACTGGAAAGTGACCCATGTATCAGAATAATGTTAGATGTTATGCGATAGAGGAAATTAGGTACAAGGTATAAAAGGAACCTCTGTAATATCTTTGCAACTTTTCTGCAAATCTACAATTATGTCAGAATAAACGTTTATTTAAATGTATAGAAGCAAAGTAAAGTGTGACAGTCAAATCCCATGAAAATTACCATGAGAACAAAGAGAACAAAAAGCCGAAAAATTTCCCTACAGGCAATGGCACACCAGCAAGTCATAGTCATAGGAGGGTCAAAACTCTAATGACTATTTGAAAATAGGTTAGAAGAAGCAGAAAGTGGTTCAAGACGTAAAACAACAACATCAATCATAGTGGTTTTTTTTTTTAAACCTCAGACATGAGGTGACAGAACTCCAGAAGGAATTGGAAATCAATGAACAAGTCATTTTGGAACTAATGGCTAAGCTAGAAGAAATACAAGAGGAGAGAACACAACACATAATGCCATAAAAGAAGTAGGAGGTAAAAGAAGAAAAATGGTGAAAATAAAAAGAAATGAAGGAGATAGAATCTGAGAACTAGTCACACATGTAGAAGACAGGAAAGATGTTCCAACTTACGGATAATAGAAATTCTTGGAAGGAAAACAAACCAACAAAGCAAGGTAACAGAATACCAAAAAAGGTCGTTCAAGAAAACTTTTGTGAAATTACTAAAAAAAAAAAATGAAACTAGATATTGTAAGAGCAGGGTGGAGGTTAACTTTGGAGGAGAGGTGTGGGGGGCTTTTATTGAGATTTAACAGGCAGAGGGGCTTCTGGGGTGAGTAGCAAAGCTCTACTTATCAACCCGGGTTGTGGTTTTTGCCTTCTAATAGTTAAAAAAATAGATACTACTCATCTTTGGGAGAGACTCTGGGGTGTTGGTAGCATTCTGTTTCTTACTCGAAATGCCGGTTACACAAGGGAAGATGTTTTACGAAAAGTCATGGAGCTGGGCACATATTTGCACTTTCTTACATGTAAATTAGTTCCATACATAGGGCTTGTAAAATCAAATGATAAGATTATCAAAAAAAAAAAAAAAAGAAAATGAAAAAGAAAAAAAGACTACCCCACCACAGGTGAGGATGGGAGGTACAAATAGAATTCCATCTTGCCACACTGTATGTGTGTGTGTGTGTGTGTGTGTGTGTGCGTTACAGACTTGCAGTAGGGCAAAGAGCACTGTCCTGCTCCATACAGAATGCCCACTGTCCCTGTTTGCCTGGGACTAAGGTGTTTTCCAGGGGGCAAAACTTTCAGTGCCAGAATCCAGACGACCCCCAGTAAACCGGAAGGGCTGCTCAGCCTAGCTCAAGTATACGTGTATCTGGGGCTGTGCTAGACAGAGGAAGCTGTAAAAATGCTTGCTGGTGAGGCTGCCGCGAGATTACCTTGGCGGCCAAACCTAATTCCGTTTCATTGACTGCAGGTGGTGGACCACCTAAGGCAGGAGAGCCACCCCTGTTACTGGGTGTAAACCCTTTGCGATAAAGTTGCTTTGTACTGAGTAAAGGTGACCCTGCCCGATCCGAGCCATCCTCTCGGAAGTCTGAAATCTGGATGGAGCTTGAGACAGCTGTTGGTGCCGAGGACAAGGTAAAAGTAACGAGCTGGGAGACCATGAGGTCAAAACACTGGACATGAGACTACATCTCACACTCTCTCCCGTCTTACAAACTTCCCTGCATCTTTCTCATCGAAGGCAATGTGCGCCGTCCCCCCCAACCCCTGCAGTGCTAAGGAAGTTGCTTGACACAGAAACCACAAAATAAAAATTTATCTTTTTTTTTTTTTTTTAACGTTTATTTATTTTTGAGACAGAGAGAGACAGAGCATGAACGGGGGAGGGGCAGAGAGAGAGGGAGACACAGAATCGGAAACAGGCTCCAGGCTCTGAGCAGTCAGCACAGAGCCTGACGCGCGGCTCGAACTCACGGACCGCGAGATCGTGACCCGGACCGAAGTCGGACGCTTAACCGACTGAGCCACCCAGGCGCCCCCAAAATTTATCTTTTAATAAACACAACATTAGGGACAAACCCTGTTTCTGAGTTTAAAGAAGTTTTTGCAAGTTGTTCGCAGGCATAAAAGCCTTCTGTGTTGAATTTGTTGCAAGGGACGGAACGAAAGCTGTTTCAGATAGGGGTTATTGTAGCCTCTTGCTGCTCAAAGTGTGGTCTGCAGAATGGTGGCCTGACGGGTGAAAACCACAAAATCCAGGGCCTTCCCTCACATCTACTGGATCAGAATCCGTGTTCTAGCAAGATCCTTAGGTGATTTGAGCGCGCATTAAGGATTGAGAAGCACTGTTCCAAACAACCAGACCAGCATGTGGTCTGCGTGTATGTTTTTGGTTTACCTCATTGCAAGTGCCCACTTGGTTGTGATGCGGAACAGACGTACTTATTATGTCGTAGGTAAACCTTGCTGTTTAGCAACATCTCTCTCTCTCTATGCACACCACTCTAGTACACTGCTTCTGGAAGAGTGGTTCTTGGACCCCAGTATCCATAGTCCTTGGCAATCTGTTAGAGATCCAAATTCTCTGACCCCACTCCAGGCCTGCTGAACCAGAAACTCTGGGGTTGGAGCCCAACAATCTGTTTTAACAAGATGTCCGGATGAATTCCAAGGGCTTTTAAAGTTTGAGACCTACTACCACTGTTCCTAGCTGTGCCAACAGGCAGGCATGTCGTGACAAAACAACACCCCAGAATTGGAAGGGGTAGAAATGGAATGAGGAAGGGAGAACTGGGAGTAATATGGCCCTGCTACATTCTTGTCTGAAAAGTTAACTGGAGAATTTACAGCTCCCATAATTTTTAAAATCCGTCTCCGAAACACGTGGCCAACACCCAGAGTTTCAGTTTTTGATTGTAATATCCTCCCCGCTCAGGGAGACAGCCGCTGGTGGAGGCCACAGAGATTGCCATAAAGACTGCTTCGCTACAACTAGGTGAGAAGACTGTTCACAAAGTCAATAACCCCCTCTAAGTTGATGTGATATTCTAACTGCCTCCTTTAAACGATTCACAGAGGATGTTTCACGAATGTTGCCGCGGCCTCTGATTGAACAGTCTGAAATTCATTCGTTCCCTAGTCAAATACAAAGGAGGGTTTTGTGAGCAAATGCTGATTGGTGGGTGGGCAGGGACTGTAAAGTTCAGGAGCAAGGAGACACAGTCGAAGGGTGATCTATCATGTGATGGGGCCCCCAAAAGTGCCAGGAGGAAGTATTGCTCATTTCAAAGAGTTAGGTACAGATTCGAGCCAAATGTCAAGGCAATGTTTTCTCCCCAGAGTAGAGCTGCGATCCTCCCAAAGCCAGTCGCAAATGTTCAATATTCGCTTCTTGGATTCTCTTGTTTTCAGACGAAAATTATATGGATGACTTTGCCTCTATTAAAGCCAGGAAAATACAATTACAACACTTTTGTTTATGGTAAATACATATGGAAACATAAAGTAGCGTGAGCTTTAATACACAGGGTGCTCGATATTTGAATAATTTTTCAACTATTTTAATGTTCTGGAAAAAAGAACCATTAAAGAAATACGGAGACACGTACAGAGAGGGGTGCCCTACCTATTGACCGAGGCTCCAACATAGATTGATGAGGTACTGTTGGATTCTGTTTTATTTTCAATTTTGATATTTTGTTCATCAGGGACATTATGCACCATTAATTTTGCTTTTAAAAACACTTCTTTAGGGGGCACCTGGATGGCTCGGTTGGTTGATTGGCCAACTCTTGATTTCGGCTCAGGTTCTCGCGGCTCATGAGTGCGAGCCCCACATCAGGCTCTGTGCTGACATTGTGGAGCCTGCTTGGGATTCTCTCCCTCTCTCTCAGTTTCTCCCTCTGTTCCTCCCCTGCTTGCTTTCTCTCTCTCTCTCTTTCTCTCAAAATAAATAAACCTTAAAAACATTCTTTAGGGGTGCCTGGGTGGCTCATTTGGTTGAATGCCTGACTCTTGGTTTCGGCTCAGGTCATGATCGCAGGGTCGTGGGATCGAGCCCCATGTTGGGCTGCATGCTGAACATGGGGCCCGCTCGAGATTCTCTCTCCCTCCGCTCCTCCCCCCTTGCACCTTATCTCTCTCTCTCTCAAAAACAAACCAAATGAAAAGGCTTGCTGAATGGGAGAAAATATTTGTAAATCCTATATCTGACAAGGGGCTAATATCCAAAATATATAAAGAACTCATGAGCCATGCAACTCATACAACTTAATAGTACAAACAAAGCAAAATAAAACAAACAAAGAAACAACAAAACAAAACCACCGCAAATTGAATTACAAATGAGCAGAAGATCCGAACAGACATTTTTCCAAGGAGAAAAAAATCACTGCTGGGGCATCTGAGTGGGTCAGTCGGTTAAGTGTGCAGCTCTTGATTTTGGTTCAGGTCACGATCTCACAATTTGTGAGCTCGAGCCCTGAGTCAGGCTCTGCACTGACAGCCTGGAGGCTGCTTGGGATTCTCCCTCTCCTCTCTCTCTGCCCCTCCCCCACTTGCATGCTCTCTTTCTCTCTCAAAATAAATAAATAAACTTAAAAAAAAAAACCCAACACTGCTGTGTCCTAAGCAGCATTATTTACAACAACCAAGCTACAAAAACAACCTGAATGTCCACTGGCGGGTGGATGGATAAAGAAACTGTGGTTTATATATACAACAGAATATTCAATCATAAAAGAAAATGAAATCTTGCCATTTGCAACAACAGGGTAGGACCTCGAGGGTATTTGCCAGGTGAAATAAGTCAGATAGAGGAAGACAAATACCGCGTGATCTCTCTTTTTATGGAACCTATGCATACGTACGTGCACACCAAGCTCATAGAGGGTACAGATTGATGGTTGCCAGAGGTGGTAGTCGGAGTATGGGAGAAATACGTAAACTGTTTTTGGTGGGTTTTTTTTTTTGTTTGTTTTTTAGTTTAAGCAAACTGAATAATAATAAAAACAATCTGTGCTCTACCTTAAAAAATCTTAACAGGCTCCTTGGGAATGGGGGTGGTAATACACAATGTTGTTTCAAAATACTTACCTTATTGGGGCGCCTGGGTGGCGCAGTCGGTTAAGCGTCCGACTTCAGCCAGGTCACGATCTCGCGGTCCGTGAGTTCGAGCCCCGCGTCAGGCTCTGGGCTGATGGCTCGGAGCCTGGAGCCTGTTTCCGATTCTGTGTCTCCCTCTCTCTCTGCCCCTCCCCCATTCATGCTCTGTCTCTCTCTGTCCCCCCCCCCCCAAAAAAAAGTTGAAAAAAAAGAAAAAAAAACAAAATACTTACCTTATTGATTTTCATTTCTTCCCTCACTTCCCGCTTGCACACAGTGACCAGGGTTGTGTTTCTAAACCATAGTCCTGATCATACCATTTCTTCTTCGTGTTTATTTATTTTTGAGAGAGACAGACAGAACATGAGCATGGGAGGGGCAGAGAGAGGGAGACACAGAATTGGAAGCAGGCTCCAGGTTCTGAGCTGTCAGCACAGAGCCCAATGTAGGACTCGAACCCATGAACTGTGAGATCAGGACCTGAGCCGAAGTTGGAGGCTCAACTGACTGAGCCACCCAGGTGCCCCAATACCATTTCTTCTTCAAAACCGTCATTGACTTCATTTCTTCGGGCTAAGTCCTGATTCCTAGCTTGCCCTTCATGCCCTTTGATGGTCCCATCCTCACCTGATGTCTATCTCAGCCCCGTGCTCTGGTTTGCTGCTGTCAGGACCCACCTGGTAGTCCCCTGGAGTAGTGACTCTGCTTTTGGGGTTCCTTTGACATTCCTTCTTCAAGAAAGCCCCCAATTGTTGAGCATGTTCTGCCCTTGCCTCATTTAAAATGTTTTGTCTTTGGGGAGCCTGGGTGGCTTAGTCGGTTAGGCAGCTGACTTCAGCTCAGGTCTAGATCTCGTGGTTTGTGAGTTCGAGCCCCGCATCAGGCTCTGTGCTGACAGCTCAGAGCCTGGAGCCTGCTTCCGATTCTGTGTCTCCCTCTCTCTCTGCCCCTCCTCCACTCACATCCTGTCTCTCTCACTCTCCAAAAAAAATGAATAAATTAAAAAAATACATTTAAAATGCTTTGTCTTTATCTGTATAATGGTGGTGTTTCCATTCTCAAATTATCTGTATGTGAAAGTCAAGTCCTAAATTAGCCCAGCAACAACTACTGAAAAAGTATCATGTCTTATCTCTGGTGGAGGTAGGAGGACTGTGTTTCATTCATTTTTGTTACCATCTTCCATGGCCTCCGAGGTCTCAAGCAAATTGGGAGAATTTCCTGTGTCTGATAACTTGAGATTTAGGCAAGAGGCCTCTGTCTGCTCTTACAGCCAGAGGCAGGTGGGGAGAGAAGCCATGTCTGGCCCGAGGCCCACTAACTATGCAGACCCTGGGAAAATGAATTCAGATACAGTGGTTCACCCTGGCCTTCCAGTGCGGCTGGGAGAGCCACTGTCTAAATAAAGACCTGAGTCACTGTCATTGTTACACCTGTGGAGGGAAAGGTAATCACATACCAGAGACAAAAAGTTCAGGCGTCTCCATCTGAGAGATCGGTCCAGAGAGAGCTTGATCCTTGTAGGGATTTTTCCTGACAATATTTATAACAGGTAAATTACAGATAGATGTGTGTGCTTTGTTTGCTTAGTAATGCAGGTTTCAGTGTCCATCCTGCTAATAAGTGACCCAGAGGAAAACGGAAATGATTCAACTCATTTTTTTCCCTACATGCAAATTGTTACTGGCTGACATTTTTGTTTTTATCATTTTCATAGCTACTTTATTTAACTGTAAAAAGGAATTGTAAATGAAGAATTGAAAAATGCAGAATTTGACAGTTGGCTTTGGAATTCTTTTTATTGTTTTAAATTGGAACTGTTACATGTGTTAGCCAGTAAAATATTTTTAAAGCATGTACTATTGAGGCACCCAGCAGGACACAGATTCAGATTAGGATAAATCTGAGTAATGTCCAGTGCAAGACCTAAGATTATGTGAGCAGGAGGTTCAAAAAAAATCTCACAAAGGATAAAGCAGGGCTCTGGGCTAGTAACAAAGTGGACATCAGTGCCACCCCTATCATAAAGGGGTAAGTGGAGGAAACAGTTACTAGAACTCATGAACAGAGGTTAGGTGGAGCCAGGGACCTAGTAGGTGCCACCATCTTGGGTCAAAGGGCATGTCTAGCAGGGGTACCCTTGCTGGGAGGAAGCTAAGGGAATACAGTCCCGTACCTACTCTCCTTCTTCTGTACTTCGGGTGTTGTTCCCCACTGCAAAGCCCAACCTGAAGCTAGAGTGTACAAGGCCAGTGAAATCTACCCAGATGGGCGTCCCAAGACAGAGATGAGGCTGGCAAAAGGTGGAGAGGGGATCGATACGGGCAGAGAGAAGCTACCCAGCATATGGTTTCCATAATTGTTCCTACTTTGACTCTTACAATGAAGGCTGTAGAGTTATTGTCTCCATTTAGAGATGAAGCAACTGATACCACAGACGTACATTACTCGCCAAGCTCACATCTTTTCTCTACAAACCCTGTGTCTGTTCTTTCTTTCTTTCTTTCTTTCTCTTTCTAAATTTTATTTATTTTGGGAGAGAGAGGTGGGGAGGGGCAGAGGAGAGAGAGAGGCAGAGAGAGAGAGAGAATTCCAAGCAGGCTTCCCACTGTCCACCTGACTCAGGACTCAAACTCATCAACTGTGAGATGGTGACCTAAGCCAACACCAAGAGTCAGATGTGTAGCCAATTGAGCCACCCAGGGCCCCCCCCCCCAACCCTGTGTTCTTTCTTAAATGTTTCAGAAGAGCAGTGGGCTGGTTCATTACAGTGCCACGTTCAATACAGCATTGCACCAAAGAGGAGCAATACAGAAACTCAAGTAACTCCCGATGCTTGGAAAAAAAATCTGTAAATCATCTTCTTATTTTCTGTGGTACCAGGGTGGAATCACCATCATTTCTGCTTCTAATGAGTTTCAGTATCAATTTGACCTCTTGCAAGCATCCCTGAAGTTGTTCAGACTTTGACATTGTATTTTACAACTCTTCTGGGGTTGGTGGAAAACACTGTGCAGTGTGGGGCTTGTTATATTTTATGGTTTAATATGCCCGTTTAAAAGAAAAAAAGATTCTCCTGCCCTCAGACCTTTCTGAGTGGCCCATACTCCAAGTTCTGTAAATTACAAGGAAACTACTCCATTACCTCGATTTCCCAAGGCAAAAGGGCATTTCTTCCTGCCTGGACAGAATGTTCCATAAATCACCCAGATTGGGATGCTTCCCTGGTCACAAAGCAGTCTATAAGTATTTATGCAAAGGTGAAAGAAGGCACGCTTTTCCTTCCTCATCAGGTACACATGATTTGCATATCCCATTATCTGCTTATTAACCAGAATGCCTTGTAACAATGGCAGACTGTGAAATATGCACACACGGGCAGTTAAACAACAAGCTCTCGGGGGGGGGGGGGGGGGGGGGGTTCATCCTGTGATTACCTCCTGGTAATGAAGAGGCAAATGGCGAGGATGTGACAAAGGGATATTCAGCAATGGAATGAAATCAGAATTTGATCTAATGCAACACGACTTGCTCGCAGCACAGGCAAAATATCAAATGGTCTGTGTGAAATTCAATCCTTGGTATAATCTTCCTAATAAATCCATTGTTCTCCTATTTGTCTGAGTACCATACAGAACAGGATGCAAATTAGGTTTCATTAACACGGAGCTTCCTTTTATCTTCATTCAGTTCAATTGTGACTTCTTTTTTTTTTTTTTAGCTTTATGCACACTGGGAATGTGAATGTTCCGGTAAATTTAGCAACATGATGGGAAGGAAAACAAAAATCTTCACTGGTGTCTAAGTTACATCTTTCGGTACCATCAAAGGTAGATATATAAAAGCTATTTCTCTGAAAGCTTTCAGAGTTAAAATAAAACACCTAAAGTGCAGCAGGATTTTTGGAGTTTGCCATGTGTTAATTTTATACTTAGGAATCCCCCAGAAATGTAATTTCTTGGACATTATCCTAAGTTTTAACAACAGATGTACAAAGATATCTTTGGGAGGAGGAAAACTAAAAGTTACATGGTTACCCTGGGCCAGCGGCTCTGTCAGATTCTTAACATACAGTATGTGATTGGATTTTCACAACAACCCTCCAGGAAGTAAATTACTGTAACTCAGTTTCTGTTTTTTCTGAGTCCTCCTCTGCCAGTCAGGATGCTCACAGGAGGGAATGATGCGGTCCCTTAGCAAAGATCTTCTCTACTTTGAGCTGCCAGCACACAGGTGATCCCGAGCGTCCTGAAATTCTGGCTATTTGAAACATTACTATTATTTGAGATATTTATACCCAAGCATCAGAATCTCCAGTCCGGGGCTCTGCCGGAGCAGCACACGCTGTTTAGGAAAAGGTTGCTTTTGTGCCTTCTGGGCACCTGAGTTATCATCACTGAGTTCATCCTCAATGATGGTGGCCTGGCTCTCCCTCCGGTTTTGCTGTTATGATGGGATGATGGGGAGTAGACCCTGCTCCAGGCTTTCAGGCCACCTCAGTCATTTTTTCAGTCCTGTCCCAGGGTGAACCTGTTATAAAGGTGGTGTTAATTCTGGGATCAGATCTCTATATCTGGAGTTTTCCCGCTCACCCCTTTGGCAAATGGGTAAGCCGTCTCTTTTATAAAATGCAGAAATACTAAGCACACACAACACAGCTAGAGGAATGCAGCCAATGTATTTATTGTGCTGGAGAAGACATCTAATGCCAATAAAATTAAATCCAATTTCTGGGTCTGCTTAGAAAGAAACTTAAGCACCACTGGAAATGAGCCTTTTTAAGAGAAAGACAAGGTTCTCAGCTCTCCTGACCATTGTAGTTTGGCTGCATTGCCAGGTCCTGGTTTAAATTTGAAGGTCAAATAGTTAACTTATGATAAATGATACTATATTGAGGTTTGAGCCAAGGCAGAGAGTGTGGGAAAGCTTATAAGAAAACCATTAAGGCTCCAATTTTGCTGACCTGTGAGGACTCTGGACTGAAAAAGTATAGATTCTTGCAATAAGTTTTTGTGAAGAGGCCAGAGAAGGTATTAGTAGCGGAGTTGAGGTCAGAGGAAAACAGAGCATCAGAACATGACAATAACCCCATTTAAGTGTGTGTTTACAAACCTGTCCTCTGAAATTTCAGATATGCTTCTCTTTTTTTCTACCCTTCTCCAATTAGATAGAAGAACTATTATAAACTGCACACTGAGCATTTGGAAAGGCTTTCCAATATTGCTTTCTCGGGGTGATATTCTCTTTTATGTTTGGTAGGGTTTTGCAGCCAAGCTGATTCTGATAGAACCTAAAATCGGCTTCCAATTCATCCCGTCTTCAGTTTTAATACAACTACCATAGTTCTTTGCTGCTATTTGTTTGTTATGCTTTAAAAACCTGCAGGCTCATGAACAAGTATAGTCTATGGTAGAGATAACTATGGGAAATTAAGGTGAATTCTATTGTAAACTTAAGTAATTCACATCATTTCTTATGACCTTATATTCTTGCCTTTATAATGAAGGTATAATACTGCTCCCTTCCTTTTCATAACAATTAGAATTAAGTAAATGTTCGCTACAGGCAAAGAATGACCAGAATCTCTGCAATCGTACATACCTTGTCTCATTCAATTTCAAAATCCTCCTAGGAGCCAGTTTTCATTATCATTTCCAGTTCTTTAGAGGAGGAACACTAGCGCTCAAAGATGTCAGATTACCTAAAAGGGATAGATCATGATTTCAGTATCTTTAAAAACTGTGCTAAACTCTGTATGTAACTTCCAGCCTTAACATTTTTTGACTCCACTTTTCAAAACAAAGATTCTTATTGGTTAAGCTATGCTAAAATATTAACTGGAATGAAATCACTCTTTGGATATCAAGGGAGTGTTTTATTCCTTCTAGAAGTTAACACAGTTGTACCTTGAAATATTTGCCTGCAGAGAAAGGTCTTCCGTCACAGAGAGAGTGAGTAGAGATGTCCCAAGCTGTCTGGCATTGTTTCTCAAGGAAGACGCTTGATGATAACAATGGAAGTCACTTTAGAGCTTCATTACACAAGCACAAATGGGCAGAGGTAGGGAATGAAAACATCAAAAAAAAGGTATGCAACGTAATTTGAATTTTAAGCCATCAGCGGTGGTTGTCGCTTCTTATGACAATCCGACAACAGAAGCAACTTTTCTACTATTGAGTAGATTGCTGACTTGATGTTTGCTTAGATTTTTACCTCGGGTCTCAAATTTTTCACGCTTCTTAGCTAAGATGTCCAACAGCTTCGTGATGTCTGGAGAAAGTGGGTGAATAGATCGTTTTAGCCACATTTTGCACAGCGCATCACGAGATCACTTTACTATGAATGGCAGGTGGTGATTGGCTTGGAAAGAGATATTAGAGCTTTGGTATCATCCATCTGTCTCTCCATCCATCCATTAACTTAGTCCTTCAATAAATACGTATCGAGTATCTACTACGTGCCAGGCAAAGGGTAAGCTTTAGCAATATCAAATTAATAACAAAAGTCTTGGTCTTTGGGAACTCCCAGTCTAGTGAGCTGGACAGATAAATGAAAAACAAAACCAAAACAACGCAGGTGACTATAAAAAGTGAATAGGGTTATGAGAGAAGAGAGTACCCGATAGGCAGATACTAACTCCAATCCCTATGAGGGCCCAGGCGTGTTATCCAGTCCAGAGCCTTAAAAGTTGGGTAGGTATTCTCCAAGTGATGAAGTAGAGGGACAGTGTCCCAGATAGGCAAATACATGAGGATTCAGGTCATACCAATGAGTTTAATTTAAAAGGGCCACTTTGAGTGTGCATGAGAGAATAGGGAGAGATGAGCTAGGCAGCCTCGTAAGATCCAAGTCAAGAAGGGTTTTGCATTGTGAGCTCAAATACCTTGAACCTTTTCTTAAAACCAGCAGAAAATATTAAAGCAGAAGGTGTCGTGCTATGATTTTTCTTTAAAGACAACACTGGCAGATAGTACACAGATAGCCCAAGAAATGCTTACCTATCCAACTGAACTATTGGACTCTGTGTGCGAAACTCCTCTTACTCATCAGCAAGGACTTTTGAGGGGCTTCTAGAAATGACTGCTCTTCAATTATGAGACCAGCCATACCCAATCTTGCAAGAAGGCAGAGCATGGGCAATTGGCCAACAGTTTGGAGACAATGTGGCAATTGCACCCCCGGTTTGCATGCTTGCAAGTGAAATATAAAAGGTGCAGGGCCCTAATGGAAGCAGTCATTAGAAATAATTTATGGGATGATCTTGATTTGGGCTCATAAAACATCAGTGGAAACCTAAGTGTGTTCTACTTTGCTTATCTCCCCCGTGTCCTTAGCCACATAGCTGCTTTAAAAAAATGTCAGCACAATATAGCAGGTCCCAGAAGCTAAGTTTCTTACCAGCAACTCATCCATATGACGCTTCTTCATCTAAGTTTTGGGCTGAGATGCTGATGGGGGTGAGGTGGGGTGGGTAGGGTGGAGGGCAGGAGCCCGGCAAGTTGCTTTAGTTTGGAACGTATTGTTAAAGGGAAACACATCTGCAAATACTTCATTATTTATGTAACCACAGCTCTTTGTACAGTTATTTGTCTTAATTATATGTTTGTCTACATTACTGTATTCAGTTTAGATTGCATTATCTTAGAGAGAAGGCACTGGGTCTCTATGCAACTTGACTCTAGCTTAATACTGGAGACATGCAAAAAGCAATGTTTAAATAAACGCTACTTGATGTTGACATTTACAGAGACAGCAAAGGCTGATGATCGAATAATAACTTATTTTTATTTTATTTATTTATTTATTTTCATGTTTATTTATTTTTTGGGAGACAGAGAGAGAGAGGCAGAGAATGAGCGGGGGAGGGGCAGAGAGAGAGAGAGGGAGACACAGACTCCAAAGCAGGCTCCAGGCTCCGAGCTGTCAGCACAGACCCTGATGCGGGGTTCAAACTCACGGACCGCGAGATCGTGACCTGAGCCGAAGTCGGACGCCTAACCGACTGAGCCACCCCAGCGCCCCAAATAATAATTTAAATAACAAGAAAATAATTTAAACCTTGCGCTATTATAAATGCCTTAGAGTTTTATAGTGTCTCACTATTTTAAAAGATTCTTAGATTCACTGCTTTATAGAATTCTCTGAAACCTCCGCCACGTCCGGGCAGTAGGTCAGACCTCCATTTTCAATGTCAAACGTGGGGTCAGGGCTTTGAGAGGCTCCCCTGGCTCATCCTCTTCTTCCAAGTGCTTTGTGCATTTTATTTCTTCCACCACAACCAACCCAGAGTCGCACCATTGTTCTGAGAGCATTTACTCTGCAGCCACACACACGCGCGCGCGCGCACACACACACACACACAACTGCACTTGAACTCCATCTTTTGTTCTGACTCGTGGATTACTCTGCTCATGCATAAAATGTCATTTTGAATTTTTATGGATTCCAGGAGAAATCTGGCCAGTTGGAATCCCTCATCAATCCCCTTCAACTTGGCTGAGTGGTGCGAGGCAATATTCCCCAACTGGTCAGCTGCACATGTGCTAATATTTCCCATCATGTGGTGTTCTTCTGGTCCCAAGTTCCCCATTGCCATTTTTTAAAAAAATCCTATTTTTGATTATAGTTGATTTATCTCGAAGGGGTATAAGGGTCATAATATAAAATGGAATACACACACACACAGAGAGAGAGAGAAAGAGAGAGAGAGAGAGAGAGAGAGAGAGGTGGGGGTGGGTGGGGTGGAGAAGTCAGTGAGAGCTAGTTCCCCCGCTTCAGCCTATGGTTGGGGAGATGCAAAAGAAAAGCTGCTTCAGTCTGGAATCAATTATCTGGTATGATAGATGACAAGCAAGGAGCTGAACAGATGGAAAGAGGGGTGAGTAGAGGGGACAACCCACCTGATCCTAATTACGCACACCTACGCTTGGAAATCTTTTTGCCAGACATCTCGAATAGCTCAAGACTAGGTGGAGGGGAGTTCCCAAAGACTCGGGGTACAAATGCAAACTTCAGTGATGAGCAAAGAGGTCACGTGGAAAGGAAGGGGGGAGATCACTGCCTGACAAAAACACCTCGAATGGAACATTTAAGGTCTTACGTTTTATGATCATATGTATTCTACAGATCTTGGCAGTCTCCACGGGCTTAATAAATACATTTTAGATATCACTTTAGAAAGGGAAGGTTGGAATGCTTTAAAACACAGTTTCCATCACTTAAAAAGGAAATTCAGAGGGCATGGTGTATTTAAGAATTATGAGAGCATTTAGCAAGATTCTATGCATCCCGCAGGGTCATCGATGGAGACCAGAGCTGACCTGTGGCCAAAGATTGACTGTCAGCCTCCGCAGCAAAAACACAAGAGGAAGAAGGTATAGTCGGGGAGAAGGTGGACGATGTTTGTCAAATCGCTGACACGTAGCAGGAACTTTGCTTACAACTTCTCATGTGATTTTTGTGATTCTTGGAGGTGGGTTTGATTATTTGCCATTTACAGCTGAGGAAATGGAGTCTCCCAGAGGTTAAGTAACTTACCTGACATCACACATGAAATGTCATAACAGAGATCTAACATCATTCCCACTGTATTCCCACTACATTCCCAATGTAGTTTCATAGTGACAAGAGGCAAGTCGTGTGGAGTCGGAGGGTTTCCCCGAACCTGGCTCCTGAGCCCCGCGGGTCTCCCCTTTCCTTCCTCCTATCATGTGTTATTTGCACCCCTGCTCTAGCACACCCTTGGTCTAACTGGTACTACTGGGTTTTTATTGTCAACATAGTCACCCTGGGACCAACGTTTCTGAAGTCTCCTTTGCTGTTTTGGTCCAAGTTCATGTTGACCCAAAGAGGAACTTACAATGTATTGGGAGGAGAAGGACAGCAGCTGCTCTTACCCTCTGAAGGTCTTCCCCTGGTTGAGTACAGCCACGGGAGCAATGCTGACGGGACCAGAGTGACCTTCAGGTCCTGGCTTATGCCTGGTCCCTAGTGCTCTGTAGCTAGATCATTTCCTGACTGCTGACCCAGGCTTCCCACCAGACACTCAGTGGTGGGCCCGAAGAGGTCACAGCTCCCTAGATAACTTCCAGAGACTTCTCCGCCAGCTCCCACTTTGCTGGCCTCCCACACACCCATTCCTGTCCTGACTTGTGTCCACACACCAGGGCTTCAGGCAGGCTGGCTAGTGACCTCTCCTCGGACCCTCTGCCTCCCTCACCACACCTTCATCTCCCTCAGCAGCTCCCCAGCTGTGAAGGTCAAAGAGCTTTAACCAATCCCTATCCTACAGCGCTCAGTGTGGCTCTGCCTCCCTGACTGAATCTTGACTGAAACTGTGACAGTGACCTACGCATTTATTCGTCTCTTCTGGTCCTCCGGAGGGAAGGAACTCTGTTGTTCCACACAGTGTCTTACACAGTCCCTTGCATGCGGTACATGTTCAATAAAGGTGTGCTAGATTTTCAAGAAGGTTTACCAAAGTGTACCTGACATACAGTATCTTCTCAGTTCCAATTGTACAGCATACTGATTCAATATTTGTATACATTAGGAAATGATGGTCATGTCACCATACAAGGTTAGTACAATAAGGTTGGCTATAGTCCCTATGCTGTACATTACATTCTCATGACTCATCTTATAACTTGAAGTTTGTACCTCTTAATCTTCTTCACCTGTTTTACCTGCCTCTCCTCTCCCAAATCATTCCCCACTTTGGGACGAACGGTTTGCTTGTTTTGTTTTTTAGATTCCATGTATAAATGAGATCATCCAGTATTTGTCTTTCTCTTTTTTCACTTAGCATAATGCCCTCAATGTCCATTCATGTTGTTGCAAATGGCAAGGTCTCATTCTTTTTTATGGTTGAGTAATATTGTGATATCTATCATCTATCTATCTATCTATCTATCTATCATCTATCTATCTCACATCTTCTTTATCCATTCATCTATCAACAGACACTTGGGTTGCTCCCATTCCTTGGCTATTGTAAATAATGCTGCAACGAACATAAAGGTGAATATATCTTTTTGAATCGCTGTTTGTTTGTTTTTTCCTTTTTATTCAGATAAACACTCAAAAGTGGAAAAGAGTCCTGTTTTAAGAGCTAGTGAAAGCCCCATCCATTGAATTTTGGATATAAAAAAAGGCCTTCTCCCAAACTGGAAGGTTTTATTCGCCAGCTACCACTCAATCACACCTGTGAAGTTATTGTTTCTAACACCATAAACTCGATATCCTGGGATGGCTCATGGCTTTTGAGTCTCGTGAGAAATTTCCGAGAGTAACTGCATTCCCTGGAACTTCTGGGGTAAGTGTATGAGAAGCTACAAACGTGATGGCATTTGGGGTTAGAAGATGTTGGTTGGGGGTCTCAAGACTGTAACTTGCTGGTTAGCATGACTTTAGGCAGAGGTTTCTTTAAATTTCAGTCGAGGTTTATAAACACCTAGTGTATAGTTTTGATGTGAGGCTCAAAAACGTAAACCTGTGAAAATTTTTACACCATAAATGCTACATACACTAGTTACTAATTTACCTATATAGGTGTTAGGTAAGTATGTAAAACACTGTGGAATTAGTGAATTGTGTAACTAGTTAATGATTACTATATATTTGTAGATAACCAAAATATAGTTATTAATAATTACTAACTTGATTCTGGTCAGTCGGTTTTCACAAAATGGACCACCACGCACCATCGAATTCCCTGCTCTCTGTCCTCACTGAGTTGACCTGACATTTACTTATTTCATTATAGAGTTTTTGCCCAGAATCATTATAACGCGAATCAGAATACGCTTTCTTCCTTTTGGAAATTGGAAATTTGGAAATCTAAATTAAATATAGATAGGTGAGGGGTTCAGATCTGCCATTTTATTATGCGTATTCTTTTTGTTCCTTTTGTTTCCTGTTCCTCTATTTTTTTTTTTCATGCCTTCCTGTGGGCTACTCAAAAGTACTTACACTTGACTTGTACTATTTCTGAACATATCAGCACACTTTTCTTGCTCTAGGTATTAGCATATAAATACCATATACATATAAATACCAATATACAAATAACATACACATATACACACATATACATATATGTATATTCATATACATATAAATACCATATTACCATACATTACATATACATACAAATACCAATATACAAACCCAAATACTTATAAATACCATATATTCTATTTAGATTTCTTTGCTTCTCCATTTTTAAAATAAAATTGTCTTGGGGCGCCTGGGTGGCGCAGTCGGTTAAGCGTCCGACTTCAGCCAGGTCACGATCTCGCGGTCCGTGAGTTCGAGCCCCGCGTCGGGCTCTGGGCTGATGGCTCAGAGCCTGGAGCTTGTTTCTGATTCTGTGTCTCCCTCTCTCTCTGCCCCTCCCCCGTTCATGCTCTGTCTCTCTCTGTCCCAAAAATAAATAAACGTTGAAAAAAAAAAATTTAAAAAAAAAAAAAAAATAAAATAAAATTGTCTTAAGTACTTTCTCTATATACATTGAACATACATCCCATGTTGTAATGTAAAGAATATAAAGATAAAATAGGATTAAAGAAATTCATGAGGGGAAGGCAATTTTTATGTTTATTTTTACACATTCTGTTACCCTTCGATTTGTGGTGGTTCTAGACTGCTTATGTTATTGTTAACTTCCTGATGGAGAGCTTCTGTGATCTCCGTTTTCCTTCATCAGAGAATGTCTTTCCTCCCCCTTTGTTCCTGAAGGAGAGCGTTGCCAGATACAGAATTCGGGACTCACAGTTTTCCTTTCCACATTGGCAAGAATGCTGGGCCATATCATCTGGCCTCCACGTTTTCAGAGGAGAAATCCACTGTCATTTGAATTGGTGTTTCTTTTTTTTCTTAAAAAAAAAAAAATTTTTTTAACGTTTATTTATTTTTGAGACAGAGAGAGACAGAGCATGAATGGGGGAGGGTCAGAGAGAGAGGGAGACACAGAATCCGAAACAGGCCCCAGGCTCTGAGCTGTCAGCACAGAGCCCGAGGCGGGGCTCGAACTCACGGACCGTCAGATCATGACCTGAGCTGAAGTCGGACGCTTAACTGACCAAGCCACCCAGGCGCCCCTGAATTGGTGTTTCTTTATGCATAATGTGTCTTTTCTGTCTGGTTATTTTTAAGATTTTTTTCTTTGTCTTTGTCTTCATTTTTAATGTTTATTTATTTATTTATTTTGAGAAAGAGAGAGAGAGAGAGAGAGCGTGTGGGAGGGACAGGCAGAGAGAGAGGGAGAGAATCCTAAGCAGGCTCCACACAGTCAGCTCAGAGCCCCACTTGGGGCTCGATCCCGTGAACTGTGAGATCATGACCTGAGCGGAAATCAAGAACTGAATGCTTAACCGACAGAGCCACCCAGGTGCCCCTCTTTCTCTTTGGTTTTAAGAAGTTCAATTATGTTGTGTCCTCATGTGAATGTGTCCTATTTGAAGTTCACTTAGCGTCTTGACTCTAAGGTTTTAAGCCTTTTGGATATTTTGACTAGCGTCTTGACTCTAGGTTTAAGCCTTTTGGATATTTTGAAACATTTGGGGTCATAATTTTTTTAAATGCTATTTTAATCCTACAATCCTCCTCCTCCAGGAAATCTAATGATGCAGATATTCGATTTGTTGTTGTTGTTATTGTCCCAAGGGTCCCTGAGGTTGTGTTCATTTTTCAGGCTATTTTCTTTCTGTTATGATTGAGTACATTCTATTGATCTATTTTCTAAGCACACTGATTCTACCTTTTGCTATCTTCACATGACTATTGCGTCCATCCAGACCATTTTAAATTTTGGTGATTTTATTTTTTTAGTCATATTATTTCCCTATTTGATTCCTTTCTATGATTTCTATTTCTTTGCGGAGATTGGCTATATCTTCATTTTTTTCCAGGAGAATTTTATTTATTTATTTATTTATTTATATTATTTTTTTAATATGTGAAATTTATTGTCAAATTGGTTTCCATACAACACCCAGTGCTCATCCCAAAAGATGCCCTCTTCAATGCCTATCACCTCCCCTCCCCTCCCTCTCACCCCCCATCAACCCTCAGTTTGTTCTCAGTTTTTAAGAGTCTCTTATGCTTTGGCTCTCTCCCACTCTAACCTCTTTTTTTTTTCCCTTGTCCTCCCCCATGGGTTTCTGTTAAGTTTCTCAGGATCCACATAAGAGTGAAAACATATGGTATCTGTCTTTCTCTGTATGGCTTATTTCACTTAGCATCACACTGCAGTTCCATCCACATGGCTACAAAGGGCCATATTTCATTCTTTCTCATTGCCATGTTGTACTCCATTGTGTATATAAACCATAATTTCTTTATCCATTCATCAGTTTATGGACATTTAGGCTCTTTCCATAATTTGGCTATTGTTGAGAGTGCTGCTATAAACATTGGGGTACAAGTGCCCCTATGCATCAGTACTCCTGTATCCTTTGGGTAAATTCCTAGCAGTGCTACTGCTGGGTCATAGGGTAGACCTATTTTTAATTTTTTGAGGAACCTCCACACTCTTTTCCAGAGTGGCTGTACCAGTTTGCATTCCCACCAATAGTGCAAGAGGGGTCCTGTTTCTCCACATCCTCTCCAGCATCTATAGTCTTCCAGGAGAATTTATCACTGATTGTTAAAACATCCTTATGACAGCTTCTTTAAAATCCTTAGCAGATAATTCTAACATCTGATTCGTCTCAATGTTGACATCAGTGGATTGTCTTTTTAAATTCACATCGTGGTTTTCTTGGTTCCTTGCACAAGTAATGTCTTATTCTATTCTGGACACTTTGGTTATTATGTTTAGGAGATGCTTGATCCTATTTAAATATTCTATTTTAGCCGACTGTAGCTGTGTTTAGGTGTATTGTGTTAAATTCTAGCCTATTTTCCTGAGCTTTATTTCCAGTGATACTCTAGTGTTCAGAACAAGAAGTGTTGCAATCTCCTTGTTCTCCCCCCTCCTCTTCTTCCCCCTCCTCTTTCTCCCCTTCCTTCTCCTCTTCTTCTTCTTCTTCTTCTTCTTCTCCTCCTCCTCCTCCCTTTTCCTCCTCCTCCTCCTCCTCCTCCTCCTCCTCCTCCTCCTTTTCTGGCACTGGTGGGACTTCTAACTCAATCCCAGCTGGCAACATGTGCAGGAGTGAAAGGCATTTCCATGGAACTACCTGCTTCACTGGGCCACCTTCTGTGTGTATGTGTGTGGTTGCGGGGAGGCGGTGAAGAAACCGTTGGATCGGAATGTCCTTATCTCACTGGGGGGAGACCAGGGAAACACAGGCTTCAAGGCTTATGGTGCTGTCAGCAGAGTGAGCTGACGGCGAGTGCCTGGTTGTTGGTGGGAATTGAGATGACCCGTGATTCACTGCTCTGCTTCACACGGGCCAGACCACTTGCCGGTTTGGACAGAGAGGGAGAAGGGCTTTTCTTTACCAGTTCTTTCAGTACATAACGTAGGCCTTTCTTGTTTCTTTGTTTCCTGTTTGTGATGGGTTGTGGACTCTCCAGAGCCCAGCCTGGGGTATTTGGGAGACAAGACGAAAACCCAGTGAAGTCAACACACTGTCGTTCCTCAGTCTTAGGATTTCTAGCCTTCTTTCCAGCTTCCCAAGTCTTTTTATCATTGTTGAATAATTTCCAGGGCATTAAGTTGAACTGAGAGCAGGGAAGATTAAGTCTATGCCAGAGACAGGGAGACAGAGCTTGAGCAGGGGCAGGGCAGAGAGAGAGGGAGGCACAGAATTAGAACCAGGCTCCAGGCTCCCAGATATCAGCACAGAGCCAGATGCTGACTCGAACTCACGAACTGTGAAATCCTGACCTGAGCCGATGCTTAACAGACTGAGCCACCCAGGCAACCCGTAACAAGTGAAGTTCTAAGGTTTGAGACAATTTGTATGATTGGATCCATTTTAAAATATGCAGGTTACACTTATAAATATGTATAGAAAATAGTTCAAAGAAATATATAACAGAATAGTAGCTTTTTTTAGAGTAATGGAACTATTGGTGATTTTTATTATGTCTCCATGTGAGTGTGGATGTTAAGATTATTTTTACTGAGAACATATACCGATTTTATAATCCAAAAATAAAGGTTAGGTCTTATCACTTAACTAGTCTTTGAAAAAAATTATACTGACAGAAACATGAAACATAATTATAGGGGATCAGGTTCTAATTTTGACACGAGAAGGCTGGGGGTAGATAATGTGTTGTGATTTTTAAATCCTTAAAGAACTGTCAAAGTAAAGAGGGAGTATACTTGTAATATGCTTCTCCCAAAGGCAAAATTCAGAATGAAAGCAAAAATCACAGGGAGGGACATTTTGGCTTAATTCCATAATTAACTTTTATTATATTTTATTTTATTTTATTTTATTTTATTTAAGAGAGAGCGTGAACAATGGAGAGAGGCAGAGGGATAGAGAGAGACAATCTTTTTTTTTTTTTTAATTTTTTTTTCAACGTTTATTTATTTTTGGGACAGAGAGACAGAGCATGAACGGGGGAGGGACAGAGAGAGAGGGAGACACAGAATCGGAAACAGGCTCCAGGCTCCGAGCCATCAGCCCAGAGCCCGACGCGGGGCTCGAACTCACAGACCGTGAGATCGTGACCTGGCTGAAGTCGGACGCTTAACCGACTGCACCACCCAGGCGCCCCGAGAGAGACAATCTTAAGCAGACTCCATGCTGAGTATGGAGCTCGAGGCTGGGCTCGATCCCACGACCCTGGGATCATGACCAGAGCTGAAATCAAGAGTTGTTAAGCTCAGAGCTGACCGAGCCACCCAGGCGCCCCTGGGCTTAATTTTATAAAGAAGTTTGTGAGACAAATTTTGTTCAACAGTGGTACGATCACTTGTCCGGTGTAGTGTGGAGACAGCGTTCTGCGATGGGATGGTCCTCTGAGAGGTGACAGTATGTCTCTTCTGCCCAGAGCATCCCTGACAGCCTGATTATCCACTGTGGCAGGTGAGAAACTTAGTGCCTTACTGAAAGTTGGCTGTTGATTGGAAAACACATTTGTCTTCTTTGGGGAAAGTTAAAGTCTAAGATAGTGAACATCTAATATTATGGCCTTCTTCTTTATCTTTCCTTTGAAAGATCTTTGATTTTCTCCTGGAACTGATTGTACAGATCTGATCTGTCTTTGAGAGGTGAAGAATGGTCGAAAAACCTTCTTTTTTCTCTCCCTTCTCCCTATTGTGAGAGGTGAAAAAAGTCCTTCTCGCAACATCTTGCCCCTGTCTTGTCCAAATCTTCGTCATTTTGGCGACTAGACGAAGAGTCTGAATATTTTCCTTTGTGTCTAATAGTCTTTTAAAAGATACGTATCTATTTTGGGGACAGTGCAAGCAGGGCAGGGGCACAGAGAGGGGGACAGAGGATCCAAAGCGGGCTGTGCACTGACAGTCTGACAGCACAGAGCCCGATGTGGGGCTTGAACTCACCAACCGTGAGATGGTGACCTGAGCCGAAGTCGGATGCTCAACTGACTGAGCCACCCAGGCGCCCCTGACTTTAATAGCTTTAAGTAACTTAAGAAGTTATCTTAAATTCCAGAGGTATGGAGGTGAGGTAGGGCAGTGGGACTGGAAACAGCCCTTTGCAAGAGGGTAGGGGCCCTGAGTCCAAATGTTTGTGCTGTGGCCTGTTTACTGTAGGCCAATGAATTTCCTACCCCGATCTCTCCTCAGCCATGCCCCTGGGAGATAATCCAGCGTGGAAGGTATTCAGGAGGTGTTTGCTGAAATAGCAAATTAGTGGGTGAATCCGTAAAAATCTGTGCCTGCGGTTTTCAGATCCTTCACGGGGAAGCTGGGGGCCAGCAGATGGTTTCGGGCTCCTGTGTAAGGACAGCAAAGAAGCTGCAGGGAGAACTTTGGACGTGGTGCTTTGAGCAAAGCCGCACGCAGACACAACCATGTGGCGGAAGATCAGCTTTGGAGAATCGTGTAGGGTAGAGAATCAGCTTCTTGGGCTCATTCCAAATAGAGCTTTAACGGCTCAGCGTGTTGAGTGTTCCATTTTGCATCTGAGCAATTTAAAACATCTCCTTTAAGAGCTAGACAGAGCCAAGGCCACATTTCAATATCAGTAGAAAAAGCCACAGGCCTCGGGGCAAGGCATGAACTGAGCTTTGACCATATAGACGTTGCCTGCCTCAAATACAAATACTGAGTGTACTTTAGAAATGTGCACCTTGGGGCGCCCCGGTGGCTCAGTCAGTTAAGCGTCCGACTTCGGCTCAGGTCGTGATCTTGCAGTTCGTGAGTTCAAGCCCCACGTCGGGCTCTGTGCTGACAAAGCCTGGAGCCTGCCTCGGATTCTGTGTCTCCCTCTCTCTCTGCCCCTCCCCTGCTCATGCTGTGTCTCTCTCTGTCTCAAAAATAAATAAACATTAAAAAAAAATGAAAAAAAAAAAAAAGAAACGTCCACCTTAAAATCTTTTCTTTCTCTTGGTGAGCTTAAAGCCTGCTCCTCTGTCTGCTGGGAACGCCAAGGGCTAGAGACGGCATCAGGGGCTGTGGATGAAGAGGCCTGAGGAGAAATATAGAAGGTCCTTGAACCTTCCCAAGGCTGCCGGCCCTGCCTCTTTGCTTCCGTCCTCACGGGACCCAGCCTGCATCCCTTGTTTTGTTTCCACAAATTTAGCCTCTTCTTTGTTTTCCTGACGGCTTTTAAAACTTTTTATTGACATAGAATAAACTTGGCACATTTTCACAAGGTGAACCCACCCATGGAATCCACAGCCAGACCGAGAGAGCGTTCCTTTACTAGGACGAGTGTGGCGATCCTCAGGGCTCCTCCCCTCCCAGCGGCTTCCCCGCTACATGCTGGACCGACTTTTAGCACAAAAGGTTAATTTTCCCCCTTTTTGAACTTGACATAATTAGAATCATACAGTAGGAACTGTTTTGTATTCAACTTCTTTTGCTCAGTGTGTTTGCGAGATTCATCTACGTCCTGTGTGTACTTGTTGGGTTCTCATTGCCTTATGGAACGCGAAAGCGTCGATATGTCAAGGTTTATCTAACATTCTGCCATTGACACCCATTTGGGTGGCTTCCAGTTTGGGGCTGTCGTATACAAAGTAGCTGTGAATATTCCTGGATGTGTTTCAGTGAATGGCTGAGTATATACCTAAGAGTGGAATTTCTGGGTCCTGGGGTATTTAGCTTGAATAAATCCTACTGAAGAGTTTCCAAAATGAACTGATTTGATTCGTATTCTCATCGGCAGCGGGTGAAAATTCTGCCTGCCTCACATCACTGTTAACACTTGGTACAGTCTGTATTTCATTGTAGCCGTTTGGGTGTGTATGGAATACTATTGCCTTATGGTTTTCTTTTCTTTATATATATATATAGTTTATTTATTTATTTTGAGAGATGGAGAGAGAGCGGGGCAAAGAGAGAGGGAGAGAGAGAATCCCAAGCAGGCTTCATGCTGTCAGCACAGAGCCTGATGCGGGGCTCGATCCTTACGAACCATGAGATCGTGACCTGAGCCAAAATCGAGAGTCAGACGCTTAACGGACTGAGCCACCCAGGCACGCCTGCCTTGTGATTTTAATTGGTGTTTCCTTAACAACAAACGTGAGTCCTTTTTATATATTTTTTGGCCACTTGGATATTCTCTTGTGTGAATTATCTGTTAAGTTCATTGCCCTCTCCCTTTTTCTTCCGTGAGGTTGTCTGTCTTAAAGAAGGACCTTTTATTGTAACTCTTCATTTATTTATTTATTTATTTTGGGCTAGAAGTTGTATATACATGTGCATTTCAATATATGCAAATAGATGCGTTTCAGTAGTCCCTGTGTCTCTGCGGTTTGCCCTTCCACTCTCACGATGGCACATTATAAACATAAATTCTCAGTCCAATGTATCATTTTTT
This sequence comes from Prionailurus viverrinus, assembly GCF_022837055.1. NCBI lineage: Eukaryota > Metazoa > Chordata > Mammalia > Carnivora > Felidae > Prionailurus > Prionailurus viverrinus. The sequence goes on from NC_062566.1 coordinate 7,852,714, forward strand.
CTATGATTAGAATTTTTCTTGTTATCCTATTTAGGAGTGTTTGCCTAGCATGCAGTCGTAGACGGTATTTTCCTGTGCCTTCCTCTTAAAGTTCTGTTCTATTTCACGTTTAGGTCTACCATATATCTAGAGTTGATGTTGTTTCTAGTATTAGGGGGGGTTCCGGATTCACTTTGTCCCATACGGCTACCAGTTCACGGAGTAGGTACCTTGTAGACAAAAGGCCACCACCCTATTCCCATAGCACTGCATGGTCTCCTTTTTACTAAGTCAAGTGACCATCTAGACTTGCACTGCTTTGGGAGATCTCTGCTCTCTCCCGTTATTCTATGTGTCTCCCTCTAGTTGTTTTGAAGAAATAAAATATTGCAGAGACACTTAAAATCTCAGGTGTCCATATTGGACCTATTTTTCACTCTTTCTTTCCAGAGGTATCCATGATCTTGAACTTCCTTCAAATAGGTGTTAATATTTTTACCACTCATGTATATCTTCATAACGGCATATCACATTATTTTATAAGCTTTTGAATTTTTACAAGTGGTATCATGTGCTTCATATCATTTTGCAACTTGCTAGTTCGTCTCAATATGATGTTTTGAGATATATCCATGTTGATAGATGACACTCTCCTTCCTTTAAACTTTAACTTCTATATATACTGGAAGGAACAAACATAGCATTCGTTTATGGTGTTTTGTTCTTTCCCATGGCTGATTGCTGTGTTTCAGCTTTTTTTTGTTACTACAAGTGATGCTGTACTGAAAATTCTCTTCATTCGTCTCATATTTACATGAGCTTTTTTCTGGGGTAGATAACCGGAAATGGAAATGCTAAAGTAAAAAGTATCTGCGCCTTCAACTTTTCTAGGCATTTCCAAGTGCTCTCCAAGTAGATGTGCCAATTTATGCTGCATCGGCCTGTGTAGAGGCTCCATCCGCTTGCTAAGCCTGCGTAGACGGTGGGGTTTCCCACTTGCCACCGTCCTCGCCAATACTTGTTTTTATGAGATGCTTTAATTTTCCTGCTCTGATGTGTGTGAAACGAGGTCCTATTATTGTTTCAAAATGCATTTCCTCTGGAAGAGTAAGATGAAGCAAGTGTTTATCTATTTACTGATGATTTGGGTTTTCTCCTATTAGATTCTTTGTCTCATCAATTCATAGGTGTTAAAGAACAATGACTCGTGCTGAGTTATACATTTATTTATTTACTTATTAAATGTTTATTTATTTTTGAGAGAAAGAGACAGAGCATGAGGGGAGGGGGACAGAGAGAGGGAGACACAGAATCCGAAGCAGGCTCCAGGCTCTGAGCCATTAGCACAGAGCCCAATGCAGGGCTTGAACCCATGAACCGCAAGATCATGACCTGAGCCAAAGTTGCACGCTTAACTGTCTGAGCCACCCAGGTGCCCCTGCGTTATACATTTAGCAGGTGTTCAGAAGCACTTGTGTTTGAAAACTCGAGTGGAGACAACAGAACAAGAGCTTCCTTCAAACATGGTTATGACCATCAGAGTAGTTGTCTTGTCTACAGAGGTTTTTTGTTTTTAGTTGAATGACTACATTTTTTTTATTTCAAAGATTTATAGTTATTTCTATGTAATCTTCTTAAAAGTTGACTTTACTTAGTGATTTACTTTTTAATGGATATTACCCTTTCACTTGTGTCTGTGAGCATACTGAAATTACTTATTTTAAATTCTTTGGCAGATGGTTTACAGCGAAGTGTCACTTTGAATTTGTTCGTGTTCATTAGCTGAATCTGTTAGACATGTTATCTTGTGTAGCTCATGTATTTTGTAATTTTGATGTGTCAACTCATACTGAGTAGCAGGAATACTTTGTGTGTGTGTGTGTGTGTGTGTGTGTGTTCACTTGCTACCCTGCCCCCCATCATTCTACCATAGAAAGGTAGGGTGGGAAAGTTATTTCAGTAAGAAAGGAATTTCTTTTTTATGGGGAGGGTCAGAGAGAGAGGGAGAGAGAGAATCCCTCAGGCTCTGTGCTATTAGCACAGATGTGGGCCTTGATCCCACAACTGTGAGATCATGTCCTGGGCTGAAATCCAGAGTTGGACGCTTGGGGCACCTGGGTGGCTCAGTCGGTTGAGCGTCCGACTTTGGCTCAGGTCATGATCTCACAGTTCGTGGGTTTGAGCCCCACATCAGGCTTCATGCTGACTGCTTGCTCAGAGCCTGGAGCCTGCTTCAGATTCTGGGTCTCCTTCTCTCTCTGCTCCTCCCCCGCTCACGCTTTGTCTCACTCTGTTTCTCAAAAATAAATAAAATGTAAAAAAAAAATTAAAAAAAAAAGAGTTGGACGCTTATCTGACTGAGCCATCCAGGCACCCAGGTAAGAAAGATATTTCAATGAAGAAGACAGAAGCAAAGAGCCCATGGTGATTAGGGAAGAGACATTAATATTACAGAACTTAGCAGAAAAAAGACACTTCTATCATTTATATTATAGAAGCCAGACTGGGGTAAGTGGAAACATTTGTAGTATGGGGGGAGTTTAGAATCTACCCAGATTTTTTTTGTGTGTGAACATTTAGTGCTCTCAACAAAGGAAGAATATGAAAATAAAATAAAGTGATGCCATGTTGAAAAGGAAGTACAAATACATAACACTGCTCCATTCAACTCCCCAGCTATGTGCTTATACTATCCTTCTCCCCTTGGGGAAGGAATAGGCAATCTGTATTTTTTTTTTTTTAAAGATTCTGACCCACGAGGAAGAAAGTCCCACGCAGTAGGATGGGAACTCTGTTTGCCATTTACTGACTTTTTACCTTGGACAATGGCTTCAAACCTACAGTTGAGATGTTTTAGTGGAGCAGAAACCCCAAATATCATGTGAGGATTGTAGAAGATGACATTTGTGGAGAGACTTGAGAGGTGTTTGACACCCAGGCGTGCAACAAATGTTACCTTTCTTACCAATGACCACCCCTTGTTGAGCAATTCGGTCAACTTCCCTGGGCCCTCTCATCTGTAAACATGGGAGTAATATCTAAATGACATGCCATGGTTCAATGAAATAGCCAGGTCTGTGGACGTGCTTTGTAAACTGGAAAATGGTTCAAATGTAAGAGAAATTTTCCCCGATCTAAATGACCATGACTGCCACTTTGTACTCTTACCCTGATTGTCACAGTATTTATCACTTCCCAGATTGATTTATGTATGTATTTTTTATTGTCTTTTTCCAAGAGGGCAGGAGCTTTATTGATTGCTATATCCCAAGAGCCTCCTGACACACAGTGTGTACAAGAAAAATTTACCGAATGAATGAATAGCATATGGCTATGTTGCTATTATTGCTGTTGTAAAATTGAATTATTTCCACTATTACTTTTACGGTGACAACCTCAACTCTTTCTTCTGCTCAGAACCTCACAATCTACGATCTCCTTCTGCCGGGGTTCGATTCATTAATTTCTGTATTCATTCAATAGACATTAAGTGAATGTATTAAGTGAACAAATTTCTCCTAAGTTCTTCTCTGCTGCTGTGAGGTCAACACTTCTGGGATGCTTTCTTAACATCAGACAATCACAAAGGCCTGGAAACCCGGCTGCTTATCTTATGACAACTCACTAACCACCTGCACATGAACTTGACCAAGGAATTAAATACGGCAACTCTAACACTTGCCTACACAAGAAAAGCACTGTGATCTGGTTGACTGAAACAGATATATTTGTTCTTTCATTTGTTCCCAGCTCTGTAGTTATCAATTCTGAGCCATTTCCAATTCAAGGCTTTGATTATTCGCAGGGTCTTCTGCTGACTCAGGAACTTTTGTGAGAATGACCCCAAATGTTAACCAGCATTGTAACCAAGAGCCTTTTTAATCACCATTGTAATTCTTATATTGACTATTACTTAATGCAAATGTTATCTTTTATCTGAAAGAAAATGCAACTTCCTAAATATGGAACCTCTTGGGGAAAATTGTCCATGCTAAATGAGGTAACACTGTATGTTAATAAACTTACTGTGGGATCTGTATTGATTCCTCTTGGAGGGAAAATGAATTAAATTTTTAAAAAGGCGCAAAAGTTACCTTTAAAGTCAGGATCATTCACTGTCCTCCAAGCGTAACAGGGCATTTTCGACTTCCACAATATTACCTTGTTTTATGATTTGTGCAAGCAATTCCCTTAACTCACAATGCTCTTTTCCTTTATCTTCCTATAGATTGTCTATTGGTCTTTCGTAGTCGAACTGCAATGTCACGTCCTCCATCAAATTTTCTTCAGTGCTTCAAGTGAAATTATTCCCCCCTTCCCTTAGGATTATAGAGCTCTTCCGATAATTTTCAAAAAGGTTTTGCGTCGAAGAATCTTTTCTAGGCGAGAATATATAGGAGACCCATCTTGGCTAAACACATCGTACGGTTCAACTATAGCGTGATGTGTTTCCAAGGCACCCACAATAGCCGTGTTCAGAAGACCACCACCTGAAAGTTGATAATCATGGGACTTGGTGTTCGAAGTACTTTGCCAATCAGGAGGTGGCCGGTATTCCTGTTCGTCCCCTGTCATTCTAAAAAGTGTCCTGGATTAGAGCTGTATCACATAGCACCATTACTAACGTATGAGCCTTTATGTAACTGTGCATTGCTTAATTGGTTAGCTGCTTATCTTAGAGTTACGAGGTACGCCATTTCATATTTTCTCTTGGTGTACGATTTTCATGACTAACTGCTTTAACCGTTCTGGGTGGTACAAATCAAACCTCTTATTTAGTGTTGTCGGTGAGAGAAGCCCACGGCGATGGATTGATCAGCATCCTTGGCTGGGGAACCTTTGACACTTCCGCTCTCTAGACTCTGCGTACCCACATTGACTCAGTTTCCTCAACTTCGTAAAAAACCTATAAAAGCCACCCCTCAAGGCTGTTGGGAACATTGGATGGGACGAAATGCCAACAAAAGGCACGCCGTGAACAGAGAAATGCTATCCAGTGTGAGCTACCGGTAGTAGTGTGGTCTGGAACGTTCCGGGGAGTTGGTGCCTTTCTCCCAACCTCCGCTTAATTTCTGCGTAATCGTGCATTCTTAGCATGATCAAGCCTCACCTTTGCTTCCCGCTTCATGTGAGAAAAAACGGTTGTAGATTTCAGGGGATGTTTCAGGAAGGGGGATGTGATCGTGTGGGCTGGGAAGGTACAGGGCCGGAGAGGCAGTTCGGGGCTGCCGCTCTGTCTGGAGGCTATAGGGGAGGCATGTGGCAGGGGGAGAAGGGCTGTGCCGTGATGCCTGCATCCCTGGCTGCCCACAACCTCTTGCGGTGATGGATGCGGACTGGTGCCCCAGGGTAGCTAAGGCCCAGCTGTGGCCGGAGCCCACCCACCTGGCGTTTTAAGAAACCTTTCCCACCACGACGTGGATGGACTCTGTACCCAGGACCAAAGCTGCCTCTGAACCTGTAATTCCTGAGGGTTATTTTCCTCTCTGGGAGGAAACACAGACCTCCACGTTTAATCATCTCTTTGAAAGGTCGTGCACAAGCTTCCCCGTTAATTAATCTTTAATGTCAGTAATTGGCTGTCTGTGTGGTGACAACGAAAGGAATAAACACTGTTGGCAAATCGATCGCATTCTCATCTGAACCAGCATTTAGTTTTCAGGGTGAATAGAAAACAATGACAAGCCTTTCACTGGCTGGACTTCCGGTGTCTGGCTGATAAGATTATTGAAGCAAAAAAAAAAAAAAAAAAAAAAAAAATCAGACAACGATCTCTGTTGCAGATGTGCTAATTGAAGGTTTTCTTTGCCACCGGCGCCTCCTTTTGAAATTGGCTCATTGATTTTTGCCTACGTGGTCTATTTAAATCAAAATCTCCAACCCACGCAGACTTACTGATGGGCCATTTGGTTGGGGTCACCTGCTGTCCCAACACCCATGATAGGGATTCGGTATGGTACAGAATAGTAGTCCCCAAAGTGGGAGCCCTGGACCCTCAGGGGTAGCATCACCTGGATCATGCTAGAAACGCAAACCTTTAGGCTCCACCACAAGCTAGTGAATCAGAAGCTCAAGGGGTAGGGCCACAATGTGGGTTATAAGGAGTTTTCCAGGGGATTCTCATGTGGACGGATGCTAGAAACTACTGGCATAAAGCAAGGCTGTGTCCACTTCATTTGAGCAGGAGGGCACACAGTTCACTTATAGTTCACGTATTTGGCCTGGAACAGCTTCCAACCTCTGGTCGTGGAAATGGCCCTTTCGATTTGCTCAATCTCTGCTGTCATTCCTAGTTTACGGAGGCAGATAACTAGGGCCAGGGTGGTGGCCTCGAAGGAAAGAGGAAGCAGAGGGTAAGCCGCTCCCCATGAAGGAGAAAATTCTCCCAGATTAAAAATGGCACTCTGCTGAGGGAAGGAGAGGGGGGCGAGTGTTGACCTTGGAAAATTGTAATACTTCCACGTTTGTGTGAGGGGTTGCAGAGATGCTGAGAATGGCAGTCTTGCTGGCTGGAGGTGGAGAATAGAAAGGAACAGAGCTTTTGTCCCTGGCTGGGAGGAATGAACACCTCTCTCTGGGGTGATCAGATCACCTTGGTGAAGTCCTTCTAGAAAGGAACATGAAAAAAGCCCAGCTGAACCACTCTTCTGTCAGGGGAAGAAAGCAAGACTCCAGAGTTGACACCAATGCTTTCACTGTCTTCTCTCAAATCCTTTTCTAGGCTTGCTGAGCTGTGTTAACATTTGTATATTTGCAAATGTCCAAAGCCAATGTCTCATTTGCACTTGGAGAGCAGTGATCCTTAACCAATAGGACTGTTTCAGTCTCCCAACAGGTAGGGACAAGAGCCTCATAGTTCTCTTTATTAGAGGTTGATAATGGAAGACGTTGGACATAAGAACTAATTTCAGTATTTACCTGTTCCTTGTGATTTATTAGGAAGCCAAGGACTGTCGGGGTGGAGTGTGGGGGATCATATGACAGATTGTTGAACAAGATAAATTAGGAGCAAACGAGGACACGCCATCTTGAATAACCTTGTATATTGCTAAATTTAGGATCTTTAAACTCTTCCTTCTCTCTTCCCTTCTCTCCCTCTCTTCTTCCTCTTCTCCCCCATCCTTCTCTTTCTTCTTTAGTTGCAAAAACTTTGCATGGTTACAAACAGATAAAGATGAAGCCTCTACACAAGCCCCTTCCAGGAAAATAGATGGCTCTTGCCTTATATTAGCATAGCGTACAAATATTTCTCCATAGATCATGGAAGCCCGCTTAAAGGTATGCATCCTGTGGCAGAGTCTTTCACTAAATATGGGGAAAATCAAATTTATTTTATGGTAGCCCATACACGTTATAGGTAGTCCTTGCTTAGAGAGTACCATGTTAATGGCAATGTGTAAATATCAGAAAGGTGTTCTTGCTTTGCATGGTCCTATAGCTGTTGATGGCACTCTGAAGCTGGAGTGATCCCTCCAATAGCTAGTTGTTGGGTGAAGTCAATACTTGAGATGGGGCATCATCTTGAATGAGTAAGCACTCATTGGCTGAGAGCAATTCCTGGAGAATTCACAGCTCCGCTGACACGAGGGAATGAATACACCTTGGCAACTGGGGAATGTGTCGCTCAGTCTTACCTATGGTGTCGTGGCAGCACCATCTACAGTTCATATCCACTGCTTGGGTCCATTTGCTGTATGTAAGGTCAGCCTATCTGGGAGCAGCTCTCCTAGGATTCTGGTTGATCTTTTTTTGTGGGGAAATGTACAAGGGTAAGGTTGATGGGACAAATTACAGCTCCCACTGCTGCCATTGTGTGTGGGGTCCCAACGAATGCTATTCATCTTCCTCCTGCCTGGCCCATCATGACCCCCCTCATTCTCTTCTAGGACCTCTTATTTCATGGCTTACCTGATGGGGTGACGCAGACCCTCGTCTCCAAGGGCTTTGAGCCAAGATCACTATGTTCTTCTCAGGCTGTAAATGCTTCTCTTGCCTATTTAGTGTTACAGTTGGGCAGGGGATTATTATTAAGAACTCCAGCGGGTCCGCTAGGTTTCCAGCATACTTCCTCCTACCTCCATTGTGTGACGATAGTCTAACATCCTCCTGAAGATCAGGGTCAATTATTCCTGCTGCATAAGGAACTTCCCCTGCAATCTGGTCTCCTGGCACAAGACACGTGAAGTGATAGGGCAACGGCCAAGGCTTATAATTCAATGAGACCCTCGCTGCATCTCCCGGTAGAAGCATCCTCCCTCGGGAATCAGATCCTCTAGACTCAAGAGCCCATATTTGCGTGGAGGAAACTGAAAAAATTCTCAAGTGGCTTACCGGGAGTGAAAGGAAATGGAACCACCTCCCTTTTACTCCTTAGTTCTTAGATCTATGTATTCTGCCTATTGGAGTGCAGAGCCATATAATGGATTTAGGGCGGATAGTAGGTCTTGGAGGGTGGTGCCCGTATTTGAGTATATCTTCTCCAGGCCAGTCCTCAGTTGTGTCTTCAGATGGTTGTCCTATATGACTCCATTATGCCTGCAGGTTCTAGGTAGTGGAGAAGAAGATGGACAGATCATATGATTTTGCATCAACTGCCTCACCTGCTTAGTTGTTGAGTAAGACCGTTTGTCTAATGAAATGCCGAGGAGGATCCTGGATCCATAGGTGAAACATTTTTTTTTACAATTATTTGCCATCTTCCTTTTATTTTTTTTAAATTTTTAAATATTTATTTATTTTGAGAGAGAAAGAGAGCGCGAGTCAGGGGAGGGGCAGAGAGAGAGGAGAGAGAGAATCGCAAGCAGGCTCCAAGCTATCAGTGCCTGATGTGGGGCTTGATCTCATGAACTGTGAGATCATGACCTGAGCCGAAATCAGAGGCTTACCTGACTGAGCCGCCCAGGTGTCCCAGATCAACCATTTTTTGGGACCTGTGGCCAAACCCATACTCGGAATATATGTCAATCTCAGTTGACGTGAAGGAAAGGGATTTTGACCCTCTTCGGAGCGCTGCCGCAATTATAGTTAATTCTAGAGCCCGATCTTCAGCTTTTTCTGCCACCTGGCTCTAGCAGATGAGCATTTTTAAAAAAATGCTGCCGAGGAAGACGTCTGCCTTCCATTCTCCGTCTTAAATTAGTAATCACCATCAGACTTACCTTGTCTTTCCCTGGCTCATCAAGAGGCCCAGCAGCGATCATCAGATTTGTTTGTGTCTATAATTGTGATTTCTCCTGAAATCCTCAAGCACCTGTGATATCGTACCGACCTCACATTTACCGTGCTCACCAGCACATTGCTTCTGCCTACCTGCTATCCCAATTCGCCCACTGTGAAGGTTTTAACAGTTACCTTGTGACAACATGCAAAGAGGATACTAGTTCCAACCCAGCCACCGGCGATGTTATCCTCATTGCCAGCCAGCAGGCAAGCTGTGTAACTCCACAAGTCTCATTGTAGTTTGTGCTTCCCAGGGCCGATCCTGTCACTGATGCCATATATTGGCCTCCCTGGGAAAGTCTTCTTGGAGACCCTGAAATGGACATTTGTGTGCAGTTGGTTGATTGAATAGTTTTCTAAGGAATATTACCTGTGAGGGGGTGAGAGACATAGGATTGGGCAGGAAGAGAGATTGAACGGCACTTTAGGTAAAAGAGGTAATTTTCTAGAAGGGAAATTCAGCATTACCAAAAGAAAAGGGGATGGTTGCTGGGCAGCCCAAGGCAGCGAATGTCTAATAACATTCTTCCCTAGGAATTCTCTTCATCTTCTTGAGAAGCATGTTTTATACAGATTATAAGTTATAGGTATGTATTTACCATCAGCTCTTTCATATAACTCGTAATCCTATAGGACGTCCACATTTAGCAACTCTAGATGTGTGTGCGTGTGCGTGTTCGAATGGGTGTGTGTGTGTGTGTGTGTGTGTGTGTGTGCGCGCGCGCGCACGCGCATTTCCTCCTATTTACGTAAACATCGAGCCACCTTTTGGATTTCAAACCAAGTGGAAGAAAACCACTTTGGATTGGAGTTTTTCTATTTACTCATGTTTGCTTGTGGGGGAAGCCTCTCTAAGTTAATTATGCTTGCTTTTCCAAGAGAATAATATGCTCACAGTCTGGGATAATTAGGCAGTCTAATTAACCTTTAAAAAAAAGCAAAACATAGCTTTACAGTGGCTATAGCCCCTTCATTAGGTTAGTTTGGCTCGTCTTGACTGGCATAGTTAATATTGCTGATTTGCATATCTTTCCCCCTGGTATTTAGCGCCATAACTTGTAATGAAAACACCTTTTTAGAGCACACTAGAGATTGAGTTAATGGAATTGGCTATATCACAAGTAGAGATTCCTCCAATGGCTATGGCTCGGTCTTCATATTTACTGCAAGGCACTTAAAGGTACAATTTAAAGTGGGGAAAGCTTTTTGAGTGATCATTTTTTTTTTAATAATTAGCTTCGGAATAATTTGGAAACTATCTCTTACAGCACTTTAATAATGTAAAGTAAGCTATTTCTGGAAATGTTAATGGAAAGTAAGCTCCTTGGAGATGGCAGAGTTAAAAGATCTGTAAGAATGGCTATTAATTATGGCCCAAAGCCCTCTTTCTGTTATTAGGCAACAGAGTTATAAAGCAAGATAATGCAGCATTCAGAATTCACAGCACCTTTCCTATTAGACAAAGAGGTAATCTCAGCTAGCGCGGAATTCAGGCCTGTTACAAATGGAAGGACTCTACTTAGACGTCTGCTGTAACTGCATGCAATTTCCTTTTACTCAGGGAGGGGGTATGCAATAAATACTCAGGATTAAATTAGCAAATACACCCTACTCAATCAAGCATTCCAGTATTTAAAAATTTTTTTTTCAACGTTTATTTATTTTTTGGGACAGAGAGAGATAGAGCATGAACGGGCGAGGGGCAGAGAGAGAGGGAGACACAGAATCGGAAACAGGCTCCAGGCTCTGAGCCATCAGTCCAGAGCCTGATGCGGGGCTCGAACTCACGGACCGCGAGATCGTGACCTGGCTGAAGTCGGACGCTTAACTGACTGCACCACCCAGGCGCCCCAGGCATTCCAGTATTAAAACACTAAAATTACTATTCTCTTCAGGACCTGCTTTTTCTTCTACTATATCAAAGAAAAGCACATTGCACAATATCAGTGGAGAAATGCCTTGTTCTCTCCTGGATGAGTACCTGCTCCCTTCCGACAAGACTGAAGCCTCCTCAGCCTCAACCCTTGGCTTTTCCCATCCCCACCCTCTCTAGTTCCATAGGATTGATCCATGGATCGTTCTCTCCTTGAATGGAATTTGGAAAACAGCATTCAGGATGCATCTTAAATGTGCCCCCATAGGTGCTGCCTTTTGTTTCCATCTCCTGTGCAACCAAATTTTGTGATAAGACATCAGTTCCCAGAAATCCTATGGATTCACCAGCCATGGGCTCTCTCCGCCTTTTATTTTGCCTAGAGGTGGGAGTACGTCCTGCTTGTCATCTCAGGGTGTTTCTGACCTTGGTCTCTCTGCATCTTGGCTTTGACATATCATTGGAATCACAGGTGGTACCTAACAGGGCTATTTTTATACAGCGCTTCCTGTCTAAGTGGGCCTTGGGTGTTTCAAAGAAATGCTCCAAGTGGTTTGCTAAAAGCTTAATTAACATTGTGCAGGAAAAACACTTTATGGTTTAATAGAGAGCCTGTAACAAACTTAAGACTTTCCTTTCAGCTGTGAAGGCAGGAAAAAGAAAGGGTCAGACAACAGCTTTCAGACTCATCTGCTTATCTACACGTGACTATTCAAAAACAGGGCTATAAATCTTTCTTCTGCACATACTTCTATCTGACAAATTTGTCTTCTCCATTGGGTAAGCCTCTTTCAACAAGAGGGCTCCTTCGCAACCAACTTATATTTGTTCTTCCTTCATCTACTTGGAGGCACAAATGCCATAGCACAAACTAATTAGAGCTGTGTTGTTTGAGAAAAGTTTTAATAAGTTTGCCAACAAAGGCGTTGCCTCGTCTCAGTGCAAACATGTCAGTGGCTGTACATGTAAAATTAAGTCCATGGGACTGATTCCCACCTATTTTTATCTTTAGACCACATTCCCCATCATACAACCCATTAAAAACTGCTATCAAGGGCTTCCTGTAATACACAAGACCCTGGCAGTGTCCCTTTCATAGCTCTTCGAATGCTCTGGGATCAGAAAGTCAGATTGAATAGCCTGCAAGGTTTATCCCGAGCAAGTGAAATCTGAGTGAAAAAAATTTGTAATCTTGTGGAGAATGGATATGTTACCGATGGACTCAGATTTTGCTGAAAAAGAGGCTTTACACTGTGAGCGGTTCCAGCATCTGCCCCAGAAACACCTATCACTGTGCAGTATGTACTAGAATGAAGAGTGATTCCAGATAGAAATAAAAGGTGAAAACGTCAGTCCCTCAATCACCATCAAGAATCAGTTAATTGGTGGGGCGCCTGGGTGGCTCAGTTGGTTGAGCGTCCAACTTCAGCTCAGGTCGTGATCTCATGGTTCGTGGGTTCTAGCCCGGCATCGGCCTCTGTGCTGACAGCTTGGAGCCTGGAGCCTGCTTCGAATTCTGTGTCTCCCTCTCTCTTCCCCTCCCCGCTCATGCTCTGTCTCTCTCTCTCTCTCTCTCTCAAAAATAAATACACATTAAAAATTTTAAAAAAAGAAAAGAATCAGTGAATTGGGGAGCCCTTTCTAAACTATCTTTTTCTGTTGTTTAAAAACAAGTAGATTGGGGCGCCTGGGTGGTGCAGTCGGTTAAGCGTCCGACTTCAGCCAGGTCACGATTTTGCGGTCCGTGAGTTCGAGCCCCGCGTCAGGCTCTGGGCTGATGGCTCGGAGCCTGGAGCCTGTTTCCAATTCTGTGTCTCCCTCTCTCTCTGCCCCTCCCCCGTTCATGCTCTGTCTCTCTCTGTCCCAAAAATAAATAAAGACGTTGAAAAAAAAAATTAAAAACAAGTAGATACTGCCTTGGTGGCGTTTGAATAAAGAAGAAAGGATCAGGGGGAGAAAAAAATACCTAAACGTCTCCGTTGCTGATGTTATGAATGCATAGCTATGTATTCGACCAGTCAGCACACATATATTATTTATATTTACACTATCTTCCAGGTGCTGAAGATTCTATAGTAAGACAGACAGGTCTCAACTTTCAAGGACTTTAGATTCTACTGAGAAAGAAAAACAATAAGGAACCTAACATAAGAAGTATGTAAGATAATTGATTTAAGTGATCGTTAACCAAAGAAACAGAAATGCTATTAAACAGTAAGACCTTGGTATGATAAAGAGTAACTGAGGCGGAGGTGGGGAAACACATCACTAGTAGGAACACTATCTACAGAGTGCAGAGCTGCTCCCGAGGGGTCCTTTGTTCATTTCATGTGCATTTATGGAGCACCAAACATAACATGAAAACAAATAAGGAGAAGTTTTGTATTGCTGAAGAGGCTTTGATGAGCGTCAGGAACTTTCCTGTAACAAATGTTCCCATTCTTTTGTCAGGTAGGATTGAAAATA